>NW_027491642.1:0-600000 GCF_021521415.1 Bidens hawaiensis
ACAAGCTTTCAGGATCATAATTCAAAAGCAACAAGCATATAGCATCAAAAGTAAACCTTTGAAATATATCTTGTAAATCCATCTCCCCAGAATGCTTAATAACCGGGAGAAGCCCTTTTTGAATTTTGTTCATGATCGTTGTTTCGAGTAACATATGGAAATTTGGGTGCTTAAACACGGACACATTCGTTGTTTTGCGATGGATTTCCCATAACTCGTGATCAGAGTTGAAGATTCCATATCCAAGGATATCGAATATTTTTACGGAATTCAGGGCCTTTGAGATAATTAGAAAAGTTTTTACTCAAAATGTGGTGGATGTTTTCGGGGTCTGAGGTGAATAACATGTCTATATTGGCAAACTGAGGGCCTTTGAGTAAGAATGTACCGTTGCTACGTTTAAGGAAATCCGTAGCGAAGTTATGGATACGGTGGATGCTTAGGAGGGTGTCTGGTGTCATGCCGAGAAGCGGCCAGTAAATAGGGACGCCTTTTCTCCGGTAAAGATATGCGGCACCGGAAATGAAGAAGAGGATGAAAGGGAGAAGGATATCGGAGTAGTACCGGAGAGGAGCCATGTGTTTAGAGGGATGAGGCCAGTGGTGTGTGGTTTAGACTTAAAAGTTATTTATAGACAATGACTTATCACATTAAATAAGATGGTACGTATGCCATGTGAGTTTGCTACGACTTTTATAGGAAAGACGTTTGCCTTGTGGGCAGGGGCGCAGGATCATTGGGGCCAGGGGGTGCCACCCCCCCCCCCCCCCCCCCCATTTTTCCGCTTGAGAGTGTATATTTTTTGATATTTCGGCCGAAAATTTTTATAGGTATTGAGCCCCCCCCCCCCCCCCCCCGAAATACTTTTTCCAAAGAATAATACTGGTTTGTGGTTCCACTGAGACTGAGTTTTGTTATATAAGAACCCAACGTTTGGTTTTTTATTTTATATAAAATCTATTTGCTATTATAATTTGCTTTTTTTTTTAAAGAATTCTCAAACTTTAAGGACTTGTATTGTAACCAAACTAAAGTTGTTAAAAACAATCTGATACATGAAAAAATTGATAATAACAAATTCACAATTGACGTTTCATATTACTTGGGTGGCCGGCTCCAATATGACAATCTCCATCTTCAATCTTCATCAATCATTTGCGCCTTCTTCATCTGCGCCTTCATCGTCATCAGCGGCTAGCGCGGCCGCAACCTGCACCCCTGCACGGCTGCACCCCACTGAATCAGTCCGTCACCCCGACACCGAGTCACGGTAATAGTTTATTTGGGTTATAATTACTTAATTAGGGTGTATTTGTTTGAACTTAGGGTTGATTTGGTTAAAATTAGGGTCGGAAATAGTATTGTAATTTAACCAAAGCGTACTGTTGTTGTTTTGTTAGGAGTTATATCATGAAAAAGACGAAAATTCTTCATTCTTTTTACAAAAAAATTGATGATGGACAAGAGAGTAAACGCCACAAAGCTTCAACAAGTGAATCGAACCAGCCGGACCAGCCGGTTAATTCTTCTACAAGGTACTCCCCCAATCACCCTTCATTGCAATGTCATTCTTAGATCGTCTTAAGTATTTTAGGTCTTTTGTTAACAAAATATGTATTTGGTTTTTTTGTAAGAATGGTCTTTTGAATGAATGAAGAAAAGGTATTTATTTAGATTTTATATTGTTTGACCCGCCCCCGCACCCGCCGACTCGAATTTTTTTTTTGTTTGACTTTGACCCAACCCAAACCGAACTGCTGACTCCGAAATTTTCTGGATCCATAACTTCGGCCCCCCCCATGATTTTGGTCAAGCTTCGCCACTGCTTGTGGGGACTGAAGGATGTTCTATTTAATGTGAGTAGGTTTTAGTTTCAAGCTAGAGGTTACATCATATTATTTAGCAATGTTATTAAACCTCGACCCCGACCGGTTGGTTTGGGCTGTTATGAAACAAATTAAACAGGTTGAACCGCGACCCGTTTGAACTGGATTTGGATTTCCTTGTTCTTAAAGATGTCAGGCGGGGGTAATGTGGAATACTAATACAAGTTTGTTCGGAAATTAATACTTCTGGTACCCTAGGTTTCCAAGTTATAGTACATACCAACTGCTCAACATTGGTTTTTGTTTAATTTTTGTGGATCATGATAAAATATCCTCTCTTTCTTTTAAGCTATTTACAAAGTCATGGATTTTTTATTTTTTTTTAGAAAATTACTGTTTTAGTCCCCGTAATTTTTAAGCGGAGTCACTTTTAGTCCCTGAACAAAACCTTGAACTGTTTTACTCCCCGTGGTTATTAAGCGGGGTCACTTTTAGTCCCTCCGTCAATTTCAAGTTATCTTTTCATCCAAATATGCCTGCATTTACAATTTTGCCCCCGCTCAATCTTTTTCAGGGCCCGTTCTTCCAATTCTTTAAACATAATCCTTTGTGGTCAATGGTAAGCTGTAATTTATTACAACTTCCACATCGGGAATATCCAGCCCTCGAGCAGCCACATCTGTTGCTAACAGATAAAAGTTATGAATAATCATGGTTTGAATATTTTAATCTAAATATTAAGCAATTACTTACCAATAGAGGTGAAGTACCGTCTTTGAATAATTGAAGTGCCTCTGTTCGTTCCTTTTGTTGTTTGTCACCACTAATGGAAACAACCTTCCAACCCCTATAAATTCGAGATTAATTGTATTAGATTATTGATAACTTGATTTTAACTATTAAAAAGAAACTAGTGTTCAAAAATTTTTAAAGTCACCTTCTTTGTAGCATATTCTCCACTCGGGAATGGATGCTTCTTTCTTGTACAAAACGAAGACCATAACTCGGTTCCTGAAAGATTCACGCCCCACAATTAGTAACTATGAAAAAGATTAAAAGTTCACAAGCATGGTATACTTTATTGAACATGGGCAAAATTGTAAATGCATGCATATTTGGATGGAAAAAATAACTTGAAATTGACGGAGGGACTAAAAGTGACCCCGCTTAAAAACCACAGGGAGTAAAACAGTTCAGGTTTTTGTTCAGAGACTAAAAGTGACTCCGCTTAAAAACCACGAAGACTAAAACAATAATTTTCTCTTTTTTTTTTTGGTTTCTTAGATTTGTATAATCATTTATGTGTATGTTAAAAATCCAAAATAGCAAATAAGTTTTACACTTTTACATACCACTTATAAATTTTTATTTTTTAGAAAAAAAATGAAGTCATCCGGTTCTAACATCTGAGCCAACTTGTGACCCGGTAAGACGACGGTTCAATGTCCAGTCCGGTTACAAAAACATTGATATTTACGCTGTTAATAGTCCGCAAACCACGCCCCTAATAGTTTCTCCTAGCCACGCCACCACTCTTCAGGCTCACCCCTCCCCTTCCTCTTCCCTCACAAACCATCTGCATCGGTGGTGAAGGCAAGCCACACTCCAACTTCACTTCTCAATTCCGACATCATAGCTCGTGGGGCGGTCTTTTTCGCTGGGAAAAGGGTGCCACGTCACCTTCCCGTTCTCCTCACCCACCTCTAATATGGTTTAATTTTACATAAAAATAATCATTTACAATTTGGGGGGCTTTTTAATACATGTTCTTTAGATTGTTTGGTTAGTTCAATTCATTCGTCTTCTCTGTAAATTCGTCTTGTATTGAACCGGTGCATTAATACTGCCAATTGAGTTCTTATCAACTGTTCTTTCATCAGTTCTTAATCCGCAAAATCGTTTATAAAGTTTGAGGAAATAAGTTGTCAATGATCCCTTGCCTTATCCCATTTTGCTAGGTTGTACTTGATGTTGGCCCAGGCGGATCAAACAATAAATCAAACGAACTTATCAAACAAACGAACACGAGATATTGGGGTGACAACCATCGACTCTTTTCATATAATCATACGAACATAACAAACGAACTTCACGAACTTATCAAACGTACATGGAGATGAGACCTCTTGACTCTCTTCAACTCTTTCCCAACTCTCTAACACCTCTCACACAAAACTAATAAACTAAACCCTATATATAGACTCACTAAACTTGCTCTCCAAGACATACCATTTCTAAACCTACTACAATTCAAATAACTAAATTATAACTTAACAAAATAAACCCTTAACTTTACTAGTATTCAAGATTAATCCTTCATTCACCCCCTTAATCTTGAATTATTCATCTTCTTACTTTTATTTCTTCTTTTCAACTGACTATAGCATACTTGCTTCACCGAGTCTTCAAACTTGGCATTCGTTCCTTCCGTACTTAACTTTAAAGTTATATTGCCATTTTCTTTCTCATCTCGCCTCTTCTCATCAATTCGTTCTTGACCAATACTTTCACGAACTCCAAACAAATCATTCGGGATCGTTCCAAACCGAATTTCCTTCACTTTCATAATCCGTTTCGCATCATAACTTTCTTTCTTTTCAACTTCAAAGTTGTTAGTATTACAACATACCTGAAGTTTGATGTTGTACGTCTTATTCAGATTTCTCTGAACCTTCATCAACAATCTCTCTTTCTTATCATATAGCCTCAATATCCCATTGGCTATTTCAATCTTACATCCTTCTTCATCTAACTTTCCCAAGCTAAGAAGAGTGGTCTTCAACTTAGGGATATATAAAACATCAGAAAACGTTTTCTTTTCACCAGTCTTACTTACCACAGTTACATTACCTTTACCTTTGATCTCGATCTCGAATCCATCACCAAACTTCACTTTACCCGAAACGTGTTCATCCAAGGTAGTAAAAAACTCTTTCTTTCCTGACATATGATGACTTGCACCATTGTCTAAGTACCACGTACCTTCAATCTTTTCATCCTTTTCAAACACACCAGGGATAACCCTTTCTTCATTCAAACTTACTTTCTTTATTGAACCAACTGTCATGAACAAAGAAGGATCAGCATCATCTTTCTTTGTCAAATTCACTTCATCACTCTCTTTGCTTGGTTCTTTACATTCATTCGAGTAGTGCCCAATCTTATCACAGTTGTAGCACATTACATACTTCCTTCTATCTTCCCATTCTTCAGGGTTCCTTTTCTGGTATTCACCCCGTTCATCATTCTTACGTTCACTATTCCATCTTGGATTCCCTCTTCCTCGTCCGTTGTATCTTCCACGGCCTCTACCTCGTCCTCGGTAGTTTTCAACTTTCTTTTCAGTTTGGGTGAACATGAGCTGACTTTGGTATGAACTTCCATTCACATTCTTGAACTTGTTTCTTTCTTCATATGCCTTCAAGCGTCCAACCACATCTTCAAACGCCATTGTTTCGATGTCTGCGAGTAGCTCTATCGAAGAAACAACAGGTAAATATTTATCCGGCATAGAGTTCAAGAATTTTCTTACCAAAAACTCTTCTTCAAGTACCGCTCCCAAGCTCTTGTACTTTGATTGTACTCCATCCAACTTCGCTGCATAGTCATCAATACGTCTGGTCTCCCCCATCTTCAATCCATCTAACTCGGTTCTTAGCATTTGAACACGAGCTTTTTAAGTTCTTTCTGCACCAACGGGGTGTCGATACTAGTACTTTCGGTATGACATCTGTTTTAGTACAACTTTGTTTTTTTTTCTCTCAAAAATCTATACTGAAGTTAGTATCACTACACGAGTCACAAAACTGAACCGATCCGTATACTGATGCACAATAGGTACAAGTTTGGCTAAATTGGCACCGACATCCAGTAAACTATAATACTAAAACATAGTAAATAAACGCTTGGGTTCAATAAAGACCTTCCCCTCATTAGTAACCTTCCACTTGGTTTATTAAACCATTCCCCAAGAGTAATCGACCCATTACTACGAGTGTTTGGCAGAGGACTAGCTGAAACTTTTAATAAAATGTGTAAAATGACTAAAATGGGCATGACTAAAAAAATAATAATGAATGTATATATCTTGTAAGGTTATTTAAATTATTTTAAATGCTAAAAGTCTATAGCTTTTTTAAACGCTACTAGTAGGTGTAAGGCCCCAACACCGGTGCCTCACATTTGGGTGTTGGATTTACTCATCAACATAGTTCTAATCATCAGAGTTAATAAAAACATTCGCGGAATATAAACCTTTCACAAACATTACATATTAAATCTTAACTTGTCTTAAAACATTCCTGTTCTTCAAAACAAGAACATTTAAATATAAAACTTTATCAGTCTTCAGATGCCAGACCCTTATTCTTCTGCCATGTGTCCCCGCTCAAGCCAGCTGTCTCACTCTACTTACCTGCGTATATACTAAAAGTCAGCTACGCTGAGTGACTTCTAGTTAATCAGGCAACATACAATTCGTTCTCATACATCTTTACACGTATCCGAAGACACGTATTAATTCTGTAACTCTGCATAATTATCCATAAGAGGAACGTCACATAATATCAAATAAGGGAATCAGTACTACTACCCGTATGGTATATGTTTTCCATAGAAGGAAAATCTGTATATATTATCCATAGAAGGAACACTCTATATATTATCTATAGAAGGAACACTTTTACTATCCATAGAAGGAACGCTATACTATCCATAGAATGAGCACTATACTATCCATAGAAGGAATACTATACTTTCCATAGAAGGAACACTATACTTTCCATAGAAGGAACACTACACTATCCATAGAAGGAACATTATACTATCCATATAAGGAACTCTATATATTATCCATATAAAGAACACTATCTATAAGTTATTATTTAATATCCATGTAAGGAGCTAATCACTTCCCTTGGCGATACGTGCAATATCCGAAGATTGTTCACGTACTGACAAGCATTTCATTCTCATTCAAGTCATATATAGATAACATATAAATCATACATGGCATACACTTACCATTTAAGGTAAGTGTATTAACTATCACATCGAGTATGCACACAGCCCCGAAAAACATAACAAATAATGGGACTAGAAACTCACCTGATTGCGGTTACGTTCACTGTTAATGGTTGTCCTTCTCTTTAGCTGTGCGCGACTAACTGTATAACAATTATACGTATCAATTAACTATCACTACTCATATCTTCCTTCTACTTTAGTTATTACCCACAAAGAACGGGGGTCCGGGGGCAGCGCCCCAGGTAGCGGGGTTCTAGGGGCGGCAGCCCCTAGTAGGGTCCAAGGGGCAGAGCCCCTGGCTGGGGTCGAGCTGAACTTAACTTAAGCGAACTTAAGGTTCAGCGAACTTATCAAGAGGCGAAGTTAATCATTCAGCGAACTTAATCCTTCAGCGAAGTTAATCAGTAAGCGAACATATAGGACGAACTTGATTGGCGAACTTGCTGCGCGCGAACTTAGCTGCAGCGAACTTGCTTGCAAGCGAACTTGCTTGCAGGTGAAGTTGTCGCAGCGAGCTGCTGCTGCTGCTAGGGTCAGTTTATCGATCCAAAACATGTGTTTTACCACCCTTAGTCTGCTCTTTTATGGCTCGGCTTTAGTCCTAGCCATTCCCTAGTCCGATTGCGGCCCAAACTTGACCCGTTTGTAACATAAAGCATGAAACTTTAAGGCTAAACGTTTAATACTAGGTCTAGGGTCCATTTTAAATGAGCCGCACCTATTTGCAGGTCCATTAAGTTCGTTTTTAGCATCAAGTTCACAACTTTACGTTTCATTTACGCCCGACTATTCTCGTTCTAAGTTTCACGACTAAACGTTTATAAAAACGCAAACCTTAAGGTAAAAGACATACCTTTACGTGTTCGTTTGGTCTCGATTAGCTAGGTTATGAACTTGAATCTTGTATCTACCTTGTGTATTGAAGATTTATCTCTATCTGGCTCGGTTTTGGTCACGGATCTCGCTCCTACCTCTCACGGCCGTATACAAGTAGTGGTGTGTGTATGTGTTTTTGAGTGTGTAGAAAATAAGATATAGAAAATGAGGATTTAGGGTTTTAGGGTGGTTTAAGGGGTATTTATATCCCTTAAGGCCCATGGACCTAAGGCCCATTACCCATAATCCATCTTACTTAATCCAAGTCCATGATCTTTTATTAATCACTAGCTAATATTATTTAACGCTCGTCAACTTAACGAAATGTTTCTTTATTTAATATTATAATATGTGGGATGTTACAGTAGGAGCTTCAAGCTTTTTATCCTAATATAAAAGGTATGTTGGCATGGAGCTTTTAAGAGTTTCTAGCTTCAAGCTTTTAAGAAAAAGCTCAAAATCGCTAAAAAGTTTGTTTGGTTGAAGGAGGTTGAAGCTTTTAGATTTGGAGAAAAAACTCCAAATTTGAACGCTACTACTATTAGCACGTTTGAGAAGAAGCTACAAGATTTTATATTTTAAAATTTACAAGTTTGGTACTTGAACTTTCATCAACTTTTGTTAATTTATATAATAGTTACACATTTAACTCTTATTCAAAACCAACTATCCTCACGACTTTTTTAACATGCCATAACTATTTCACACGTTAATATTTTTTTTTTTTAAAATTACGTCATAAAAACAAGTATTATATTCTCTTTAATTTGAGTATGATATTGTTATACTTCTTTA
The DNA here is from genome assembly GCF_021521415.1 of Bidens hawaiensis. Lineage (NCBI taxonomy): Eukaryota > Viridiplantae > Streptophyta > Magnoliopsida > Asterales > Asteraceae > Bidens > Bidens hawaiensis. The sequence goes on from NW_027491642.1 coordinate 8,523, forward strand.
ACTTCAAAAAAATAACATTGTACATGATTACCGGTTACGATCGGCAACAAGTCGAGTGAGGTGAACTCGGGTCATGTGTAAGACCAAATTAGGGTCAGAACGAGTCGATACAAAAAGAGTTAATTTAGTTCGGTTTGTGTCGGTACAGTTTTGAGTCGAAATATGTCATGTCAGAAATGTTTCAGATTTATTCAGTGTCGGGTCAGAAAGGGAATCAGATCAAAACAGGTTGGTTTAAAAAAGTATACATTTGAAATGATTGAATATTTTAGCTCTGCTGCTTGATTTTCGTCACCGATTACACGCGTACTGCCTTTGCACGAATTGCACGTCTATATTCGGGTTATGTGTGCACTATCATAAGGTGAATATGTACCGACATTGATTATGCAGTTGATGTCAGGTTGCACGTCCACTCTGCCGCACCGCGTGATCACCCAACTAGTTTTATAAAAAGCTCCGGCTTCTATGCCAAACACCTAAATACATCTAAAACGCTGCACCTAACAGCTACCAACCACCAGCTTTCAGCTAACTCTCACAAGCTAGTTTTGCCAAATATACCCAAAAGCATCAAGCTCCTTCAATCAAACAAAGTTTTTTTTATTGAGTATGAGTTTTTAATGTATTTTTTAAGTTAGAAGCTCCTAAAAGATTACTACCAAACATACCCTATATATATTAGTTAAATAAAAAATTTAATAAGTAAGTAAAAATAGAGTAGAAGAACTCAAATTGCAAATTAACAAATTCAAACTTGAAAAAGATCTTTTTAGACTCTCGAGGAATGAGGGATAAGTGGATTGATCGAGAAAAAACTCTTATTTCTCTTATTATAAGATCGTAATTAGATCGCAAACGTTTAAAGAGAAAACATTATATTATGACGAGTGAATGATGACTAAAAAACTCGTTACAATAGTTATCTATTGATTAGACATATAGTGCCTCTACTCAAACCCTATATTTATAAATCTAACCGTTACTTTGTGACAAAGATATTTGTAAGATTAAATATATAATTATATATATTTATATATGGCCATTATAATCATTTATATTATAATAGATCAAAATATTAATTATACCTTATTATATATTAGTTTGGTAATTGTTGATGGCCCATATTACCTATAATTAACTAATAAAGGGTTTCCCCTTGGGTGTATATGAAGAGAGATAAATATTAACATCATAACCTAATCACACACACATGATAATTTTGTGTGCCTCCTCTTTCCTAAACAGGGTTCTTTTCAAGAACCCTAACACCATCCTTAACTATACATCCTAAAGGGGGACTCGATCAAGATGAAGACATGTCGACTACATCATACTCTATTGCGGTTACTACTCTCCATGTTGTAACAAGTTCATATGTTTATATTTATTCATGTTTTCTATTACTTACATGAAGAACTGATCAACATGTGGCATCAGAGGGCGATGTTGATTATTCAATTCTTCATGTTTTCCCTAAATCTGGAATTGAATAGAAGACATGGATTAAAACTTGATATACCCTAATTTTTTAAGTTTCTTTTTTTCATGTTCTATTACGAAAACAATATATGAAACTGTTTAAAATCGCTGAAATTCATATTTAGTAAACTCTAATATTTTCGAAATCTGTTAATGTCATGTTTAAAGATTTCGATTCCAAGTTTTTTTTTGTATGTTTAATTGTTAAAATTTTTGATGATGTTCTTCGTGTTCATCATTATTATCGAAAATTATACATATATTGGTTCAAAATCTAGATTAAAAGTTGTTAATGATTATTTAGAGAAATATTTTTTCAAATCTTGGATAACTTAGAAGTTTTAATATTTTCTTAAAAGATTTGAATCCCCTTAAAATAGGAAACATATATAATTGTTAATCATTAAAAAGATTTGAACCAAATCTTATCATTATTAATTTAGTTAATAAAGATCATGGGTTAAGGGCTTAAACCAGTTCACGGGTTATTTAAAAATCATGTATTATGGGCTTAAAACAGATTATGGGTTCTAAGAGTTTATGGGCTTGGGTCATAACCCATAAACCCGAAAACTCACTAATACCAGAATCAACATTTTCCCGAAAACTCCATAAAATCATGTAAACACCCAAATACCGAAAACCCGCTAAAAGCCGGAAACTGACGATTCACGGGAACCTAAAATTCCCCAGAACTAAGGTTTTAGCGGAAACTGAAAAATCCTTACCCCTAAACATTCTTTTGCTATTAACTAATTAAATGTTTTGTAAACACTTAAATGTTATAAAAATTTACAAAACATAAAAAAGCTTAACTTGAATGAATTTTTTGATGTATCACTTCTGCCCAAAGGTGATGTGTTACATCTACCCTATCTTTAAGTCTAATTAAAGCTTTTGTTAGTTTTGCCTAACATGATCAAAATGTCTCACTTCTGCACAAAGGTGATGTGTTGCATTTTAATCTAGCAAAACAAGCTCGTGCATAATTAAAATAATTATCTCACTTTTGTCCAAAGGTGATGTGCTACAATTGTTTTGCACACATAGTTAAATAAATTTTAATTCTGCCCAAAGGTGATTTATTTTTTGTTTAAATAGAACTTTTAATTTTTGTCTATTAGTTTGATGTTAATAATAGACATATCATATCTTCAATAAAATATATAGATCCTCACATTAATGATCCTTCATTAATCTAATGATCATAAACTTTAATCTATCTTACTTTAATATCCCATAGCATTACTCATTATAATTTTCTTCTATAAATAACTATATCATTCAAAGCATCCACTCTAATATTAAAACATAATATAAGTTTTACATCATAAAGAGTTTTAATAACATTCAGCTCTTCTTAGTTTTAATTATCCATTAAGACATGATATGACTATCATACTGCTCTTTCTAACAACAATAATTCTATTGAAAATTAGAGCATAACAAATGGGATGAGTAAATCAAAATGTCTCTTATGATAATGATAATCAAGAACTTATTTAAATAAATGTTATCATTAGAGTTATTCTTGATTTAGTTTTTTCCTAAAACTAATCAAAATAACTCATAAGATGCATGCATTCCTTCTAGATTCTAACTATAAGGTTAAATGGTATCTCTGAATACATCATAATGTATAATTTCATGACCCATAAAATTAAGGGTTCACACATGAAAATAAGTACAATTTTATAGTACATTACACACTAAAATTTTCAATAGTATAATTTGGTGTCTTAAGAATCAACTATAACACTCAGAAGTACCAAAGGAAAATGAGTGTGTTGATCAGTAACATATGTACAAGAAAGAAATGTCTGGTACTGGAAATAAGATTTTATTCAACTCACTACCACTAAAACCTAAAAGAATATAATTCTAAGGTTAATAGACAAAATACATGTAACATCCTACTTTCGGTTATAATAATAAAATAAACTTCGTCTATTTTATAGTGGGTCGTTATCGGTTTAGATAAATAGAATATGAGTTGGGCTAGTGTTATGTTAAATGGATATGGGTAATGGACTTGGGTTATAAAGAAAGAGGGAAAGACCATGGGCTTAAGCCCATGATCCCTAAATATATAAACCATAATCACCATTAAATCCCTCATTTCACGCATATTCCATACACCACCCAAAACACACACTTAAGCTTTCTCTCTAGTTCTTTCTTTCTCTAAGCTGAAACCAAGAAGGAAACCGAGCACCGGCCCGAGGTAATAATAGTTTGATGTTAAACCCGTTAGATTTAGTCACGAAACGACGAGCCGACACCGCTAAACCGTTAAGTTATGAGATCCAGGTATTATCGGGTATAAACCGAACCTAAGATGAGCTTAGGGATCACCCTAGCTCAGATCCGGATTGAACGAAACGAAAAACGATGAAAAACGGTGTAAAATGGGGTAAACCGCGTTTTTCCGGCCACCGCCCGGTTTTCCGGCACGGCGGCGCCGGAAAGACGGCACCGGAAAGGCGGCGCATGTATTTAAGGATGTCAGGGAATGTTCCTGACATTCTCTGACAAACCCTAACCCTAATTCGTTACGGAAGCTTAACGAACTAACCCATGATTCGTTAAGCCAATTCGCTATGGAAGATAACGAGCTAGCTTCATTCGCTAACTAATTCGTTAAGCAATTCGTATGCCAATTCGTTAAGTAGTTCATTAAGGGGGAACTGGCAGCTGAACCCCAGTTCGTTTAAGGTTCAGTTCGTTATAAGGGTTCAGTTCGCTATGAATTTCAATTCGCTAGCCAGACCAAACGAATGAGGTCCAATTCGTTACAAGGACCAGTTCGTTATGATAGTTAATTCGTTAAGAACTAAGTAACGAACTACAAGTTTAACAAAATGACAGAACAATCCCTGGACTTAGAAAAAGAATGAATTAATTACAATTAAGCCCTTGAACTTTTGAGTTAGAGAATTAAATAATGATTTAAAATCCTAATGGAAAATGTGTTACGACAGTTAATAGAAATAAAATTTTCCAAGCTGACCTGGCAGCTCGACCCCAGCCAGGGGCTCTGCCCCTTAGACCCTGCTAGGGGCTGCCGCCCCTAGACCCCGCTGCCAGGGGCGCTACCCCCGGACCCCCGTCCGTTGAGGGTTATAAGTAGACTAGAAACGCGATGTGTAGTGATAGATAATTAATACGTGTAATTGTTATACAGTTAGTCGTGCACAGCTCAAGAAAGGAATAACTATAAACGGCGAACGTAACCGCATTCAGGTGAGTTTCTAGCCCTACTTCCTTGTTATGTTTTCGGGGCTGTGTGCATACTCGATGTGATAGTTAATACACTTACCTTAACTGGTAAGTGTATGCCTTGCATGGTTTATATGTTATGTATGTATATCTTAAATGTGAATGAAAGCTTGTCGGTACGTGAACGATCTTCGGATATTGCACGTGCTATCAAGGGAGGTAGTTATATGGTAGATGAATGTGTATGATAGATATATGTACAATATATGAATATGTATGGATGATTAAAGAAAGTATTTATGTTATGGGTATGTAAAGACAGTATGCACGAAGATGAAGAAAGAGGGATCAGGCTCTAATAATATCTGAGATAGAGAAGAAAGGGATCAGACCCTAATAATATCTGAGATAGAGAAGTAAAAAGGGATCAGACCCTAATAATATCTGAGATAGACAAAGGAAAGAGGGACCAGACCCTAATAATATCTGAGATAGAAAAGGAAGAGATCGGACCCTAATAATATCCGAGATAGAAAAGGACAATGACTTATATAGCATGAAAGTAATAAAGTATGAACGTATGTATGAACTTACGTAATGAACGTAAAATAGAAAAGTAATTATTATGTGTCTTCGGATGCATAAATAAATGGTAAGAGTACATATGGTATAATGTGTGATTAACTAGAACTCACTTAGCGTAGCTGACTTTTAGTATGCACGCAGGTTAACAGATTGAGGCAGCTGGTTTGAGATGGACACATGGCAAATTTGAAGAGGCTGGCATCTAAAGATTGGCATGATGTTTTAAATGATATAATTTATGTTATGTTTTAAAAGACAAATTATGGATAATTATATTGAATGGTTGATGTTTTATATTATTCTGCGAAAGTTTTAACTAACTCTGATTTGTAGGACTATGTTTATGAGTAAATCCAACACCAAAGTAGGGCTACTGGTAACAGGGCCTTACAATACAAGTATTACTTCCAGCTCTAAGTTCTCTAAGGAGAAGTCTCATTGCAAAAATATGTCATTAGATTAGGCATAAGCAACAAGACAATCTATAATTAAAAAGAACAACTGGCTAAAATTGATAGTTGTATATTAATGATATTTAAGTCTGCTAATCCTAATATTCCCATTAACACATGATTGATTGAGTCCATTTCTATATGTTTACCCGAAATCAACAAATAACTAACATGAGTGTTAGTGACAAATTTAAATGTTAAGGTTATTAGAACCATGATTAACTGTCTTCTAATTACTCTTTATGATACCTTAAATATTCTGGAGATTAATCCGAATTTAGTATCAATATTTAAGCTACATTATGATAGTTATGAGGTTTGCATAGCCAACATAAAGTCACTCTTACCTTAAACTCTTATATTATTTGTTATCAATATCTGGATTGAAACATTTATAAAATAGAACTAGATGATACTATATACTTTCACAACTTTTGTTATCATGCAAATAAAAATTTAACAAAAGACAAATGAGACCTATAAAATTCATCCATTAAAACAAAATTTCATGAGACATCATGACATGGTTGATGAGGGTGATTTTTCATCTAATCTCATTCTTAGTGATTTTAATCATGTGTTAGATGCCCTAAACATTCCTTGGCTTAAGGAATAAGTATGGGTCCACCATAAGTTATATTTCACTGACATTCGTGGAACTTATTCAAATGGAATATTCAGACATAGTTCTTGTATCATTTAAAATGCTATTTACTTGTATCTAATCAGTCTTCTATCGTCCACAGTCTTAAAGAGATCAGTTCATATATACTTAATACGATTTCTTCTAAATATGTCCTTTAAGTTTATTATGACATCTGGACGTTAATGGAATCAATCAAGTCTAACATATATATGACAGATTCCCACATCACGTACATCATTGAAACTCCTTATGTAGTTTTTCTAGAGATATTAAAGATTAGTAGGAGCCTTAAGTGTCTCGATCATAACTTACAAGATTTGCAAGAGGTGGGGGAGTGAAAACTTGATATTATCTCAATTTCACCTCTTGTACAAGACACTGATACATCACAACACTATTCTATCAAAACTTATATCTTTAGAATTTACAATTACTCTTACAAAAGTTTCATTGTTGCTTAAAGTGGGCAAATTCGGATTTCTTACTAAACTAATCCTCAATAAGAGAAAATCCAGCAACTTATATTATTAACCCCTAAGCATGCTAATTTCCTAAAGGTTTCTAAGGTCAGTGGGAGCAGTAAAAATCCTTATAATGACTTGGCAAAAGTACAAGAGGCAGAGGGAAGAAAGTCATTAAATTTTGCTCCAAATTTAACTCCAATTACACCTCATGTACATCATACTATACCAACTCTTACACACTTAGAATCCTAAAAATGATAGAAACCTAACCAAGAGCTAATTTTTATAAAACTGAAACTTCAAATAAACCCAATAATAAACTCAGGAGGTCATCTAGGTTTAAAACCTACTAACTTTGATGATTATGTAAGCTCCCTAACTAAAGTTGAAATGGATGTTGGAAAGTTTAATGATCATACCCCTTCTAATTAAACCATTAAATCAATCAATATTCTAAATAGAATAAAGCTATTATTATCAAATTAAACTAAACTTCATAAGTCAGAACAACGTTTAAGATTTTGTTGAAACACCTAAGGGTGTTCATAACTAAACTAAATCCTAAAACAAACGTTAAGACACAAGGAAGCATGATTGATTGTTAAAGGTTATATTTAAGGAGAAACCAATTATCAAAGAATCTTCTTACCTATATTACAAAAGATTTCTTTGAATATCATTATTATTCTTGTAGCTTATAATAGTTAAGAGCTACATTAGATGAACATTAAAACAACTTTCCCTAACAATTGGCTTATATATTTATATTTTCATAAAACAACCTAAAAGTTATAAACTAAAGGTCAAAGAACATTTACTCTATAAGTCAATAAAATCCATATATGGGTTAATGAAAACATCAAAATGTGATGAAATCTTTATACAATTATTTTCATCAAAAACCTAGTGGATTAATGTACCTACCTCAAGATGAGTGGGAGCAACTAAAAACAAACTTGTCCTTATATAGATGACATTCTTCTGACAAGTATATGTTACATAAGTCAAAGCATTGTTAGTACATACTTTGATGTGATAGATCTCAGAGATATCCCTTACATAATATGTAACAACGTGAAAATTTCGAGTTCAAAAGTAACAATTTTCCAAAGTCTAGGGACTAAAATTGCCAAATTCCAAACTTGAGGGTTAAAAATGAAAATTTTGATTTTCTGACCCATCGCGCTACGCGATGGATCAACTAAGAGACCCATCGCGATACGCGAGGGGGTGTCTGACAGCGAGACGCGTGGCACGCCACGTGTCCACATAGCACATCAGTCGCCACATGTCCCGACACGTGGCCACACGTGGCACGACGTCCGCCACGTGTCAACACGTGGCACAACGTCTGCCACGTGGCGACACGTGGCAGATCTACGTTGTGACTCACCTGGGCTACGTCGCGGTACGCGACGGGTGCCCAGGAGCCCATCGCGTACCGCAATGGGACATCAGATTTTGTTTATAAATAACAAGGTCGGGATCTCATTCTTGGCACACCAAAACCTGCTCTCCTCTTTCTCTCCAACATCTCACTAGAATTCCAAGTTCATATAAACGATTTGCCTTGATAAGCGTGCCTCGAATATCTCGTTTGTGTACCGACGTTTCCTCGAAGTGCGTGCCACCCTCCACCCTCATACAAAGACGGTGTTTGTTGAAATGGCAATGGATATTGATAAACGTGTCATCGAGTATTGAAGTTGGCGTTATCATTTGACGACCAAAGAGATCAAGCGGCGTTGGAGTGCTGCTCGAGTCCCTAGGATTTCTATACGCCACTAAGGTTAGGCGTAATAATGAATTCAATATAATTCAATATTATATTAAAGGCTTATGCCCTAAGTCGAGGTTATACTCGATACCTCGATAAAAGAAAAGAAAAGAAAACATAACAAAGAAATGAATAAAAGAATGAATATTGTGATTACATATATATGTGTGTAAATATATATGTGTATATTCTTTGTTATGAAAATATTATTTAACGAATAATGAGTATTCTTAAATAATAAAAGAAAATGATTACGTTTCTTAGAAAAGAAGAAACGTCGGGTTTTTATTATAAACTAAAGGTTTATAAATTTACTTTTAAACTAAAGGTTTTCAAGTAAATAAGAATTGAACTAAAGGTTCAATTGAGGATTGAGATACAAGACTAAAGGTCTTAAGCCGGACCATGCATCCGACTAACAAATATTTATACTCGTACTATAGGTGCGAGATAAAGAAGGGAAAGACCCTTGGACGGTGAGTGAAGCCGATCCTAAAGAGACAAGGTGAATACGCCCCCAAACTTTTAAACTTGTTTTCAAATGAATCAAACTTGTTATGTGAAATTGTTTACAAGGAACTATGTGTTCCTAAAACCGTTATAACTATGGGTATAAACCTAGCCCTCAGGTTGTGGTATACGTATGTCTGGATCCTTACATAGGTGGTACTATGCGATGTATGGGCATGATCGCACCACCCTTGGTCGTAGGACGCTCTCCTGCATGGAGTACGACCTTATGTGTATATTTACAAGTACTTAACGAAGTCGAACGCTGCGGTGTTTGCTGAGGTGACTTAGTGTAGAGGCTCTAGTTTCTAACGTGTTGTTTGACTTTGTTATTCATAAGCCACGTTGGGACGAGACATGCGTAGTCTCGAGGAGTAATAAAGTAAAAGAAGTTATTTTATGTCAGCGTGTTCACCAGCATTCGTTGCTGACGTATTTTATTACATGTTGCAGGTGAACAATGATAGCGCTTGGAGTAACGAAGTGCTATAATATCCGATGGCTCGGATTTGTTTTGTAATAATTAAATATGGTGGTTTGTAAACGTAAACAAGTAATCTTTTGTTAAAAACTCTAAACGGGTGTTTTACAATTCCCGTCTTTTGAATGTATATATAAAAGTTACACTTTTGATCCTTAAAGTTTTATAAGTCTTCCGCAAACTAACGCAACTCTGATTTATTTACAATTACGATACCAACTTATGGGTCATGCTCTTAGGCCTTATATGGGGGTGTGACATAATAGATATCATAACATTCTGAGATAGACCCAAAGGGACATTAGTTTTGTTCAATAAGTTTTATCTTAAATGGGTCCTTACACATGTAACAAACAATATTGCTCTATTATAGGATAATAGGATCATTGAGATTATTACCTTATGCTTCATTAAGTAGAAGCCTTATGTAGGTTCAAGTCTATACTCGTTTAGATATTACTTAAAGTTGCAACACACTAGATATGTCTAGATTAACGTGAAGCATCTAAAAGAGTATTAAAATATCTTTAAAAGAAACGAAAGACTATAATTTAAAAGAAGAAGTGAGAATTCAAACCGGTAGATTACTCTAAACTTTGTCATATTCAGAGATAAGAAAATGTAATTTTAGGGATATATTCTTATGTTAGTAGACAAATCTATCTAATGGAGGAGTCATAATGAACTGATAACAACGACCTAATTCATAACGACATAATATGTTGATTAATTACAACACTGTTGTCAATAAATGTTGTTGAACATTTATTAGTGGACTCATAAGTTTTATTGAACTCCATATAAATTATATATTGAAGACTTATTGTGATAAAGTCAGCTACCATGTTTTCTCAAACAGTAACAGTTTGAGAGGTGGTGCATTAAATTTTGATATGGAATTCATTATTCGTTTATGAAAGAATTGAGGAATCTAAATTTTCATATTGAATACATTCATGATATGCTTAAGGATCCTATAACTAAAGGTCTATTACCCATAAGTATTATGAAAGCGCTTATAATCATGAGGGATTTATTAATGACCACCTACAACTGCATATCGTACTTTGAATGATTAACTATTAATTTTCCTCATTAGTTTTGAATTTGTATGTCTCTTAATATGTTTTGTATGCATAATGACATATAGACAAATTATTATACAAATCAAACGTTTGAAGGGCTTACTTGAAAATTTTGATCATAACTACTTAGGTTTTAAATAAGGACTGCAGTATGATTAATGGGGGTCTTGAGCTGATGTACAATTCAATGACTGTATTTCTCTGCTCCAGTTTAAGTTTAAAGATAAAATGAGTGTTAACTCCTTATCAGACTTATCTAATACTCATAATAAATGATTACTCGGCCAAGTGGGAGAATGTAAGATTAAATATATAATTATGTATATTTATATATGGCCATTATAATCATTTATATTATACTAGATCAAAATATTAATTATATCTTATTATATATTAGTTTGGTAATTGTTGATGGACCATATTACCTATAATTAACTAATAAAGGGTTTCCCCTTGGGTGTATATAAAGAGAGATAAATATTAACATCATAAACTAATCATACACACATGATAATTTTGTGTGCCTCCTCTCTCCTAAACCGGGTTCCTCTCAAGAACCCTAACACCATCCTTAACTATACATCCTAAAGGGGGACTCGGTCAAGATAACAGACATGTCGACTACATCATACTCTGTTGCGGTAACTACTCTCCATGGTGTAACAGGTTCATATGTTTATTTTTATTCATGTTTTCTATTACTTACATGAAGAACTGATCAATAATATTACCATACCAATCATATTATAATTAGAAAACTAAACCAATTTAACCGGCTTATCAGTTTAGTTAGGTCCTTCCATATTAACCAATATGTGAATATGGTACCAAATTAACAAAAAAGAAAAAGAAAAAGGACTAAGTCGCTCCTAGTTACTTTTAGGGACGGGATGGAAGAAGCACGGGAATTCTTAAAAATTGGAAATGGGTCCAGTAACACTTCAAAAGAATTTAACGATGAGTTGAATGAGATAACAATCTAAATGAGGAGCTGTATGAGATAACAATCTCATGTACGGTTATATAGAGGGTCAATATATAAGGATGACCTTTCTATCAACGTTTACACAATCACTTCAATGGGTGTTTACCTGGTTCCCGACTTGCACATGCGCGATTGAATGTGGAAGTGGTTTAATGCATGTCGTTGGGCTACATGTGGACAAAACGGTTGGTTCTTTGTGTTTATCGATTTAATTGATCTGGACAACAATTTAGAATCATGTTTGAAGCTATTGAACATGATGAGGATTGTGGAAAGATATGACCGACGAGCTACAAAATCAAAGTATTTGTGGAATGAAATTATGAAACGACAGGAAAAATAATTGGAAGTGATGATTAACTCTCAATAGATTATAATAAGCATGCATAGAATGGTTCAACATTGGTAACGTAAACGGTTAGCTTAGGCTATCTACTATGGTGATTATTTATCACAACCGGTTGCAAGGTGGCACAAAATGACAAAAAAACATTTTAATTAAAAAAATTGGAAATTCATCTTTGTTCACAACCGGTTGCAACCTAGGTTGTTCCAGCAACCCAAGTTTGCAACCAAACTCTTATATCTAACTTGGTGTTTTCATGAAAATTACAACTTTTAACCTTTTTTTAAAATGTAACAACACCGTTTTATTTATAAAAGAATATGAATATTTTGATATAAATTTTATAAAAAATGAAGCATTTTTATTTAATAAAATATTGACTTAGATTGGACTGTGATAGTGAGTAAAATATTGGATTGGATTAGATTGGGTTGGGTTGTATAGGTGGAAGAGAGAAATTAGATTTTTAATAAATGGTTAGGTTAATTTGGGTTGTGATAGTGGATAGTCTTAGTTGGGGTTGACATTGAGACCAATGGCCATCTTAGCTTTTGACACAATCATTTGTTATTTATAAGTTGTTCGATTAAATCATGAGAAAATTCTCAATATAACCCCTTTTAGGATAGAGAAACTTAATTTGACCCTTTTTATTTGAAGATTCCATAAACGATCATCTAAAAATTGTCGGCGGAGACAACTTTTAAACCAAATCTACCACTAACAACTTTTGTTTGAAATCCATCGGCCCCAACAAATTTTGAACCAACCTCGTCAAATAATGTATTTAAAAGTCAAAAATGTCGGCGCCGACTCTTTTTCCAAAATTTTGAAGTATGAATACTATATTATTATGATTACTTTTATTTTTAATATGTTTTTCTTTTATAACTTTTAACATAATAACTTTTATAAAATTTCGAATATATTTTTGATATGTCATGATTTTTATCTACGTGCTAACTGATCGATGTCGAAAGGTCAATCAAAACATTTATAAAATACATTTACTAGAAGGGCAAGTAAGGTGTCAAATCCACAGGGAATCAGTGGAAAGTGCAAGTTTGACTTATAACTTATTAATTATTAAACTAAACGGACAGACGATGTTAAGCGGGTTGTGAATTAATTTGGTTGTAAAACAATTTAAGAAAACAGTGACTACACTTCAGGTTCGGGATACGCAATAAACTGACTGAAAATATCGGAAAATCACATAGACATGATTCGTGTATTAGAAAATATAAATGATTACTAGACACAGTAGTTTGGTTATGATGATTCACAGAACTTAATCCGAAGAATTGATTTAATTGAACACGGTCTACTTAATTACCAACTCATTAATATAAAACCTAGCATCTATCAATGATTAATGGTAAACGGTTTAATGACGATAAGAACTTAATCCTAATAATTGTTGATGAACACATACAAAATAACTGATGATATACAAAAGTCCAAAAACACAAATGTTTAATCAATTCCAATAAACATATAGATTTAATCTACCAAAGATTAATCAGCTCATATGCAAACCTTACACCTGAAGTAGTCACAAGTGGTTTAATCTTGCCTCTGCATCACGATTGACTCAAATATGGATTGGAAGGATGAATCCATGGATGATTTGGTGATTGAGATGTGTTAAGATGGTGAAGAATTGCTCCAGAGTCGTCCTTGGTGGCTAGGGTATGAAGAATAATCGATTTAGGGTATATCTCGGCTTAAATATGGAAGAAATACAAGAAAAATCGGATTTCCCGTCAGAACGCGCCATAAGCTACGGTTAGAAGCTTCTGCCTTATGGTGACTTTTATTCCATTTTCATACTCGTCTCGTTGAGAAAACCAAAATTCATCTATTATGGGTTCCGTAACTCATTTTCTAGCCATGGATATACCCGTTTTACTTTAAATGCGCACGAATCACTTCCGACCCCCCCCCCCCCCCCGATTGCTTCCTTTTTGTCAATAACTCGATTCCATTCCATCCTAAGTGCTCCAAATTAGTTCCTTTAAGCTCCGAGCACCCGTAAACACAAAACCACTCAAAGTACTCGTGTGAGATAGATATAAACAACTAAAACACACGATATTATACACTTAAAGCAACGCTCTTTCAACCACACATCATCAACATAATTTTGTTCAAAACCGAGCTCGGTTTAAATTATATCGAACCGTTCAACAAAAATTTGACCCGAATCGGTTTTGAGTAAAATTGATGCCAGCACGTAGATAATATTTAGCACGTCTTAACGATTTATTCTAAATTTTATAAAAGTTTATATTTTATATTTTTAAAGTTATAAAAGAAAAACATTAAGTTAAATTAATTACAATAATATAAAATTCAAATCAAATTTTCAAAATGAAATTAGCCATTAACCGAGAACTTGGGTCAAAATTGTCGGGAACGTCAAACTTAAAACTCACGGGGATGACGAACATGAAACACATGTTTGTTTTCAGTTGGTTTTAAAACTTGTGGGTTTGATTACCAATGTGTCGCCGCCAACGGTTTTTTTTTTTGGAAATGCGGTATTTAATATAAAAAAAACAGTCCCAACAAGTAGCTTGAACAAAACAACACAGAACATTACAAATACAATAGAGGGTTCTTAAGCCACTCGATCATAGAAATATTACATTTATGACTTCTACTACTATACCACAAGAACTAGAAATGTAAAATATCATAAAATAGCGTTTATTTGTTCTAGCGAGTCTTCTAAAATACCCAGTCATTTATGAATCTCCAAATAATCCACCAAGTGACAAAAATAATCATACCGATCAAATCTTTCTTATGAATTTGAACTCTCAACGTGTCCTACCAAGACATCAACTCAACCGGAACTAAAAAGGGAGACAACGGAAGGCCAAGCCAAGAAGCAATAAGACCCCAAATCCGATTAGCCACCAAGCAAATATTGAAAACATGGTCAATAGACTCCTCACGATCATTACAGACAGTGCATAAATAGCTCGGAATGTCTATACCCTTACTCACCAAATTGACTCTCGTAGGAAGTTTCTTAAGCAATACCACCCTCCAAGCACAAATATTAACTTTTCAAAGAAGAAATTTGAACCATATTGTCTTTCGAGCCCACGACAGAAGGATAAAGTCATCAATAACCTTCCTAACACCTTTAACTGTGAAGTCCGTCATATCCACAAAACTCCAAACCCATCTATCTTGAGAATTTGTTAGACTTACATGTCCTAACTCAACCATCATATTATCAAATTGTTCACTTCCCCCCCCCCCCCTCTAATCTCTCTTCTCCAATTCCAGGAAACACTATCTGCCTTTTGATTAACAAAACATTGTTTGTCCATCTCCAACACATAAAGTTGATGATACTTGACCGCCAACGTGCTACATTTCCCAACACTCTAACCAAAATCTAGTTTCTTGACCATTTCTTATCTTTTTTTAAATAGCCGAAGGAGGAATTACTTCAAAATCAGGTAGTTTATTAAGATAGTTACACATAGACGACCACACACCCCGCCCCAACCCACTATTATCACGATAGTTTGGATTCATTTAAGCTCCATATATGGCTTTGATCATCTTAACCGACAAACAATTATTATCTAAAACAAACCACCAATGTCATTTTTGTAAAAGAGACTTGTTGACATGAACTTTTTAAAAATTAAAAAAAAAGGGTCAGATGAGATTTCTCTCTTCTTAAATGGGTTATTTTGAGGATTTCCCCTTAAAAAGATCATATCATAATTTTATTGAATTTAATTAGTTTAGTTTTGTTTTTTACACAATTTTGTTGTATATAAGTACTAGGGGTGTGCTTGGTGCGGTTTTTAACTAAAACCGAACCGAAAACCAAACTTTCGTTTTTATGATTTTTTTAAAACCGTTCGGTTTTAGTTTTTTCGATTTTTGGTTTTTGGGTTCGTATCGGTTTTGGATGCGGGTTTCTCGATTGTGCTAATCAAGCCAAAACTTTTTGGGTTAAAAAAAAAACTTGACCCAAGATATTAAAATTGGGCATGACATTTTTTTTCTTTAAACTAATAATAAATAGAATATTGAATATTTAGACCTCAAATATTAAAAGAATACAAGCTAATAAAAGATACTTTAAAAATCAAAACTCAAAATAAAAAATAAAAGAACAATATTATTAGTTATTAACCATGTGTAGAAACTAAATAGATTTGTTATTAACCATATGTTAAAACTAAACAAATAGTTATTGACATATTTTATTTTAATGGTTACGGCTAAGATATTATGATTATTTCGATTTGGTTCGGTTTTTTCGGTTCTTTACAAATTACAAAACCGAACCAAAACCAATATTTAAGTTTTTTCAAAAGTTTAAAACCGGACCGCCAGTTAATTTCTAATTTGGTTTGGTTTTTTCGGTTCGTTTTTTTTTTTGTTTCGGTTCGGTCTATTCGATTTTGTGCACACCCTTAATAATTACTATAAAACAATCTATCAAATTCATTTCTAAGTTACAACTAGGGGTGTCCAAAAAAATCCGAACCCGATATATCCGAAAATTCGTTACCGAATTATCCAAAATTTCGGATATCCGAATTTTCGGATACCCGAAAACCGGGTAATCCGAATTTTTGGATTCGGATTCGGATGTCGATTTCTAAAAAATTCGGATAATCGGATTATCTGATATCCGAAAACTAAAAAAAAGTTAAAAATAATTAATATATATTATAAGTTATAACTTAAGTTTAGGTTTTTCCATCCGTTATAAATTCTCCATTTTTCACGTCGCTGCCTCCCATCACCAGCCGAAACACCTTCCCCGCTGCTCTTCATCGCTACCTTTGCTATATCACTTTGCTTTCGAATTATCCATGTAACTTTTTTGTTAACAGTTAATGAAAATTATGATATTGGCTTATTAGTTTTGGAATTTATCTTAGAATTTGTTTGGATGTTTTTGGCTGTTTAAATTGTTTAAGTTTGAATTTATCCATGAATTTCTGGAAATTTTTTTTATCTCAGTGTTGGAAACTTGGAAATTTGAACATAGGTTTAGTTTTAATATTATGCATAAACAATTTTTTTTTTTGGATTATCCATTTCAATAACTGAATTCGTATCCGAAATTTCGGATATCCGATTTTCGGATATCCGAAATTTCGGATACGGATTTGGATATCAATATTCACTATCTGAACTTTTCGGATATCCGAAAACCGGATAATCCGATCTTGAACACCCCTAATTACAACATAGTTCATAAAACCCGATATATGTTAAATACATGTTAAATACATTGTCTGTTGATTGATTGTCCGACGAAGTACAAAACTCTTTGATCCCATCTCAATATTAGCTATACATATAGAAATGTTCGTGTACACTGTTTACTACCTAAAAAAAAATAAAAAAATCCAAATTAGCGACAAACCTAAGTTCTGTCACAAAATTATACAGCCCAAAATCAGTTGTTTGACTATTATTTACTCTTTAGTCGCTTGGTTACAATTCATTTCTGTCACGAAACAGAGTAGCTACAAAAATATATGTGACTGAAATATCTTGTCACAGATCAAAGATCCAATACATTTATGGATTTTCAGTTTTACCCCCCAAACGAGCCTTATATCCAGGTAGAATAGATTGTATTCGGAAAAAAAAAATTAATATGAAACAGGTCATAGCCGTTGAAATGATGCAAGTAAAACACTATTGCAAAAAAACGGATCATGTGGAGGCAGGTGCCTTACTCTGTAAGGCGTATTTTCCATATCGTTTTGAAAACAATGTACCCCTAACCTTCCAAGCAGTGTGAGCCAAAGCATTAAATTCAGCCGCTGTACTAGAAAGAGAAACGGTGTGTGATTGTTTCTTGTGATTCTAGCCAAAAAGGCTGTGTCCAAGTAAGATGCAGTAGCCTACAGTGGATCGACGATCATCGGGGAACCCAGCCCAGTGACCAGTCAACATCATGGTAAATGTGGAGATCAAAACTAGTTGATCGTAGAATAACCAACCCATGGAAAATGCTACCTTAAGATGCCTCAAATCCGGAATCCAAGTCTCAACACTTTGGCATGTATCAGATAATATACCCATAGTAAAGTGTGATCCGCAAAGGGATTGGATCCAGTCAACGTTGAGCTAGGTGAACCATAGCTCATGAAGACCAATGCACCATTAGAAGAATTTGGGCTTAGGTCCAAAATACATTGGCTATGATTATAAGAATTAAAAGGCTGACCGAAGATTTCTATCGTGGGGTTCAGATCTTGATGATTAATGAATCCATATATTTGCATTGAGTTTGATAACAGAAACTAACTTATATATAATTGGGCTGCGTCAAAATAAGTAAAACGTAAAAGTCAAATACTTTATATACCTACATTTGGATGTAATAATAACTTCTGTGTGGGTGGGTGGGGGGGGGGGGTGTAAATTCGTGTTCTCCTACTCGAGTTCTTCAAGTGTCCCTGCACAAATCTGTGCATACTCATCTTTTGTTAATATGATATAAATGATCCCGGGCAACGATTTTGACCCGTAAGCAAAAGGTTCTAGCTAAGTGAACCAGTCTAGTTAAAAGTTGTACTACACTTCTGAAGTGCATTGTATATCGTAGTATTTATGAATCACTCGTTTAGTAAAAATGCATTTGCATTATTTATCTAAGTTATATTTCAATTCTTGGCCATGGGTAAGTTAATAGGATAGGGGGCCGTTTCTTTTGTTTAATTTCTTGAGCCTATAATTGGTTTGCAAATTATTACTAAAGGAAGGAATAGAAAATTGTTGAAATTATTTTTATGTTTTAGTTATCTCCTTTTCTTATTCTTGGAATTTTTGCCTATTACAAAGCAAAATCTATTAGAAGACTAACCATCTCGAATCAATATCTAATAGTACAATTAGACTTGTTTTAAGGGTAATAGGATTCAGACTGTAATTCCTCCCAAAGATAAAAATAAAATAAAATACAAAAATCACAATTTTCTGTTTACAATAGTTCATGTCCATTGTAAAAACGAAGGAAAAAGGACTTTATATGGCTCTAATCTCAATGCCTTCAATAATAAGCCCGATTGACCTCTTCCTCGTATTCACAAGAGTGGTTCTAAAATTAAGACACATTGGTATCATTTCTATGGTCGTAGCAGATCGAAATTCCAAAACTCGTACTTCCATCCAACCATCGTTTCTTTGGTGTGGAAGGCTTGTTTTTACCTTCTTATTCGGTATACTGTGGGTGTTTTGATCAGCCTTTGGTTCAATAACCGGGGTTTGAGGACTTACAAAATAAATATACCAATTAACCTTTGATTCTTGATCAATCACTTCAAAAGGATACTCAAATCCGAATTGGTCTGTTGATAATTTGTAGACAAGGTAAATTGCATATGTTGTTTCAGACGATACTAGTTGGGAGTCGATTCCATACTTGACACTAAATAACCCACAATTACACTGAAATGCTTCTCCGAATCTGAAAAATTTTAGAGAAGTGTCTTACATCTGAATTTGTTAATTCACAATTGTATGGTGTGCAAATTTGCAATAGATAGTAAAAGAACCTGGATTCTGATAAAGGCAGCATGGTCCAGTTGTACGATTCACATACAAGATTTCCTGATAGCATATGACATTTCTTTCCATTTTTGTCCAGAGAAAACCACTATATACAGACAATAATTATATAGATATGTTTAGCAATTCAATATATAATGCTTTCCGGTGGAACCATGCTCATAATATCCACAACAGCTACATATGAGAAAAAGATAAAGGACTTACAATGACTCCCTCCTGGTCATCAATATTGATTAAGAACCCTTTTCTCATAATTGTGTAAGCTTCCTCCTTGGTTTTGAATTGGATGACGTCAGTTAACCATTTTAAATCTTCATCATCAATTGGTAATTTTTCTTCCCAATTTGCATCTAAAGTTGAATTTGCTATGTGTTGATTCTCATTCTCTTTTAGTTCCACCTATAGAAGAACATAACCATATTAATTAATTAGACTTTGATTAATGAGTATATGGGTTGAGTTTTCTCATATTGAAAATAATTATTGTTATTCATGAGGCTCATCATCTATTTTTCATGTTTAAATAGCTAAAAGAAAGGAAAAGAATACTAATTAATAAATGATGTAGATGAAACATTTATTTGTCATCTTACTTTCTCCAGGGGCCGAAATTCGATGCCTTCTACTTCTATGTAACTATTAATATAGCAATCTTCAATCAGAATTTGAAGATTAGCAACTTTGTGGTCACAAGTAAACTGATACATTTCAGCCATCCACCATCCATCTTCTCTCTCATACGCGAGGTATGAAATTGAACTCTCAGTCTCCCCTTGTAGTTTGTATTTGAGGGATATAGATCGACATCTTCTTGACTCATCTGCGTTATAAAACTTGAACACAAAGTTCACCGTGTATGTGACTCCTGGTGACAAGAAATGAGCTTTTACACTTGTGTTGAATCTCCTGGACGGTGAATGGTAGGTTCCTTTGGCAAATCTGCGTGAATAGTTCGTAGCAAGGAATGATACATTTCTTTACCCGTATCAAATATTTTCAAAAGCTCTAAATACAAGGAGAGAGAAGTCACCTTGACCCATTGTGCATAATATTATCATTTTCGAATTCTGAACCCAAACACTCTGCAATAGATATCATCTCACAATGCTCTCCCTTCTTATTTAATGAAAACCACTGTATGTCCATTAAACAAATTCAAATTAGTTAGTGTGCGCTAAAATTATAGCATCTTTTTCAATCTTGGTTGATCAAATTACTAATTAATATGCTTGATATATTTACTTGAACATATATTGATCAGGTGCATATAAGTGTTACTTGTGATGGTTAAATTCTATAATATAGACATATATAGCAGTTAATTACCGTTTTGCCACCGTTAAGGAGAACCCCTTTGGATAGAAGCTTCATCAACTCAACTTCGGATCTATAGTTCAGAGGAGGTTCGGCAGTCATAAGAATCTTGTTGTAGTAAGTACGTTGTTTGTTCCATTCACTTTTGAACACTTGATTTTCGGGCAAATCTTGACTTTCGAGCCACACTTGACTTTCGAGTGCACTCTCAAGTTCCATCACAACCTCATCCATCTCTGGACGATCTTCCCGATCTTCCTTCAAACAGCGGTACGCAATGTCTGAAAATATTTCTAAAGCACTCTGCTCCAATGGTTGAATGGACGGATCTTTAAAGATGAAGTCATTTAACGTCTTCTCTTCATAGTATTCTTTCCATTTGGGCACTAAAATCTCCTGAAGACGACGGCCACTGTTATCAACTGTATAACATAGTCTCCCAAATAAAACTTCGAATAAGACCACACCAAAAGAGTATACGTCCGACTCTTTCGTTAGGGTGTGTGTCATCCAATATAGTGGATCAATGTACCCCTGGGTACCTGCTGCCAGGGTGACGATAACCGAGTGTTGCTCATTAGCTGACCCCATTATCGATAGCCCGAGGTCGGAAACCTTAGCATTCCATTGGTCATCAAGTAGGATGTTGCCACTTTTTACATCACAATGGATAAGTCTTCGGTGTGTCTCCCTTGGATCATGAAGGTAATTTAATCCCTTCGCGGCATCAAGGCATATATTCAGACGTTGTATCCATGTGAGACGGGGAGAGTTTAAGTAGCGGTCAAGGCTTCCACGAGATGCATGCTCGTACACCAGGATCATCTCACTCCTTTCGCAACAAAATCCGAGAAGCGAGATAAGATTTTCATGTTTGTAGTCTGAAAGCATCGTTATCTCTTTCAAGCACTCAGGGGCTCCTTGTCCACGGTCACGATCTAGACGCTTGATGGCGACCACATGTCGCCCCTCAGAGTGATCAGACACTTGTCCTTTATAAACATTCCCAAAACCACCAACTCCAATACGGTTCGTCTCATCGTTGAAGTTGTCGGTCCCTTGTCTTATCTCTTCCAGTTGGATTTTAAGATGTTGAAACTTGTCCAAGAACTTCTGCAAGTATGCCTCCATATAATTTGCAGATCAAATAAAATTAAAATCAAGGGTTCCAAGCAACTGCGAGTGTGCAGCTTGACAGGGGACGTGCAAAGAACCAACACAAAAAGGTGTTTGTGATTTCTTCTCTCTAATTAAAACAGTGAATTGAAAGATGGTCAAGAATGAATTGAAGGACACTCAGGAATCTACCTCAATTACAATCCACCATGTATTGTGACAAGATGCCCTGATCGCATGATTTCTTAAAAAACAAATTGATTAATTCCTTCAATATTTAGTTGTTTACATTTTATTTTATTATATACAAGTCATCTGTCTGTGATGGCAAAGTCAACTCAGATGCTCATCAGTCATCACATGATTCACGATTGGATATAAATATATTAAGTTCCAGTTTTTATAGACTAGGTGCGTAACATTGGAAAAACCATAACGTTTATTTAGATTTCAAAATTCCAAAAAAATGAGTAGCTATTTCTCTATACTATTTCTCAGGCCGGCTGAGGTAGTGCTGGTCAGATCGTCAATCGGGACACGTAATTTTAGGGGTTAACTATTTTTGTATATATTTTTATACACATATTTAAAAACTAGATGAGTGCTCGCGCGATGCAGCAGGTCTTTAAACGCGAACCCTATTAATCACGTAACAATTATGAGTGTTCATGGTTCGGTTTAAAACCTTGAACCGGTCATCGGTTTGGTTTCATCGCTGAGTTTTTTACTTTCAGTTGGTTGTTTTTTACTTCCTTTATCATTTCAAGTATCATATTTTGACTTAGTTGGAATTGATGATACGGTTAAATTAATAATCATTTTAAACAAATTTTATTATCAAAGCTTAAACTGTTAAACCAAACCAGAACCGGACCGTTAATAACAGTTTGGTTTCAATTTTCAATGGTTTAGTTTTGGTTTTAGATGACAAAAGATGGGTACTAAGGGTTGGACTCACAGGCTTATAACTTAAAAATAATCAAAACCGGCATTGAACATCCCTACGTAACATGTTAACTTTTTTAATGGAAAAATTTATAACAATATTATACTCAAATTAAAGAGAATAAAATACTCGTTTTATGGTGCAATATTTTTACAAAAATATTAACGTATGAAAAACTTATCGTCGTTTAAAAATCGTGGGTGAGAAGTTGGTTGAAAATTGAAACTAAAAATAGAATATGGTTAAAGATGAGGGGGCAAACTTGTAAGTTGGGTGATTTGTGTTTAAAAGACAAGTATACCCCTAATTACACATGTACTTTATGTATTCACACTTGTAAAACTCTTAAAATCAAGTGTCTTAATTTGTCATTGTTTGGTGTATTATATATAGTACTAGAAGAGTGCTATCACGATGCAGCGGGAAACCGGAAACACCTACTTTTATAATCATATAACAAATTTTTGGGTGTTCATTATTTTGTTTAAAACTGTAAGACTGTTCACCAGTTTGGTTTCACGGTTGAAACCGGAGCTGACCATACATATTAAAATGTTAATTATTTACTTATTTAGCATTAGATATAATATATATTAGACATAGTTAAAATATAGTTAACCGAAGTTTTATTTAATACGAGCAAAATCGTCTATCACAACTTTAATTTAACCAAATTTTCAGTATGGTTTTTTTTATAATCTTTGTTTTTATTATGATTTCGCATTCTATTTATTCTAATAAAGTTTATTATTCATGTCACCAAAGTTATCTTTGTTCATAGTATGATTCTCTTAATAACGTATTAGTTGATGTTTAGTTTGAAGTGAATGTATATGCAGATTTATAATTCTTATTTTAAATTTTAAACTCAAATATTTTTATCGAAGTACAAGCTATATCGGAACCTAATCGTTGGTAATGGTTCGGTTTAGTTGGGTTTTAATTAGAAACAGTTTAGTTTCGGTTTTCGACGACAACAAAAAATGGGTAAAGTTGGCTCATGGTTTAATTTAAAACCATCAAAAGCAAACCGCAAACACTTTTGCATAATTTTTTTTACTTCGAAAACTATAGCAATATCATACTCAAATTAAAGATAATAAAATGCTCGTTTTTATGATGCCATTTATTTTAAAAAATATTAACGTACGAAAAAGTTATGATCGTTTTAAAATCGTGGGGTAATTGGGTTAAAAGTGAAAATAAAATAATATATAAGTAAAAGACAAAAGATCAAAGTTATAACTTTAAGGTATGAAACTTGTAACTATTTTGAAGAATTGAAAATGCAAGTGAGATTTTTATGTTACAATTACATTTTTGTCCCTAATTAGTCTTATACATAATGTATTAATTCTTGTAAATTACTTAAAGATGGCATCTTAATTTGACCCTTTTTGATGCATTATATATAGTAATGATATAAAACTTATAAAATATGATTTAAGGTTTAACATTATAATTTTGGGCCTAATTGTTTTTATTCATAATCCATTTAATCAAGTGTAAATTATTGGGCCCAAACTAAAACTAATAACTTAAAAGATAAAATAAAAATCAAATGCAAGATAAAGGAAAGAGCGGCCGATTGAAATTCCTTTATGGTTTCTTCCTTCTTTACGAATGTTGAACAATGACCAACTCAGCCGACCACCACTGTTGGTTCGTCGTTGACCATCAGGCACCTCCGCGGTTGACCAAGCCAGCCACCAAGGACCAAGCTATGTTTTTTTCCAATGTTAAGAGAGCTTCACGAATCATCGGTTAATCGTTAATTATTATGGTTTTTATTTTTCGAAATATATTTTTCTATATTTTTTTTTATAGCATTAATCGTCGTTTAAAAAAATTAGCTTATTGTTACTTGTAAGGGCTATAGGCCTTTTCATTTAGGCTTGACTGATGTATTTAAATCCTCGAAGATGGGCTGCTATTTCTAAATCAAACTCACGTATGAGACGATCTAAGCGTGTAAACAAGTCTAACATTCATTGAAGCGTTCGGTGAGATTTCATTTATTAAATTCACCACTTGGATTTTAAGATTCGGAAACTTCTCCAAGAATTTATGGAAGTATGCCTCCATAATTGTAGATCAAATAAAAATAAAGTCAAGGATTCCAAGCAATTGCAAGTTTGCAGATTGAAAGAGGACCTGCAAAGAACCAACACAAAAGGTGTTTGAACAAGTTGCCCTGATCACATGATTTCATAATAAAAAAATTTTAAATCCTTCAATCATTACATTTTATTAATTAGGCGTTATGAGATGGGTAAGTCAACCCTCTGTTTTTATCGGCCCAATGCCTTCATCACAAGATTCACGATTGTATATAAAAATATTATTTTTTTTAACAGTGATATAATAAAAATATTAATTAGTTTCAGCTTTTGTAGACTAGATGTGTAATATTAGAAAAATCAACGTTTATTTAGCTTTCCAAATTGCAAAAAAAAAAATTAAAAAAAAATAGCTCTATTTCACTAATTCACTTTACTATTTCTAAATCAAACTCATGTGACACATGAGGATAGGTATTAAACTCGTAAGTGAGATGGCCTAAGCTTGTAAACATATCTAACATTCAGTGAAGTGTTTGGTGATATCTTAGTTATTTGATAAAATAATAAATGGGAACAAAAAACATTTGTTTATTCGGTTAAAGAACAAACATGAACCCATTTGTGTTCGTTCATTTATTTCATTCGTATATATTTATTTATATCCGTTAGTTACGTTTATTATAATAATACATAACTAACATCAAGACATTATGAAACTAATTTACATGAGACACATTTTGATTGGCTGAATCAAAGCAGTGTGGAGCGGGTAGCTACGCGTTCTATGCTCATCCGAAAGCTTTTTTTTAAGAGTAAAAAATTTTATAAACAAAACCGAAACACCCAAAGAGCAACAAACACAATTGAAGAGAAGCCACCAATAAAAACCACAAAAGAATTGCATGAGCAATAATATAAACCACTTCTTTCAATTTATATGTCTATTTTTGTTCTATTCTTGTATCAAAGAAATCCTTTCGACTTTATATCCCCAGTTATATCATCTATCTTAACCGGTTTTCCTTTAAATATTTTCTTGTTTCTCGCCTTCCAACTACTCATCCAAAACCTTATGTGATATGCATCCATGGGTTTCTATTATATATATATATATATATATATATATATATATATAGGGGATGGTTAACATAAAAACAAGTAGTTTTCTAGGAAGACTAAGAATAAATCATAGCCATTGGATCATATCAATCAATGGTTGAGATTTAAAATTACCAAAAACCGTCATAGTTTCCAAGAATTACTCTTTCATCATTATAACCGACATAGTTTCCTAGAATATTCTTTCACCATAGGTTTTAATACCAAATGCCAAAATTTTATTGGTTCTTACCATTTATAGGAAATTACTTCTTTTTATTTAAACCATTTTCTATATATATATATATATATATATATATATTAAAAACGGTTATACAAATCAAAATTTCTTTTCCATATTAAAAAGTAAAACGTGTATGTGCAGTTGTTGGAATTGAATAGTTATTCATCCTTTCCTTCTCCGTAAAGTCGAAAACAAAAGGTTTTCATGAGGCATGTCTCATAACGATTTGGTGTTTATGAAAAATTCTTTAGTGTATGAAAGGAAATCGCTTAACCTTTCAAATGTTGTCGGGGAGTTAAAAGCATCAAGTCTTTTATGAGTGAAAACAAGTGAAAAACAGGTAAAGAATACAGACTTAATATGGGAAAGATAGTGTGGCTATAGTTTTAATTTGTAACTAGTGGGGGTTTCCTCACTATGGCAGTGTGTTGTAGTGCAATGTTTCGGTGTTGGGTGCCCTCATTATGGCAAGTATCTTGCTTCAAACAATTGGTTTAATAATAGATGTTTTTTTTTGTTGATCGTTAAATAAAATTTATGTATTTTCTTGATTTTCCTTAAAAAAATTTTTTGGGTGGTTATCATGTGGCTTTAGATGACGTTAGCCATTAGATAATACATGCTATTGCCTCTTGTAAGTGGAATGTTTCTCTACCTAACTGGGAGAGACATGCATTAATATATAATCATTATTTACAATACAAGAAAGGAAAAAATCAATACAATGAATACAATTATGTCACAGAGGGGTAATTGACGGGATTGAGAGAAATTATAGGGATTGCAATATTTACTATCTATTATCCCCCCTTAAGTGAAACGGCGGTGAACAAACACGAAGTAACTTCCGAAAGTGTTCAAATTGAGGTCTCGGCAAACTCTTTGTGAAGATATCAGCTAGTTGAAGCTTGGTAGGAATAAAGCGAGTATGAAGCTTTCCAGACATAACGAGCTCGAGAACAAAGTGATAATCCAAGTCAATGTGTTTAGCCCGTTTGTGAGAAACGGGATTTTGACTCGGGCACTACGATTATCACAAAGTAGTGTAGGTCTATCCGGTGGTAGAGCATGAAGCTCACGTAGCAAGTGAGTAATCCAAATGATTTCAGCTGCGGTGTTAGCCATGGCCCGATATTCCGACTCACAACTGGACCTAGAAACCGTGGGTTGCTTTTTGGCACTCCATGAAACAAGATTGCCTCCCAAAAAAATAGAATAGCCATATGTCGAACGTCGCCTTTCAATGCATCTAGCCTAATCGGCATCTGAGTATCCTAAAATAGTAGTACGCTTTGGGCGTTGAAATACAAGACCATGTGAGATTGTTCCCTTAACATACCTTAATATCCGCTTAACGAGCTGAAAGTGATGTTCGGTTGGAGCATGCAAAAACTGACATGCCTGATTGACAGCATAAGAAAGGTCGGGTCGGGTAATTGTCAGGTATTGTAACGCCCCAACGATGGAGCGATAAAAGGTAGGATTGGAGAAAGGTGTACCGGAGGAGGTGAATGAGTCGGTTGTAGCAAGTGGCGTGGGAACAGGTTTGGTATCGACCAGTCCCGCAGGAGTAAGAATGTCATGTGCGTACTTTGCTTGACTAAGGAACAACCCACCTTCTGTATGAACAACTTCCAAACCCAAAAAATAATTTAAGGACCCTAAATCTTTGGTGGCAAACTCGTTATGTAAACGATTAATAAAGTTGGCAAGCATAACGGGTCCATTACCGGTGAGAATGATATCGTCCACATAAACCAGCAGATACATAAGACAATCCTCTTTATGAAAAACAAATAATGATGTGCGGCTCTACTACACGAAAAACCGTAAGTAACAAGAAATGAACTTAATCGTTGAAACCAAGCTTGAGGTGCTTGTTTTAGACCATCAAGAGCTTTATGTAGTTTACACACATGATTGGGGAATGCCGAATCGACGAAGCCCGGTGGTTGTTCCATGTAAACGGTTTTGGTTAAGGACCCGTTTAAGAAGGCATTGTTGACATCCAACTGATGTAATGGCCAATTATTGATAACCGCTAATAATAGGACGATACGAACCGTTGAAGCTTTTACAACCGGACTGAAAGTGTGAGAAAAGTCAAGTCCCGGGATTTTAGTGAACCCTTGAACGACAAGTCGAGCTTTATGTCGATCAATAGATCCATCGGAGTGGTATTTTGTACGAAATACCCATTTGGAACCAACGATGTTAGCCGATGGTCGAGGTACGAGACTCCAAGTATGGTTTCGTTGAAGGGCATTAATTTCCTTATGCAATGCATGCATCCAATGAGGGCTCTTGGAAGCACCTCGAAATCCTTTAGGATCAGACGCAGCAAACAAAGCTGCATAAATGTGGTGATGCATGAGTTGAGCAAGGTGGGCACGATGTTTGGGATTAGGTTTGACAATGCCAACCTTTGACCGAGTGATCATGGGATGAGCCGAAGGTGGTGGCGGGGTTGGGATTAATGGGACAACCGGTTGTGGAAAAACTGAATGTGGTGGAGTGGGCGTCAGGGAGGGATCGGTATGCGGGGTTGATCCGATTAGAGTTGAGGCGGAAGGTGGGGTTGGGTTTATTGTGGCTAAAGGTGATGAGGGTTGAGAGGGGCTGATTGGAGTTGAGGATGGCGTGCTGGTGGCAGAAGTTGTAGGGGTTAAAGGTGTTGTAGGTATATTAATAGGTGCATGAGAAGTAGTGTGTGCCTGAGAGTCATCTTTGCACAGAGGACACATATGTGAAGATGAATTAGAAGGTTGAGTTGTGGCAGGGGCATTTTGTGGAGGATTTTGCATAGGAGATGGAGAACATATGGGATCATCCTCTTGATAGGTAGACAAGGAAATGGTGAGTAAGCTGGATGAAGAAGAGCAACCTTCATATGGAAAATAGGTTTCATCAAAACGAGCATGACGCGTGACGTACATGCGAGAGGTTTGCGTGTCTAAGCATTTGTAACCCTTGTATTGGGTTGCATAGCCCATGAAAATACACGGAATACTTCGAGGAGCTAATTTGTGAGGAGCATAGTCACGAAGATATGGGTAAACCCGACAACCAAAAACCCGAAAATTGGTGTATGTCGGCGAGGTAGAAAATAAAATCTCAAGTGGTGATTTGTTATCTAATACCGCGGAAGGTAAACGGTTGATAATATGGGTGGCGGTGCTAAAAGCTTCAACCCAGTAAGTGGCGGGTACATGAGCATGAAAAAGCATTGTTAGGCCCGTTTCCACAATATGACGGTGTTTTCTTTCGACTCTACCACTTTGCGTAGCTGTGTAAGGGCAAGATAAGCGATGAAAGGTCCCATTGTCATCGAAAATCTGACGAACGTTTTGGTTTATGAATTCTGTACCGCCATCACTTTGGAATACTTTAACCTTTCGTGAAAATTGTGTTTGTACAAAACGTAAAAAAGTGGATAAAACGGAGTAAAATCCATTTTTTTGTTTTAAGCGGATAGAGCCATGAGAACCGCGAGTGATCATCAACAAACACAACATAATATTTATATCCATCAACACTCATAACGGGTGAAGGACCCCACAAATCATAGTGAATAAGATCCAAAGGGTTTGATGCACGTTTTTCATTTAAATCAAAAGGCATTTTATGAGCCTTTGCAAGTTGGCATGGGGAACAAACATTGGGCTTAGGTAAAAGAGAAGTAAATGATAAACAACCAAGTTTCTTTAAAATAGAAATAGTATCAAATGCAACATGGCCCAAACGGTTATGCCATAATTCAAATGAAACTTTAATTGGAAGAAAGCGAAGCAACAAAAGCAAGATTTTCACCCCGAAGCACATAGAGATCGTTTTCACACCGACCTTGGGCGAGAGGTTGGCTTGTTTTCCGGTCCTGAATAGTAAAGAAAGGTTGGGAAAATAAGACATCAACGGGATAATCGGTGGTTAATTGACTTACGGATAATAGATTCTTGGTTAAATTGGGAATAACTAAGACATCTTTTAGCGATAAGTTTTTGTTTAAAGAAAATTGACCCGTATGAGAAATAGGTAAATAGTTGCCATTGCCAAAGGCCACTTTAGAATTACCCATATATGGAATGGTATTTTGAAGAGGACTCGTGGAGTTGGCCATGTGTGTGGTGGCCCCGGAATCAGCTAACCAATCAGGAGCTTCTGTGGTGACATGACACTGTGCTTGAAAGGCATTAGCAATATCCTCATTGGTGTTGGAGGCAGATGCAAATGAAGATAGACGTGGACATTTGTTTGCATAGTGCCCATCGGTTCGGCATAACTGACAGTGAGGAGGACGGCGAGGACCACAGGAGAACGATTGAGAGTTGACCTGAGAAGTTGAGCCACGAGATCTATTTTTAGTCATGGATGAACCCGAACCACGGAACCGTTGCTGATTTGCCGAGAAGGCAACAGGGGTTGGGGACGGTGGATGAATAGTCTGCAAAAATTGTCCTTGACTTTCTGCCTTAGTGACTAAGTCTCTAAACAAAAGAAAAGAAGTGTTGGCACGAACGTCAGTGGAGAAATTCTCAAAAGCAGATCCAAGCCCACACAAGAACGAATGTGTCTTGTCAATATCGGTGACAGGATAACCAATAGCAGCCAATTGGTCACATATCGCCTTGAATTTACGAGCAAACTCGGTAACAGTACCCGAGCCTTTGGTGAGTTGTCTGAGGTTGTCACGAAGAAGATTCATTCTTTCAATAGATGTGTTGCTATAAGCAGCCTCAAGGGCCAACCAGATTTCCCGAGCATATTTGAGACCTAGTACTTCGGGAACAACCTCCTCCGTAAGAGAGGCGTTGAGGATGATCACTGCCCGATGATCAGCTTCGAACCATTCAAGATGTTTAGGGTTAACATATTCCTTGCCATCGTAAGAAATAGTGACCGGAGGAGGGTTGACGGTTCCATCAATATGACCAGTTAGTTTTTGATAAGAAAAAAGAGGAAGGATCTGATTTTTCCAATACAGATAGTTGGTGGAGGAGAGTTTAAGGGTGATCATATGGAGGATGGTGGTCATGGGAAGGGTTCCATCATTGGAAGAAGATGCCATTAGAGGGATCGAATAAAGGAGGTTGGAGATGGCTGGAAGGGAGGGAGGGTGGATGATAGGGTTACAAAAGAGAGAGGATCGATAATTTTTGGCGTGATACCATGTAAGTGGAATGTTTCTCTACCCAGTTGGGAGAGACATGCATTAATATATAATCATTATTTACAATACAAGAAAGGAAAAAATCAATACAATGAATACAATTATGTCACAGAGGATAATTGACGGGATTGAGAGAAATTATAGGGATTGCAATATTTACTATCTATTACTTCTATTAGTATTATCAAATCCTAACTTGTAGGGCTAATATTTTATAGTATTATAAAGATCATGAATCTTTCTGTTTGCTTACAGTCGGTGTATGACGTACTCGGTATGCTTATTTTGTACTGGAAAAGCTCATTGGGCCCATGAAATGAAAAACTTTAAGAAATGTGGACCCTATAAAAATGTCACTTTCAACCATTTCTCCACATATAACTTCCTACAAAACTTCATATTTTTTCTCTCTTTGTGGGTTTGCAAACTAAGATCCGAGATCTGAGTGTTGTTAGTGATTTCCGCTAACTAACAACACAGATTGATCCGAGAAAGTTGTGTGATCCATTATATAAGGGCTACAATTGGTATCGGAGCTTTCAGCTCAACTTTTTGTGGTTTTCGGATCATACTTTTCAGACTTTGATCTTAGTTTTTGTTGGATTTGAGGTTGTTTTTTGTGTTATAAACTACTTTTGGAGTACCTTATACCTTAGATCTACACGAAAATCATCAGATATGTGTTTTTTGGTGTTTTTGAGTTTTTATGTCCGGTTCAGATTTGGTTGAAAATTCAGATCTAGGCCGATTATTGGATTTTAGACTAAAGTCTTTTTGACTTTATTGATAGTTTAGGTGTTATCTATAAAAAAATCACTATAGCAAATCGAGTCGAGTTCCTGAAGCGAAACGAGTACTATAATGAATTGTAACACCCTAGCTAAAGCGGAAACGCCAAAGTGTAACTTACAGATTATTCAAAACACATGTGACATTATAAGTGAAAATATTATCATTATATCATTTATGATTCAAATAACAAGTTCTTTTGCAAATAAGAAAAATTACAAGAAAAATAAACAAGTCAAACACTTTATTAATAACCCTAAGTCTAGCGTCTTCTCTTGTTTCATCCTCTAATGAAAGTACATGTAGCATACATATAAAATAAAGCCAACTAATTGAATAGTTGATGAGTTCACACAAGTTTGATACAAGTATATAAAAATCATATAATTCCATGAAACATAGTGTGGTAATAGCGCAAGCAATGTCTTTTCCAATTGGCAACAACCAATGTACCCTAATCGGGGGGTCCCTATTCCACTCATAACATCGAGGTCCTGAGTGCATAGGGGGCGTATGATCATACTTTATGAGGAAACCATGAGCACGTAATCTTTGAGTAAGTAGCAAGTAAACACACAAGTCCATGATATCGAATTGTAGTTTGAATATATAAAGCGAAGTAAAACTAAGTATTTTTGTAGGATATGTATGCTACTCCCAAAAGTAGTAAAAAGGTAAAAAGGGGGTGTGAGAAACCCACATTTGAATACGAATGACAACTTGGAAACGAAACGGGGAACGCATTATATGAAACCAAAAATTCGAATCTCACGAGCTAAAGTAATAAACACGCGAATTACTAACTAAATAACGGAAATAAAACGTTGGTTTTAAAGTTCATACATTATTATTTATATATATATTTTACACGTTTTTAAGGTAAATTAATATTTAAATCTAACGAATTTTAACGGTTTATTATTATAATATTACTTATAAGATTAATATTTAATTTGAATATAACAATGTTTACGGGATTTTAGCGTTACCAGTTTATTTTTGTATAAACGGTTGGCTGTTTAGATTTTATAAAGTTACAACGAAATTATGTATATATTTATATATTTAATTTACAAGTTTTAACGAATGCTTCGGGTTTGCAAAATCTTGGTTTTTGAATAAAAATGCTACTACAAATCTTAAACCGATTTTTAAGTTATTAAAAATAATTTCATTTGATTTAAAATAATTTATTAATATATATATGGTTTATTAAAATTAATAAATATGATTTACAAAAAATATGAAACATGGTGCAGTGACACGGGTTCGAACCCGGGTCTTCATGACCACAACACACATACACAACCACTGGATCAAATCTGTTTTGTGTTTTGTAACAAGGAAATAATATATATTAACAATGTTCAAACTTCATCTTCCAAACTATGCAAAACCCCAGGTTTTCAATTCCTTTAATCCATTCCATGTTTGATTGATTTATGTTAAGGATTTTGTTAGACGCTTAAAAAAAATGAAAATCCATACTTTACTTACGTGATTTGGTGATGAAACTTGGCCGGAATAAAACTTGGATGACCAATTTGATAATATAAGAGAGTTTGTTTGTGCAATATTATGTTTTCAGCATGTTTAGATGTATGTCAGAGTCATATTTATGTTTTCAATTGGATCTATTAGTGTTTAATTCGCGCTATTAGAATGTTAATAATATCCGACTGGTTAGTGAATTAATACAAGTTAATGGATTGCTAAATGAGGAAATTAATCACGAATTATTGCTTGACGTTAGAGGAGAAGTCATTTAAGATGATTTAATAGATTAAACGAAGCGTAAATGCGGTGTTTGGCTACCTCGCTGAAATATTACACTACCGCCATCGGCCGGCGATCGGAAAAAAGGGGGACAGGGGAGGGAGACGGGCTGGGCAGTGTTTTTATTTTATTATATTATAATTTAAATTAAATTTACACTTAAACCTTAGACTTTATAAATATATATAAATTGATATTAAACTTTATTTACACAATGAACCTTGGATTTTCAAAAAATATATAACTAGATTAAAACCTTATATACTTTAACAACTTTGAATTGTTTACGCTTTATACTCGAATACATTGAAAATTGATTATTTTATAAACTTTTAAGGCTCGGAGATTCGTTAACTGAACAATATGAATAGAAAGTGAACATAAATTAACTATATATAATTGAAATTGATATAACTTGAAAAATCACAAAAACCAATACATTGAAACGACTAAACGGGTCGGTTTAACGAATACAAATACGAATATGAAAAATTGATAAACGTCACTGCATTCCCTACTTTTGAGAATTTCGTCCTGAAATTAAGTGGCAGAATCCGTAACAAAAAGATGAGGATATTGTGTCCGCATTTGATCTTCTCGTTCCCAAGTGAATCCAGCGCAATACTTGGATTTCCAACGAACCTTTACCAAAGGTATACAGTTACATTTAGTTTTCTTGTCGTTGCGATCCATGATTTCCACCAGTTTCTCGACAAAGTGCATTGTTTCAGTGATGCGCGCCTTGTCAAGTGGTACATGGAGGTTTCCCTCATCAAGATATTTCTTCATATTTGAAACATGAAACATCGGATGGACGTTAGAAAGCTCTTGAGGAATTTCTAGTGTGTAAGAAACACTGCCAACACGTGCAAGAATCTTGAAAGGTCCAACGAAACGAGGAGATAGTTTGCCTTTCTTGCCAAAACGAACAACACCTTTCCAAGGGGATACCTTGAGAAGGACACGATCACCAACATTAAACTCAATAGGTCATCGTGGTTATTAATGTAACTCTTTTGACGGCCACAAGCGGTTAAGAGATTTTCTCGGATTTGAGAAATTAAGTCAGTAGCCTCTTGAACAAGTTCCGGACCGATGATTTGGGTTTTACAAATTTCGCTCCAACAGATAGGAGAACGCCATTTACGACCATAGAGATTGGAACGGAGCCATACCAATACTCGAATGAAAACTATTATTGTACGAGAACTCAATCAAGTGAAGGTGAGAATCCCAGTTTCTACCGTAATCCATGACACATTACCTAAGCATGTCTTCGAGCGTTTGAAACGTGCGCTCGGATTTTCCATCGGTTTGAGGATGATAGACGGGGCTAACATCCAATAGAGTTCCCAACGCTGTTTGAAGCGATGACAAGAAATGAGAAGTAAAACGACTATCACGATCGGAAATGATACGCAAAGGTATACCATGAAGACAAACGATACACTGAACATAAATCTGAGCGAGTTGATCAACCGAAAACTTTTCATTGATCGGGTTGAAATAAGCAGATTTAGTCAAACGGTCAACTATAACCCATATACCATCCTGGGGGTTTCGAGTAGTCGGAAGCTTGAACACAAAATCCATAGAGATATCTTCCCATTTCCAAACAGGGATGTGTGTTTGTACGAGCAAACTAGATAGTCGTTGGTGCTCGGCCTTAACTTTAGCGCAAGTAAGGCATTTTCCCACATATAACGCGATGTATTTCTTCATACCAGGCCACCAAAATGTGGATCGTAGACCGAAATATATCTTTTCCGCACCGCTTCGTCCATGATGAATATGCGAATATCGTCACGATTAGGAACCCACAAACGATTGAGATAACACAACAAACCATCGCGCTAAGTTTCAAGTTGATTCTCGATACCACAGGACATTTCATCGTACATATTACCCTCGGTGATTGAAACATGTTGTGCTTCAAAGATACGAAGTTGAAGATCGGTTTGGACGATCACGCTATGAAGCAGAATTGATTTCACGTGGGTCTATCGACTAAGCGCGTCGGCTACAACATTTTCTTTACTAGGGTGGTAACGAATTTCGATGTCGTAGTGCTAAGTAGTTCGGTCCATCGTCGTTGCCACATGTTTAGATTTTTTTGGTTGAAAATATGTTGAAGACTCTTGTGGTCGGTGAATACCACACACTTAGTGCCATAGAGTTAATGTCTCCAAATCTTCAACGCGAATACAACGGCACCGAGTTCAAGATCGTGTGCTGTATAATTCTTTTGATTAACCTTAAGTTGTAGTGAAGCGTAAGAGATAACTTTACCTCATTACATTTGTTGGAAGCATCACAATAGACAACAAAATCCTCATTGCCCTCGGGGAGTCCAAGGATCAGTGCATCGCAAAGCATGGGCTTAAGAGTTTGGAAAACTTCATCTTGATTTGGTACCCATTCATAAGATTTATCCTTGTGAGTTAAAGTGGTTAAGGGCAAAGCGATCATGCAAAAGTTAAGAATGAAGTGAAGATAGTAACCCGCAAGACCAAGAAACGAACGAATTTCAGTGGGTGAGGTTGGAGTTTTCTAATTCTTAATGGCTTCGATTTTGGTTGGGTCAACGTTGATAACCTTTTTGTTTACTATATGTTCTAAGAATGGAATTTCTTTCAACCAGGACTATCACTTTGAGAACTTAGCAGAAAGTTGTTCCTTCCTTAAGAGATCAAGGATGGAATGAAGATGTTTCTCGTGCTCGGGTTTGGACTTGGAATAAATAAGAATGTCGTCAATAAAAAATTATGAACTTATCTAAGTAAGATTTGCATACGCGGTTCATGAGGTCTATAAACACCGCGGGTGCATTGGTTAGCCCAAAAGGCATAACCCTAAATTCGTAATGTCCGTAAAAAGTCCGAAAAGAGGTTTTGGGTATGCCATCTTCATGCACGCGTAGTTGGTGATAACCCGAATGAAAATCAATCTTTGAGAAGCATGAAGATCCTTGTAGTTGATCAAAAAGATTGTCAATACGAGGCAAAGGATAACGATTCTTAATTGTGAGATTGTTGAGCTCGTGGTAATCGATGCACGTACGAAAGAATCCATCTTTCTTCTTGATGAAGAGAACGGCCCCCCGTGGAGATTAACTAGGGAGAATGAACCCTTTTCCGAAATTTCTTGGAGCTGATTAGACAATTCTTGCTTCTCATAGGGTACAAGACGATAAGGAACCCTCGCAATCGGGGTTGCACCAAGCACGAGATCGATTCGAAATTTAACATCACGAATAGGAGGAGGACCAGAAACGTCATTGGGAAACACTTTCGGATACTCGTGAACAACAGGAATGTGCTCAATTTTTCGTTCCTTCTTTTCCACCACATGAGCTACAAATGCTACATACTTCTTGCGTAAGTACGTTTGGGCTTGAAAAACAAGTAATAAGATTTAAGCTCGAGGGAGAAGGGTTTTCACCAGAGACATGAAGGATTTGACTATCGCAAAGCGGAATACGAATGAACTTCTTAAAGCAAACAATTCCAGCACGTTGAGCAGATAACCATTCCATGCCTATTATGATGTCAAAACTTCCCAATTAAGAATGGGATCGATTGATAACTTGTGGTCGTTTAAATCTAACTTGCAATTTTGAATAACCGAATCAATTGATACAGATTTACATTAGCTACCTCAACAGAGTACGAGTTTTTAAGCTTAGCTCAGGGTTTAGCAAGTAAAGGTTCAAATTCAAAAGACACAAAGCTTATATCGGCACCAATATCAAATAAAATGGTTGCAAAGTGGTCATTTACGAGGAACGTTCCGTTCACCACATCGCCGCTTTGTTGAGCTTGATTGGAATCATGAAAGAACGCCCACGATTATTTTGAGGACCTTGGGAAGCTGGAACGGTTTGACCATCTTGTGGTGCAGGAGCTAAAATGGCGGGATGCGGCTAAACTTGAGCTCGGTTAGCCAACAATTGTAGAACCTGTGGTTGGTAAGCTTATTGGGTTTGGTATGTCTGAACCTGGTACAGCGGAGCTGGAGCAAGCTGAAGTGTGTTCACATTTGCGAGTAGTGGACACGCATTACGAAAATGGTTAGTGTGACATTCGTCATTTTCGGTTTAAATGTATTTGTTTTTGTACGGTAAACCCGACCCGTTTTATCTTTCGGATTCTTTGATATTAATAAAAATAGTGGTTTTTATGTTACGAATTTGTTTCACACTTGTTGGATCGCGAAACGTCCTTTCGGTACGTTAAAACACCCTTTTATGGCTAAAAACGACTTAAAATGAACTTCGGGGACTAAAATTGCCAAATAATCAAAGTTGAAGACCATACCCCACCCATAGGAACGTCGCTCCGTGCAACCACTAAGGGCAGGGTGGTCACGCAGCGCCACCATGTGTCTGCGGATTTGCCCAGCTCGTTTCTGTTTGTTTTGTGCATTGTTTGACCATTTTAAACCAATCAAATGCATGTGTACCCCTTATGAGTAACTTATACTTTTCCCACAATAAATAAATAAGTCTCATACACCCATTTTGGTTTTCTCCTTCTTCTCCAAACTCTCTCAATCTAGGATCCAAGTATCCATTCTTCAAACTCTTGATAATTTGACTTCTCAAGGTCAAACTCATGCAAATATTTGTTTCCAACTAATTCTTGTTAATAAATGCTTGTATTATATCTTGTTTAAAAAAACTCCCCTTGTTTCCTTGGTTTTCCCTTATCCGGCCATGTCGGTTTAGGTGTATTGCTAGGCAAGGCTACATGGAGGATTATTGCAATCCTTTAATTTATGTTTTAATTTTGTTTAAGCTTGTTAATATTGTTTAGTTCATAATTATTTTAGTTTCCAAATTATTTTAATAGTTCAATGGTATTTGGGTATGTGGCAACCATCCTCGGTCTTATTCCGAGTCAAGGACCGAACCAAGACCGAACTCTCGTTTAAATTCTTTATATACTTAAAATGATTTAATAATGTGTTACATGTCAGATTTGTGTATTATAATTTCTAAAGTTACTTAATAAGTTCTATGGTATTGGGTATATGGCAACCATCCTCGGTTTCATTCCGAGTCAAGGGCCGAACCAAGCGAACACTCGTTTAACTCTTTATTTAATTGTTTTAAAAACAAGTTGTATGTAAGTTTTAAGTGTTTAAGTTCTTTCATTTGCATTCTTGTATTTTTTTTATTATAATATAGATTGTTGGACCCAAGCTTGGTCACATACCAAGTCTTGAACCAACCAAACCAAACAAACCGAATTAAACCGAGTTCACTCGCTTAAAACACACTAGTTGTGTTTCGGGCCACTGAATCTCACATTTTATTTTTAAGATCTTTTACAAACTAATTATACATGTTTCTTAAAGTACTTGGTATGTTGGATCCAACTTGATTTTATAACAAGCTTGGACCGATAAAACCGAACACTCACTTAACATCAATGTTTGAAGTTTCTCCTTAATAGAACTTCTGACCTTAGTTAAGTTTCTATTTTAAACAATTTATCTCATGATATTTATCACTTTGGAATGTCGGGTTCGGACTTGACAATTTATCAAGACCCGAACCGACTAACCGAACACTCGTTAAAATCCCATTTTGGTATATCTAACGAGGGGTCATGCACTATTGCATTAAAACAATCCCCACATATTTACTTAACAAAGGTTAGGTAAAACTAATGAATAGAATACCGAGACCCGATTTCGAGCAAACTTACTTTTCAAAAACCACTACTTTAATTTCCTATGTGTTTACATTTTAACCCTCAAACTTTAATTATTTATCATACTTGTCTTGCTATTTTACTTTGAAGCTTTTAAGACCATCTACTAACTCAAGACCCTCTCAATCTAGGTCTTGCTCGTTAAACTTACCTTTCCGTTTTACCGCAAACTAATCTTTCAAGTAACTTATTAAAGTGAGTAATCACACTCCCCCTTTTTACGCTTTTATTTTTTTGGGGGTGGCATGCGTACCATATTCAAACTTACTTGTTTTTATGATCCCATTATCAAATCCACAATTCAACATTATGTGTTGTATGAATATTTGCTCGATCTTTGTTTATGCCTCAATATGATTATGTGCACGAGTGTTTATTTTTATGTTGTTGTTGAGCCGCAATAAGTATGATTATACGCACCCCTAACTACTTTAGCCTTGTGCTAGTAGAATAGGGCATCATTCTCCGAGTAATTTGGTTGTTACTAAATAGAAAGGAGCCACAATTATTTACTTTACATTTACAATGGTTGTTGCATTATTCTATTTACACATGAGAGTTGTGGTCTTTGCCACATTATATACATACGTCAAAACTAGTGTATTGCTCACCAACATTGGTGTTGATCAAATCTATTTTTACACATGTTATAGGTTTACTCTTAGGTTGCTCGTGAAGATTGAAGACTCATCACTTAGATCATACCTTTAGGATACTTTAATGAATTTATTATTATATGAAATTGTTTGTATTTTATCTTGGACGAGTTGTATTTGTGATTATTGAATTGAATAAACAAGTTGAGTAAATATTGTCATTTCAATAATGTCATAGTGTTCTTGAGCAATCCGTTGCACCCTGGCATGTTCTGCCGCCTTTGGTCGGTGTGTGACAGTTAGGGTCACCACAATTATTGCAAGCTAGAATAGTTAATGGGTTGAGCATACGGTGCAGGGCGAGGGTTAGGTTGAGTAAATCACTGATGAGTAATTGGCACAATAGCAGTCTCACGACATGTGGTGCTAAGGTGCCCAAAACGGTTGAAACGGTTGCATTGGCGGCAAGCGGCATTGGTGGGGTGATGGCGTCGACAAAAGTTGCAAAACGGATGGGGTTCGTTATAGAGTTTCTTGAGTGGCAGTGCAAGGTTAGGTTGAGGTGTGGTTTGTTGGGTTAGCGCACAGTTCTAGCGCTTCTTGGTGTGGTAGTGTAAGGAAAAGTAAGGCTTGGATGACTTAAGTTTGGATTCTTTGGGCTCGGTAGAGGGTTTATCAATAGGTTTCTTCAATCCCTTCAATGTCAAAGTCCTGGCTTTCACATGATTATCAATTAAAGTTGTAGTAAGGTTAATCACGTCACCAAGTTCTTTGGGAGCATACTCAGAACAGTATCTAGGATTTGTCTCGGTAGTCCCTGAATGTACTTATCGATGGTAACAAGGTGAGGTACCAGCACACTGAGTTCATTGAAACGAGAAGTGTAATTAGTTGCGTGCTCACCACTTTCTTGTTTGAGGTTCCAAAACTCAGCTTCCAAATTCATGAGCTCATTTGGAGGGCAGAATTGCTTGGTCATCATTTCTTTCAATTCATCCCATGGCATAGCCATGGTAGCTTCGGCACCACGGGTTGACTTTTCCTTCACCCACCAGGTAAGTGCCCCTTTTTCAAAGACAGTTTTAGCAAAACGGGTTCGCTTTCATCGGGAGACTCGATATGGAGGAATATGCTCTCCATCTTTTTATACCATTGAAGTAGAGCAGTGGCACCATTAGTCCTGTCAAAATCTGAGGGCTTGGTGCTGGTGAAGGTCTTAGACGAATAGTGAGATGCTTTAGGCTGCTCTCTTGAAGCAGAGGTGATACTAGCATAAATGTTTTGGTGAATTTGGGTCATCATATCGGGAATGACCGCGGCTAGTTGTTTGGTGATCTGAGCAGTTAACTTGTGGCTAGAGGTCTCAGAAGAACGACGCATGTTGAAATGGAGAGACATTCTGTGAACAAAGATAACAAAAAACGTGAGACTCGAAATAGGGTGTGGTATAAAAATCCATGTTAATGTTTTCTCTAAAAGAAATAAACAAATAAATACACAAACAAAATAAGATCATAAAAATGATAACAAATATGTGTGGAACTTTAGAGTTTTCATGAACCACCATTGACTCTTATTTTCCAAAAATTAAAGAAACTCTAAATCAAATCAAACCGAAAGCTGGGTATTCATGCATCGTCACGACTTGACAGACTTCCGATTAAAACACATTATGAAACATTGAGGGTCTGTGTTACGCGTCGCATGAACCACCATGACTTGCGTGACATCCTTAGGAGTGTAGCCATATTCTTTTCACAAAGAGAACATGGTCATGTTGAAAGCTTAAATTTGCGATTCACATGGAGTTCATGCCCTTTCCTAACTCTCCAGGTAAACAATCGGGTCTCGCGTCTCATTGGGATTTATGCGCATTGCTTATCCTTTCGTTTCAATAACCTTGGTGTCAAGAGTTTTGGAAAACAAGCACGTCCCCCTTACGGTTACTACATACCCGCCATATAGAACCATCTTTAAGAAGAAGAAATATCAGAAATCGATTGTTGAAAATGGTTGGAAAATTCTTTGTTTTTACGCATAAGCCTTGTACTTGTGTATGCTTGTGTAATTGAAATAATTGAATCATCAGTAGAATAGTAACAAGTAAGTTCTTTGAACAATCACATAAGGCTCACATAATTTTTAATAATGCAACCTAAACAGTTAAGAAAATAAACTATAACTAACTACAACACAACGTCTAATGTCCTATCTTAGAGTCACGGCTCTGATACCAATCTGTAACACCACGGCTAAAAAGGAAACGCCAGAGTGTAACGTACAGAATGTTCAAA
This sequence comes from Bidens hawaiensis, assembly GCF_021521415.1. NCBI lineage: Eukaryota > Viridiplantae > Streptophyta > Magnoliopsida > Asterales > Asteraceae > Bidens > Bidens hawaiensis. The sequence continues at coordinate 51,253 of NW_027491642.1, forward strand.
AAAAATGTGACACTATAAAGTAACAATTTTACCATTATTTCATTTATGATTCAAATAACAAGTTCTTTTGCAAATAAAAAAAATTACAAGGAAATAAATAAGTCAAACACTTTATTAATAACCTTAAGTCTAGTGTCTTCTCTTGTTTCATCCTCTAATGAAAGTACATGTAGCATACATATAAAGTAAAGTCAGCTAATTGAATAGTTTGTGAGTTCACACGAGTTTGATACAAATACATAAAAATCATACAATTCCATGAAACTTAGTGTGGTAATAGCGCAAACAATGTCTTTTCCAATTGGTAAAAACCAATGTACTCGGATCGGGGGTCCTTATTCCGCTCATAACATCGAGGTCCTGAGTGAATATGGGGTGTATGATCATATTTAATGAGGAAACCATGAGTACGTAATCTTTGAGAAAGTAAGAAAGTAAACACACAAGTCCATGATAATGAATTGTAGTTTGAATATATAAGTCGAAGTAAAACTAAGCATTTTTGTAGGATATGTGCGCTACCCCCTAAAGTATTAAAAAGGCAAAAATGGGGTGTGAGAAACTCACATTTGAATACGAATGACAACTTGGAAACGAAACTGGAAGCGCGTTATATGAAACCAAAAGTTCGAATCTCACGAGCTAAAATAATAAACACGAGAGTTACTAACTAAATAACGAAAATAAAACGTTAGTTTTAAAGTTCATTCATTATTATTAATATTTATACTTTACACATTTTTAAGGTAAATTAATATTTAAGTCTAACGAATTTTAACAGTTTATTATTACAATATTACTTAAAAGATTAATATTAAATTTGAATATAACAATGTTTACGGGATTTTAGCGTTGCCAGTACATTTTAGTATAAACGGTTGACGGTTTAGATTTTATAAAGTTACAAAGATATTATATATATATTTATATATATTTTTTACAAGTTTTAACGAATGTTTCGGGTTTGAAAAAGCTTGGTTTTTGGATAAAAATGCTACTACAAATCTTAAACCGATTTTTAAGTGATTAAAAATAAATTTATTTGATTTAAAATAATTTATTAAAATATTATGGTTTGTTAAAATTAATAAATATGATTTACAAAAAAATATGAAAACATGGTGCAGTGACCCGGGTCTCCATGACCACATCACACATACACAACCACTGGACCAAATCTGTTTTGTGTTTTGTAACCAGAAAATAATATATATGAACAATATCCAAACTTCATCTTCAACACTACGAAAACCCAATGTTTCCAATTCCTTTAATCCATTCCATATTTGATTGATTTATGTTAGTGGTTTTGTTAGACACTTAAAAACAATGAAAATCCATACTTTACTTACATGATTTGGTGTCGGATTGATGGTAAACGAAGCTTGATCGGAATAAAACTTGGATGAACAATTTGATAATATCAGAGAGTTTGTTTGTGTAATATTATGTTTGCAACAGGTTTAGATGTATGTTAAAGTCATATTTATGTTTTCAATTGGATCAATTAGTGTTTAATTCACGTTATTAGAATATTAATAATATCTGACGGGTTAGTGAATTAATACAAATTAATTGATTGTTAAATGACAAAATTAATAATGTATTATTACTTGAAGTTAGAGAAGAAGTCATTTAAGATGATTTAATAGGTTAAACGAAGTGTAAATGCGGTGTTTGGTTACCTCGCCGGAATATTATGCCGCCGGCGATCGGAAAAACGAGGGACAGGGGAGGGAGACGGGCTGGGTAGTGTTTTTTTATTGGTTTATTGGATTTTAATAATCCCTATTGGCTGGTATTCACCGATAATAATCCCTATTCATTTTATCACCCATGGCGGTCCTAAATTTCAAAATGTTGGCCCAATGGTCCCTCGTTAAAAAGGACTTAACGGCGTTATACTTTTTTCGAATTTCAAACTAATTTTTAGGGATTTTGATGGGAAGGGTGAAACAAATAGATTGATGTAAAACTTAACTCGAAATGGTGATCTAAACGACTTGATTTTTGCTTCAATTCGTGTGTTTGAACTTTCAATTAACAAAAATCAAGTCGTTTGGATCACCGTTTCCAGTTAATTTTTACATCAATCGATTCGTATTCTACTTCCTATCAAAAGCCCTAAAAAAGTAGCTTGAAATTCGAAAAAGGTCTAACGAAGTTAAGTCATTTTTAACGGGTGACCACTAGGGGCCAACGTTTTGAAACTTGGGACCGCTAGTGGCGATAAAATGAATTGGGATTATTATCGGCCAATACCAGTCTATAGGGATTATTAAAATCTAATAAATCTTTTTATTATTATTATATTTTAATTTAAATTGAATTTACACTTAATGTAAAGGATCTAGTCGACTACTGTAGCGAATCGAGTCAAGTAATGTAGCAAAAATAAAAGACAAATTCTTTCCTTCTCAAAACTAAAAATAAAATAAAATGTCTTTTGTTTAAGACGTGAGCTCAAGTGGTAAGGAAAGTAAAAGTAAGAAAATCGAGTCCCCTCCAGAGTCTGAATAAAATATGAATATGATTGAAAGCCGAAAGGAAATTTTAAAAGGAGAATTCAACATTTTTAACCATATTCAATGAGAATCCGTTGCCTCTATCATCAACAGATTTGAGTCACTCATCATTATAATGAGAAGTGCCGATATTATCAATGATTTGTTTGAGATCAACAAGAAGCTGTTGAATTCACTGCCTAACACATGGAACAACAATGAATCACAAACCTGAATACTACAACACTCTCAGAGTTAACTTCTACCATCAAGTCTTTTGAAATTGATGACAAGTTTCGAATGAACAATCAATCCGAAGAAAATAAAGTTGGGACTAGTGCTACAGGTGGAAGCGGTATATATATATATATGTGTGTGTGTGTGTGGAAAGTATATACTAGAAACCCCTTGCAGTTGCGAAAACCCCGCAAATTCTAATGTGTGGCTTAAAATGGATCCACGTATGCTTATTCATCTTTTAAACTTTTATATTGGTAAGGGCAATTAGGTTAATTACTTCTATCTATCTTTTGTCCTTTTCACTTTATGTGTCAGGTCATAAAATCAAGATCTTATCTCTTGGCATTGAAATTCAAAATTATATCTTTGCATCTCTCTCATATGGTCTATCCACAACCTCTCTCCACATGCCAAAACCACCGCCACCACCATCTCTTCCCCAATCCAAACTGCCACCCACCAACTTCATCTTTGTTCCAGCGCCACCGTATTCACATCGACTCATTCAAGGTTTGTAGCCGTAAGTCACCACCAACATCGGCGGTGTGCATTCAAGGTTTGTTTGTTTATTTAGTTTTTTCTTTTTTTTTTTCATTTTCACTATTGAGTAATGGTTACCTTTTTAAATGTTTTTTTTGGTAAATCTTTGATGTTTGGTAGATCTTTACCTTTTTTTTTCTTTCGAATATATTTGATAGATCTTTGTTTTTTTTTTAAATATATGATGTTTTTTTTTGTGTTTTCAAGATCTAAAGTATTTTGTCTTTGTTTTTACATTATTTTTTCTTTTATTTTGTTAATAAGAATCCATATGAGTGTGTTTTGGTATTGATTTGTGTATAAATCAAGTAATTATTGGACTTGTTATCTTGTGGCTATGGTGACAGCAGGTTTATGACGGCGGGAAGATCCAAGAAATGAGTAAAGCGAGATCCAAGAGCTTACAAAGTGCACGTTTGGGGATCCAATTTTAGGGTTTTTTGTGTGTAACATCCTACTTTCGGTTATATTAATAAAATAAACTTCGTCTATTTTATAGTGGGTCGTTATCGGTTTAGATAGATAGAATATGAGTTGGGCTAGTGTTGGGTAAATGGGTATGGGTTATGGACTTGGGTTATAAAAGAAAGAAGGAGAGTCCATGGGCTTGAGCCTATGATCCCTATATATATAAACAATTAATCACCCATTTAATCCTCATTCTCACATATTCCTTACACCACCAAAACACACACTTAAGCTTCTCTCTAGTTCTCTCATTTCTCTCTAGCCGAAACCAAGAAAGAATCCGAGCACCGACCCGAGGTAATAATAGTTTGATGTTTATAAACTTAAACCCGATAGATTTAGTCACGAAACGACAAGCCGACATCGTTAAACCGTTAAGTTACGAGATCTGGGTATTATCGGGTATAAACCGAACCTAAGATGAGCTTAGGGGTCACCCTAGCTCAGATCTGGATCAAACGAGACAAAATAACGGTGAAAACGGTGCTAAAACACGTTTTCCGGCCACCGCCCGGTTTTCCGGCACGGCGGCGCCGGAAAGACGGGAAAGGCGGCTGTACATTTAAGGATGTCAGAGAATGTTTCTGACATTCTCTGACAACCCTAACCCTAATTCGTTATCAAACTAAGGGTGATTCGCCTAGTAATTCGTTAAAGAAATCATAGCGAACTAGACCCAGTTCGTGTTCAATTCGTTAAGGGAAAAGATAACGAATCACCCTTGATTCGTTATAGTAATTCGTTAAAGGAAATGACGAATTGGAAGGTCCAGTTCGCTACATGGACTGATTCGCTTCATGAACTGATTCATCAAAGGACCAGTTCGTTATAAGGTCCAGTTTGCTTAATAACTAGTTCGTTAAAGGGTTCAATTCGCTACATGGATCAGTTCTCTAAGATAACCCAATTTGCTAAGACCAAAGTAACGAATTAGAAGTTTAACAAAACGACAGAATGGTCCCTAAACTTAGAAAAAAAATGGATTAATTACAATTAAGCCCTTGAACTTTTGAATTTGCGAATTAAGTAATAATTCAAAATCTTAATGGAAAATGTGTTACGACTTATAATAGAAATAATTACAAATGGACAGCTCGACCCCAGCCAGGGGATCTACCCCTTGGACCCTGCTAGGGGCTGCCGCCCCTAGACCCCGCTGCCAGGGGCGCTGCCCCTGGACACCCGTCCGTTGTGAGATGTATAAAGATAAAAATACTACATGAGTGGTAATAGTTAATTGATACGAGTAATTGTTATACAGTTAGCCGTGCCCAACTGAAGAAAGGAATAACTATTAACGGTGAACGTAACCGACTTCAGGTGAGTTTCTAGCCTCATTTCCTTGTTATGTTTTCGGGGCTGTGTGCATACTCGATGTGATAGTTAATAAACTTACCTTAAATGGTAAGTGTATGCCATGTATTATTATGTTATGTATGTATATCTTAAATGTAAATTGAAAGCTTGTCGATACGTGAACTATCTTCGGATATTGCACGTGTTGACAAGGGAGGTAAGTTTATGATAGATGAATGTGTATGATAGATAGATGTACAACATATGAATACATATGAATGATTAAAGAAAGTATGTATGTCATGGGCATGTACAGACAGTATGTATGAAGATGAAGAATGAGGGATCAGACCCTAATAATATCTGAGATAGAGAAGAAAGGGATCAGACCCTAATAATATCTGAGATAGAGAAGTAAAAACTGATCAGACCCTAATAATATCTGAGATAGACAAGAAAGGGATCAGACCCTAATAATATCTGAGATAGACAAAGGAAAGAGGAATCGGACCGTAATAATACCTGAGATAGAAAAGGAAGGGATCGGACCCTAATATTATCCGAGATAGAAAAGGACAGTAATTTATATAGTATGAAAGTAATAAAGTATGAACGTATGTAATGGAAGTAAATTAGTATAGTGACGATTATGTGTCTTCGAATTCATAATCGAAGGTAAATGTATGTATGGTATAATGTGTGATTAACTAGAACTCACTCAGCGTAGCTGACTTTTAGTATGCACGCAGGTTAACAGATTGAGACAGCTGGTTTGAGATGGACACATGGCAGGATATGAAGAGGCTGGAATCTGAAGATTGTCATGATGTTTTGAATGTTATAATTTATGTTATGTTTTAAAAGACAAATTATGGGTAATTGCAATGAATGGTTGATGTTTTATATTATTCCGCGAAAGTTTTAATTAACTCTGATATTTAGAACTGTGTTTTTGAGTAAATCCAACACCAAATGTAGGGCACCGGTAACGGGGCCTTACATTGTGAGATAGATTTAGAGTACAATTTTTTTTTAGTTCAATAATATTCCCTTTATATTACAGATTTGTTTTTAGTTCAATGAATATTGTATTACAAATTTATTGTACCTAAATATATTTTGTATATAAAATGTTTGGAAAACATATGTTTAGTTTGGAGATGTTGAATTACTTCATATGTAAATTGTTCGAAAAACATATGTTTAAAAAATATATGTTCGTAAAACATATGTTGTAACTGGAAATATTGACTTAATTCGTATGTAAAATTTTCTTAAATTATATTTTTGAAAAAAAATGTTCAAAAACGTATAATACCAAAGACAGGAGAGAGAAATGGCTTAGGAGAGAGAAATAAACATGACTGACGGAAACATAGAGTACTTTTGTAAAATGACACTACTACCATTTTCAACCTTTATCATGATATTTGAAATAACTTAAAATTTAATTAATTAATCTTTCAATCTCAACCACTAATCAAACAAGATCAATGGTTGATATAGGGTTTTAATGATTTTCGCAACTAGAGTGGGTTTTTATTTTAATCATGCACTATATGTGTGTGTGTGTGTATACGTATACACGGAAAATTTAACGTACAAATGAAATTAGCATGCTAATTGTGAGAATCAAGTAGAATTAATTATATATACAAGTAGAGTAGTTATGTAATTACATCTGACTATCCTCTATTGGGGGGGGGGGCATTGATACCCCACCCAATGATGCCTCTCTATAGTGATGGGGTATCGATGGCCCTTTAAACTTTTGTTTTTTTATAACACAAAACAACCAACAAAATATATAAAATACAATAATAATAATAATAATAAACTAAATTAAATTTAAAACATAAAATTAAAAAAAATGTGCAAATAAAAAAAATAAAAATAAAAACCAAAAAAAATATTGCTAATATTCATCATCCTCGTCCTCATTTGCGCATTTGGCCATTACCCTTGCTTTTTTTCTCTCCAAAAACGCCCGCGTAAACGAATATAGATGCGAGAAATCCTTTGCGAGGAGATTGAAATCCTTTTCTCGTTGCCGCTCTGAGTTAGCGTTCTTTCTTTCTTCATGCGTGGCTTTTTATTCCGCATGCATCACTTTTCTTTCTTCATGCATGCCTTTGTATTCCTGATGTGCTGTGCGTGGGGTGTATAATTTGTAGATGAAATGATTTGCTTTTGCACAAGATCGTGTTTTAAATTTATAAAAATGATTTCTACAAAGACTAAACACACACAAAATAGGCAAGTGTACCTATCGTATATGTAGAATAGTATTGGTAAGAACCAAGTATCGATCCGTGGACACAAATGTTTCTAATGATAAATCGTTGTTTTACTTTAATCGGAGGTTTTACTCATTTTGGGGTTAATTTTTTTGAACTTTTAATAAAATATAAATACTTATATTTAATATATAGGTGACCAAGACGAGAGATTCTAAACGAGTTGTCAATTATGTGAAGGTTACCATCTAAGATCAAGAATCCACTCCATTTTAGCATTGATAAATAATATTCAAACATGTGGTAAACTTGACATAACAATATATGATAGATAGCTCCTTAAACCTTAAGTAAGCATCTTTGGCACTAAGGAGGTAACGTGCGCATTTTAAAGTCCACCATTTCCTAATGTCATGCCACCTCAATGATGTCAATTTAAGTTGGCAAGTAGTTTCGTAAAGTAGAAAGATTAGGATTGACTCCGATTTCTCAAATAACAATTCTAACAACTTCGAGTGGTTGTATTTTAGTCACACAACCTCCCCTTGGTTGATTTACGTAGGTTATGATTACACATTCAATTAACATATGATTTCTTTAACTAGCATGATATCCTAAGCAAAGCCATTTTGGATTACCAAGACTTAAAAAAATACACCATAACTTATATCTCATCATTTCTAAGTACAATATAAGGATCCGTGTTTCGATAATATATCAAAGTATTTCTATCTTTCAAGAACATGAATCGATCATGAACGATTGCCAATAGAATTGACAACCACCAACTTTGAATTAGTGATTTAAGATGGTGAAACATTTCTCATCAAGAGATAATTGTAATATAACCATGAACTTTACTAGACTACACCACATGTTTTATATAATTATCAAGTAAAACAAAGCTTCTTCATAGATTTTAGATGGTAAAAGGAGTTTAGCTCATAATGAGCATGATGATAAACATTAAGATGAATGATGATAACAAATACATGATTAAACTTGGAACAATCTAACCAAATGTAGATGAATCTTCTTTCTTAATGATGATGATGATGGTTGATGGTGATAACCTCCAAGCCTTTAAACTCTTCACTAAATCTTTTATGTGAGTGTTAGTGTGTGTTTTTATATGAGAAAACCGGATAGAATTCTTTTCAAGGAACACCAAATGAGTGCAACATTAGCCACTATTTATAGGCAATCTAGAGTAAGAAACACGGCCCCGTGCTTACTTGGGCATGCCCCCGTGTTTTATAGTGACATGTGCTAAATTCATTTTGTCTTTTCTGGCAGATATCCACGGCCCCGTGCTTTTGTTTCCAGATTTTGTCTTTTCTGGTGTTCAGAAGCATGAGGGCATGTTTCTTGAGGCATGGGGATGTGTTTCTTTGTTTTTCTTGTGTTTTCTTCTGTTTTTCTTTGTCTTTTCGTTTGTTTCTCCGTTTGGGGCTTGATTTTACCTGAAATTACATTTTATTATGATAAGTAGCTTTTTATACTATGTTATTTGAAAGAAATTGCAGTTTTTAGAGATTATTTGATGTCGAAAGGATGTATATTTTTATGTACATCAAACATCCCCACACTTGAACATTGCTTGTCCTCAAGCAATCTTCTTATAAATATTCTCTAAAAACAGCAAGCTTAGATTATAATCATCCTTAAGTGAGCTCCAAGAAGATGGAAACAAAATAACCAATCTTAAATTGTATTAGTGATAGATAAAAAGGAACTTTTGTTTTTATGAGCTTCCGTTTATGCAAAACGTCACATTCTCACAATGTTCACTCACACTCGGTTTTATATCTGATCATACCTATGATGTATGTACGTGAACGCTCTTAGTCATAATGCAACAAGTGATAAATAAGCTTGTAACAAGTTCAAATCCTCCACCTTTGTGAAGGGTTGCATAGATCAGAAGGTAATACGGGTTGGTTTTGTGTGAGTTGGGATTTTTGGTATTTTGTAGTGGATAGGGGCTCTTGATTGAGGATGGTGAATACAACTTCTCTGGTCATCGGGGATTATGAGATGTCTGCGATTTTTAGCTTTTCATCCCGAGATATAAACATTTTTTTATTTTTTTATAAACCTAGTGACTCTTTTAAGGTCAGATCGTCAAGACCAGTTTTATCGAGGATGTGGATGAGTTCGAATCCTGTTCTGAACATAACTTCCAATTCTAATGGATCGTTCGGCTTTGAGCCTAATAGCCCCCATCCTCATTAGTTCGGTATATTCATGCTGAGACTGAGTTTGACTTTTTCTACATCTTCCTTCGTGGGACCAGTTTCCGCAACCTAAGCATCGTTCGTATCTTCTTGCTCTTCTCTTCATTGCGTTTTTGGAAATTCCACAAAATGGTGGCTTTTGTTCGTCTTGATGCCACTTTTTCCTCACCTCATTGCTGAAAAAAGATTCTCTCCCTAAATTTTAGAGGCAACCTAGGTTTTGTGAAGTGTATCCAGCAAAGGAAATTGAAATCGAAAGAATGCATTTTTAGTTCTTTAGGGCCTGCCGGTAAAAGACCAGTGTTGTATTTTACCGGTGAGATGGATAAAGTGATAGGGTTTTTTGGTTAAGGTTTTTGGTTTTTGTAATTTGGCAAATGGTTTGATGGAATTGTGACAACATTACCTTCTTCCTTATACAACGCTTCGTGCGGTCTTGAAATGAATAATTGCGACAAGTTCTAAATAATATGAAACATATGACTCACTCAAAGCTTCCGAAAAATATTTATATGGCATGAGGTTTATCTCACACTAACAGAGGAATTGGGTATTAACACCATATTTTGCATAAATTTATTCTCAATATTACAACACTTCTTTTTCCTTTTTCACTTTCCATTAGTAATGATTGGTTATTTGCGAAAATATTTTCTTGGATTTCTCTTTAGGTTTTAAAATAATCTTTGTTTGCTGCAAAAATATTTGTTGATTTAGAGAATTTTTATAATTATTTGAACAATCAATTGGTCAAGTAATTCCTCTCCCCACACTTGAATCTCACATTGTCCTCAATGTGAAAAGATTCATAAAAAGATAAAAATTCTAATTGAGTATTATGGGTTAAAATGGAGAGTTACTTCCCTACGGGTTAACAAAATTTCGACAGAGCGTCCCCTGTTTATCGTCCGTTTTCCTGTTTTTGTACCTGTATAATATAAAACTGCAAACAACCACAAACAACTAAGCATAAACTGCTGAAAATTGGGTATGGAATCATCCATCCCTTGCCCTATCGGGCTAAATTAGTTCCTACTATAATGTCTTTGGCACCCACGGCCATAAAATCATTCAAACCAACCAATAAACAAACAAACAAGTACGAAAAAAAGTAGATTGTTTAAAACACACATAATAATGTCATAAATTACTACCAACCCATGCCCATGCCCATGGCCGACTTACCAGTCCCACCAGTCATCAGTTCCCCGTATCCTGGTCAAATGGTCCCCACTGCATGTCCATGCGATAGCCCAATCGATCAATCTCTCGCCTCGTTTCTTCATACTCGGCTGCTCGCTGTGCATCTGAGGCAGCCATCTGCTCTGTGATCATGTTAAATGAGGTGGTAGTGTTAGCTGAGAATTGATCAATAAGTCCATATATACCCTCGAAAGAGTATCGGCTGTCGTGTGACAAGCTGGGGCCGGCCCTTGATGAAGATGGGCCTCCTCGCTGATGGTAGGTGCGGCGGCACGACTGTCTGGGTGGTGACTCTCGTCTCTCAGGCACATCCTGGAGCATCATCTCTGCAGGGTCTTCTGGATCCCAAACCTAGTTATTCTTGTCACAAAATCTCCACACATCGGGGTTTCATCCTATTCGCTGAATCATTTTGCATGCTTTCACAATAGTCAAGGCTGAGGGCTATCGGATCTGGGCTTCAGGTCCCTTCTGTATCCACATAATAAGCTACATAGAGGTTGTAGATCCATGGTCCGCCGAAGATCGGTGTGTTTCCTCTGGTTTTTGCATTTGTTGTGAACAGCTTGCAGAATAGATACGTGATGTTGAACGGGACGTCATTCTTTATGTAGTAAAGTGCCCAAAGATCCCTTAAATTAACAACCCCCTCGTTGACCTCTGGCAGTGACACTGTGACTGAGCAATGGGTGAATTTATCTCATCAGTGGGTCTCGTAGTGCAGTGCTCTTTGAAACACTCACATTGTAGTTATTGGTTCCGTAGCTTAGCTGTTCCCAAGCCTCTAAACGTGTGTTTCCAGCCTCATCATCGTCATCCTCGTCTTCATCTACAAAAGTTGTTCCAGCCTTAAACCAAATATCTTGGTCCGTTTATTCTTCTGTGTAAATGCCCAGATCGATTCCGAGTTGAGTGAAAGAAGTAGTATACCACTCACCCCCACATCTAAATTCAATGGCGTCCTCATCCCACATGTCCGGTTTCTTGGTCTTAATTTGGAACTAAGCTAAAAATTCTTTTGTTAGTTCCGTTACTACTTCTCCCCTTTGACCCAGAACCCGTCTCCATGGTCCTCTCACAATGTTTTCGTAACGGTTCCATTGGTTGACGTGTCTCAGAGTGTCTTCGCATGCATAGAAGTTGGCTTCTAGATGTCTTCGGATAAGATAAGTTAGCCTTGCCTGGGCCCTTCTGTTTCTTGCATCGCGTCCGGTGAAGACTAGAAATGCATGAATATCTTCTCCATACTCGGTTATCTGCAATTTATACCCAAATTAGTCAAAAGCCATCCAAAATTTTCAATTTGCTGGAACAGAGAGCAAAGCACGGTGGCGTGCTTTCAAAAGCACGGTGCCGTGCTGTTGCTACTGCTCAGTTTCTTTTGATTTTGCCTTTTTGGTTAACCACGATTCGTGTTGTTTTATACACGACCGTTTTTTTTTTTTGTTTTTTTTATACTAATTTCAACCCTACTTAGATTCGAACCCTCGTTATCAACTAGTTATAAGAATCGGGTTTATTTAGTTTGTCGGGTGTTCATCTCAAAATCCAAAACCCGATTTGTTTCTTTCAATTGAACCTTAACAACCAAACTTTCCACAATCCATTCGTCCTATACTAGAATAACCCATATTATTTTCGGGTTTAGACCCGATTTGGTCAATTCGAGAGATTTTAGGGTTAAACTAGACCTAGAATGATGAATTTGAACAAAACAATTGTTAAATTAACATACCTTTGGTTCAAAATTGGAGAATAGATGAAGGAATTAGTGAAATTAGGTTTGTTCGGTGGTTTTATCGTCAAAAACGATGTGGGTGTAGGGTTGGTGTTTGGGAAAGTTGTTTTTATGTTTTAAAATTGTAACTGTTATGGGTTAAAAAGCACGGTACCGTGCTGCTTTGTGCAGACAGTATTTCTTTTGATTTTTGTTTATTTGTTGAGCTGGTTTGTTTATAACTGGTTTTATTTGCTGGTTAGTTTTAAGATAGTAATTAAAAGTCCAAAATTTCATTAAACATAAAACATAAAAGCATGGTTAAACATAATAGAAATAAAAGGTACAACAACAATCCTAGATTCTAAAACACAACACTAGCGGTAGCAACTTCAACGCGAAACAAAGTCGGGACTTTAACGACCACCATTTCCGAACAAGTCCTGGATGTGTGGTGGTGCTCGTTTGGCTTCCAAGAGCTCGTCAAGCTTTTTGTCGAGCTTAGCGATTTCTCGGTTGAGAAAGTTGATCTTGGAAGCCACATCTTTGTGGTGGCCATCCACAACATAGGAATTTTCGAACCTAAGCTGTTCGACTTTGTTAATTAACTCGAATACGCGAGCTTCGGTTTGAATGTTGCTTTCAACTTGATCTCTTATGATGCATTGGAGCCTCATATCCTCCTCCTCAAGGTATGAGGAGGATTCATGTTGCTTTCCCTTACTTACTGGCCTCCATTCAACCTTTTTGCCTTCCATTTCCGTAATGTTGTTTTTGGTGTGAATGGAATAGTGAGTTTATACATGCATTATATAGAGACTGGAAAGTTGAACACAGCCCCGTGGTGCTAGGGGAATAAATGTTTCTGAGTCAGAGAATTATACGGAGTCAGCGTGTATCATGCTGAAGATTCTAGGGTGACCACGGCCTCGTGCTTAGGGAAGCACGACTCGTGCTTTTTGTCCCGGGTAATTTTCTTGTAATTTTCAGCAAGATGCGAGAGCTGAAATTCTTCGAATGACGTTTAGTATGATAATTTAGGAGTTTGGTCATCTAAAAATTACTTTTCATTAAAATTAAAAGGTCCTAAGACAAATACGGGATAAGCTCGTTTTTCCTAAAAATAAGAAAATATTCGGGTAAGCTCGAAATCCTAACACATTGTAAGTAACGCACTTGTTAACACATAAAAGCAGAAAATTAAGTTTCCTAGATTTCCCCGAAAGGCTCTCCTCCTCCGAATGGTCCTGGTAGTGGAAAGTACGTGAAACTGAGAACTTGAAACTGAAGTTGTTCATTGATGTCTCGGAGTTCCATATTCATATTTTCCACTGATTCGGTGAGTTGAACGAGACGCATCTCAGCAAGGAGATTCATTTCGGTGAGTTCTTTGACGAGTACTTGAAGTTTCAAGAGAAGCTCGGTTTTGGATACATGACGGGCATCGTTTCTCGGGTGTCGGAAAATGGGGATTGCTTCACTCATCTCAGTTGGCATGTTGAATTTTCAGAGACTATTGGTTTGGTTTTAGTTGGTGCAAGGAATGCAATGACACAATGTGCCTTTTACAGCCAACCAGTAACCTAAGCACGGCCCCATGCTTTTGGAAGCACGGCCCGTGTTTTTGTTCTGGCAATTCTGTTACAAACCAGTCTGACTGAGATTTTTGCAGCGAAGATTCCGGTCCGCTATTTTTGGCACGGGACCGTGCTTTTGGAAGCACGCCCCCGTGTTTTTAGCTTTTTAGTTTTATTATTATTATTATTATTATTATTATTATTATTATTATTATTATTATTATTATTATTATTATTATTATTTATTAATTATTAGAAGGCCTAGTTTTGTGAAGGTCTTGGCTAGACCTTGGTTTCTTTGATTTCTTATTCAGTGAGTTGGAGGGTTAATACCTCCAGAATTTCTTCAAATGGTCCATCGATATATGGCTTTAATCGATGTCCATTTACTTTGAACTTTTAGCCATTTGCATTTAAGATCTCAACTGTCCCATAGTCAAAAACTTATTCAACTACGTATGGACCTGTCCATCGAGATTTCAATTTTCCTGGAAAAAGACGTAAACGAGCGTTGTATAACAGTACACGGTCGACAGTTTGAAATTTTTTGTTTCCTTTCAAATGGGCGTCGTGCAGGCGTTTAGTCTTTTCCTTGTAAGACCAGGAATTTTCATAGGCCAATGTGTTGGTTCCCGGATTAACAGTCGATAACAATAAACAGATCTCAGATCTGTGAATATCCGATTACCACTATTAAAGATCTAGCTCATAGTTTACCTTGATTTAACGTTATGTATGTATATATATTGTCAATAGATTAAACGAATAATGTTAAGGTGAAGCTTGAGAGAGAGCAATTACTCAAAATTCCTTTTGAAAACTTTTCTCCAAAAACTTACATTAAAGTGAACAGTAGTACACTATATATAGAAGGCGACCTGGTTCGCTAACATCCCCTAGCGAACCAGCTTCCCCTTCGTTACATAATTTAACATAGCGAACCACCCCCTGATTCGTTAACATCCCCTAACGAATCAGGAGGGAATACATTATAATGTCTTAGTTCGCTAACATCCCTAGCGAACTAGACTTAACTTTAACGAACTAGTCAATAATAAACATTAAATATTACATTAATTAATAAATAAAACATTAACGATAAATACAAAGACTCTAGACGTAAAACCGTGCACTAACAGACACCCCCTCGTCTTGAGCTCTTTGTGTTTAACTTATTTAAAGCGCTTGGACTGCCAGTCTCTGCAACTATGAATTCCATGTTCGTGACACACACGAACGACTCGTTGGAATTTCATAGCCAGGTCGTAATCTTCTTGGCGTTGAAACAAAATCTGCTTCCTGTGTAGCACGTCGTTGTCTGTCTCTGATAAATTAACCAACCACATCGGGTCGATTATCTTGATGAGCTCGGTCTGCAGTCCTCGACCACGAACAATAACGGCCTCGCCAGTACGATTGTCATAGTACCAACGGTTGAAAGACAGATAAATATCTTGAGGCATTGTCTTCACAGGAACCTTTTTCATTGTCTTTGGCGGCTTCACTTTCAAGACAAGTTTCTTCCAGCCGGTCCTTGGATCAATCTCATCAATGCGCTACGTCTTAGGACCTGGGGCTTGAAGAATTTGAAGCCATGATTGACCTCGAACAGTAAGTGTTGATGAAACCACTCAGCCGTTCGGTGACCCCCACGATTGATAAATGGACGTATCGCGAGGGCACGTACATCCCAACGCGGTAGAGTTAAAACATCCATTATCCTCTCGTAATATTGGACACCCTTTTCCCACTTGACTATACATACTTTAAGGTCAGAGTCATAAGCCCATGAAACAATATCACCATGTACCTTTGAAACAGTCTTGAAGGTAGTCACCTGATTAGTCTCAATCCAAGCAGCAGCAGTATCTTTTCTTTCTTGATCTACATAACGATAAGCACTGATAATTTTACCCACTTTATGACGTTTGAACCATCTTTCTACATCATCATCAGTCACTTCTTTAAGTGAAGGAACTGTTCGCTGCACAACCTTTTCCAGTTCATCCTCAGTCTCTTTAATTACATCTTTATGAAATACCGGAGCACCATGATCAACGTTTGCGTGTTGATACAAGTTCGGGTACTCTTTAGCTGTCACATCCTCCATCTCAATCTCTTCATCCTCATAAATAAAATCCGTATCCATATACAACGGATCAACTTTCAATTATTCCTCAGTGATCACTTCGACATCAGGCTCAGTCTCTAAAGAAGTCAACTGATCGTCATTCAGCCTAAGCAGAATCGAAATCTGCTCCCGTGTCAAGGAACTAAACACAAACTCACCAACCTCTATCTCATCTCTGTTTACCACACTACGAACCACCCCTGATCCATCAACAAAAATCACTGTGTTGCAATCATTTCAATTGGCTTGGCAACTGTTGGATCTTGATAGGTAATTATCTACTTGCTCGAATCCTCACCGCCACTAACACCAGCACCAGAGGATGAACCATGCGATTGTTTAGGCTCACCTCCTGCATCAGATTCGTCACGATCATCATCGTCATTCTTAAGTTTCTTGTGGGCATCTTCTTTACAAGTTAATTGTAAAATCAACTCTTCTTGTTCCTTTAATTTCACCCCTGAGACTCAACAATCGTACGCAACGATTTAGTACCCCTAACCAATGTCCTGTCAAATTCACTCGGGTTATCCTCATTATCGTCAAATTGAAGTACCCGACGAATGACCTCAACATCAATCGTAATTGGAATCTGATTAATTGTTGCTCGAACCCAATTATCTTCCTCAACATATTCCGCCGTGTTCCAAAACTGCCTGATTATACTAAGATGCACTTTAGGTTTAGCAGTGATTGCATAGTGTATCTTTGAACGTCGTAAGAAAGTCAACATAGCTCCAAACGTTCTCAAATCAGTCACATCTTGATCAACATAAGCACAAATGTTGTGCTTCTTATCGAACGGCAATAAGATCACTTCAGCTTGTTGATCTTGTTGTTGTGGTTGTCCTTGTGGAGGTTGTTCTTGTGGCGGTTGATTTTTTTGTTCTTGATCAGCCATGTTTTACTGTATAAATAAAACCGAATATGAGAATAGATATCAGAATATATAATCAAAAGATATGTGTAATTAATCTATTTACGTATTAGACGATTTAAATCCTATAATTAAAATAAATGAATATTGAAATTAATTTAGATTAATTAATTTAATTTTTTTTTTAAATTGTCATTCGTTGGGAATCACACTAATTCGTTATAATAAGATAACGAATCAGGCGATTCGCTATCAAGTAAATGTTTTAACGAACTGAACATAGCGAATTACTATTTAATTTTAACGAACTACACGCTAGTTCGTTATATTTTAAGCGAATTCAAATCTGATTCGTGTAACATCTTATTCGCTTAGCTAGTTCGTGTAAAATCTTAACGAATTGGACACGAAACAGTTCCAATTCGCTAAGACTAACGAATGGTCATAATTAAGATTTGTTCTTTGACTTCACAAAGTCAATGTCAAAATTAGGATGAACACAGATAGTCAACAATATGAACCCGGGGACGATTAGGCCATAACTATCGTCGAATCATCACAATAATGAGCTCGTTGTACTCGGAATTACATACATAATCGAAGATGTATGAGATTAAGACTCAAAATCTCTAAGTACATAGGTTAGACGAACCCACAGTAAACACCAATAACACGAAACAATAATTAACCCGGCAAACAACAATCAAAACATGATTGAAGCCCACCAAGGGTATTGGAATATGATTCCGATCACAATGACATCAAAAACATACAATTATTAATATAAATTACACACAAATAGGTTTCAAAACTTCGGAAACCATTAAACTCTTAAAAGTTTATAATTTAACTATCAACTCTTAGCCATTTTTGACGAAAATTATATCGCCAGGATCGGCTATACCTTAGATACCCAAATATATCTTTGAAATATCCAAACAAGAAAGTCAAGATTTCAGAGAAAATTTGAACAGGGTTTCTTAAAAATGAAGGAAGAAGGCGAACAGTGAACGCCTGTTCATTTTCTTGTCTTATATAACATAGCACGCAACCCAAGGTACAACTTGGACGAATCAGACGATTCGTTTAAATTAAAGTTAACGAATTGGCCCATTCGCTAACTCAATTCGTTACCTTATGTTGGCGAATCGCTACTTGATTCGTTAAATTAAAGTAGCGAATCAAGTCTTGATTCGTGACACGATTCGTTAAATATACATAACGAAGGGATGATTCTTTACAGAGTGCGGAAGCGAATTAGGTTAGCTAACCAGAAGCTAGTTCGCTAAAGAATCACCTAGTTCGTTATCCATAAATAACGAATTGGATTTTAATGAAATAAACTCTTTTATTTAATTTTAAATTAAATAATTAAATGAATTAATTAAAGAATTAAATAAATAAATAAATTAGGTTATCGGGAAACCCTTTTATCCCGACAATCAAATACGTTAAGAATGTTTCAGATTTCCGAAACATAACTTAAAATTATTTATGTATTTTGTACAAAGAAGACGAAAATATTTTTGGTATTTTGCAAAAAATTAAAGAATGTATTTTAAAAAAAATATCAGGTCCGCTAAAAAATAGATAATCTTTTTGTATTTTTCAATGATTTTATCAAAAACAGTACATATTTTTGTATTTTTGTTGAGTTTGAGCAGAGAATCATATTGACCAAATTGCCCCTCCATCACAGTTTTATATTTCAGCGATATTATGACTGGCGATAAGTCGGTCATTGGTATTGTTATCCACATAAATCTAATAACACACATTCAAGTATTTTTGTGATATGATTAAATAGTTCAATTAAAGCACAGAATATCAGAAACTATCAGCCTCTAATCTCGGTTCAAGCTTAATTTGATTTTTGCCAAATCACCCCAACTTGACTTAAACCATTATATTTTTTATCAAAATTTTGATACCTATTTTGAAATTTTGAGCAATGCATCAAGTTTCCTTTACTGTAAGTGAGTATGCACGAGTCCATCTGTCGGCTTACATACATTGTATCCCCTGGGGTCCATTTCTTAATGGTATTAAGACGCACGCAAGAGAGGAAAAATTGTATGACTAACAGCGGATTTTGATCAAGTCAGTAATTTAAATTGTACGAAGTACAGCGGTGATCAAGTTTAATGACTTTGGGTTTGCTCTAGAAGGCGAGTGAAATATTCATGCTTATGAATACCCAGATGGTTAAGCCGCATAAAGACTCACAGTGTCCAGAATCTTAACGCTTGTTATTTGCTTTATTTTATTTTTGGGTGATCAACAAATATAAGGCTTGAGTATGACTGGTTATTACATTTCTGCCATCCTCACCGAGACTTTTGCTAGAGACTAACACCCCTTTCAATTTGTCGTTTCTTTATGTTTATATCACATACTTTACTCTACTAGGTTGTTTTAAGAGCTACCAATGCACCAATGCAATTAAGCACACAGTCTTTTAAGCTTACTTTTTGCTGAATTTGGGGTCAAGGTAATCAATGTACTATCATGTTCTCTTTTTGCTTCAAAAACTCAAAATTTTGAGGAGCATAAAATAAAGAAAAGATAAATTTAATCGCCCCAGTTAACTTAAGTTTATAAATAAATGGCTAACCATCAATTCACAAGTGAATCATAGGACAAAGACATGCAAGCATGCTTCACAAACTTAAATAAACGACGTAATTTTCAGCGAGAAAATAATCTAAAAACGTCAGCAAAAATCTTTTTGGTTTTTCTCTGTACAAACTTTAAAAACACAAAATAATTTTTTTTTTGTTTTCCAAATTTTAAAATGTTTTTGGGTTTTCTAAATATTTGAAGAGAAAAACATTAAAGAACAAAAATCACAATATTTTTAAATTTTGGAATTTTTTAATGTTTTAGGATTTTATCTAAACAAACGAAAACACACTCTTTTTGTATTTTCTAGATTTTCACCCCCTAAAACCAAAATAAATTTTAAAAGAAAGATATGACAGAAAATAAAGATAGTCATCCTTGTTTAAGGATATCAGCGAGGGTCTTCAATCCGTTTAAATCAAGCAAAAATTTAAAACGCGTTTTGTCAAAAGCTTTAGTAAACAGATCAGCTTTCTGAAAATCAATATGTACTTTCTCAAGATCGATTAGTTTCTTTTCATAGCAATCCCGTATAAAATGATATCGAATTTCGATATGTTTCGTTTTAGAATGTTGTACGAGATTCTTGGTGATACTAATAGCAGCAGAATTATCAATCAAAATAGGAGTAGTAAGAAACTTCAACCCGTAGTCGCGAAGATGTTGTTGTATCCACAAAACCTGGGAACAGCAACTCGAGGCTGAAACATACTCAGCTTCGGCGGTTGAAGTGGAGACCGTTGTCTGCTTCTTACACTGCCAGGAAACAAGTCGGTTTCCTAAAAATTGACATCCTGCAGTCATTGATTTGAAGTTGATCTTGCATCCTCCATAATCTGAGTCTGAGTAGGCAGTAAGAACGAAAGTATCATCCTTGGGGTACCACAACCCGATGTCTGGATTTCCCCTCAAATACTGAAGAATTCTCTTGACTGCAGCTAGGTGAGTCACTCGTAGACTTGCTTGATACCTAGCACAAAGACAAACAGCAAACATAATATCAGGGCGAGAAGCCGTTAAATACATTAAAGAACCAATCATGGCACGATAGAGGGTAGGATCAACGGAATCCTCCAATTCATCCGGTGATAAATTGTGCCCTACTGGAAGAGGAGTTGAAGGGATTTTTCCGGCAGAAATCTTGAATCGGCTCAAGACGTCATTCACATATTTAGTCTGGTGAATAAAAATTCCATGAGCAGACTGGTGAACCTGCAACCCTAAAAAGAAATTCATCTCTCGCATCGAGCTCATCTCGAACTTTGTTTGCATGGACTTCTCGAACTCCTTACACAATGTGTCGTTTGTAGACCCAAAAATAATATCGTCAACATAAATCTGGACTAGAAGAAGATCATCACCAACAGTTTTATGAAATAAAGTGCAGTCAACAGTTCCTCGTTTGAAGCCATTATCAGTCAGATGGTCGGCGAGCATGCCATACCAAGCTCTCGGGGCTTGATGTAGACCATAC
Source organism: Bidens hawaiensis (assembly GCF_021521415.1). Classification (NCBI taxonomy): domain Eukaryota; kingdom Viridiplantae; phylum Streptophyta; class Magnoliopsida; order Asterales; family Asteraceae; genus Bidens; species Bidens hawaiensis. The sequence continues at coordinate 72,376 of NW_027491642.1, forward strand.
AGGGCCTTGTTTAATCGGTAAACACAGTCTGGATAATCAGGATCTTCAAAACCAGGTGGTTGTTGGACAAACACTTCCTCGTGTAATTCACCATTGAGAAAAGCACTTTTAACATCCATTTGATAGACCTTGATATTCTTATAAGCTGCATAAGCCAGGAAGATTCGAATCGACTCTAATCTTGCAACTGGAGCATATACCTCTGTGTAATCAATACCCTCTTGCTGATGAAAACCTTGCACCACTAGACGTGCTTTGTTTCTGACAATCACCCCTCGATCATCCTTCTTACACTTAAATACCCACTTAGTCGGAATGGCTTTCTTGACTCTAGCAGGTTTGCCTATTAAATCCCAAACACCCAAACGTGCAAACTGCTGTAATTCTTCTTGCATAGCTTCTACCCAAGAAGGATCTTCAAGTGCCTTATGAGGTGTCGTTGGCTCAACTTGAGATAGAAAGCAATTGAATTTAACAATATTCACAATTCCCGAAGAATGTAAGTTAGTGTAAGCACACAATATGTTATTATCACTTGACGAAGCAACTTGATGACGTGTACGAACGCCCACATCAAGTTCTTCAATGATATTTTCCTGTGGATGATATCCATGAATCCGAAGAGTGGGATTCTCAGGAACAACAACATTATCAAATAAGTTAGTGTAATGTTCACCCAACTCGGGAGATGAAACATTATCACTGTCAAGATCAATAACTTGAATTTCAGCTTGATCATCATTAGAAAAAGTAGAAACATTATCAATAGCAACTGGAGTAACAACTTGAGATTCTTCAGTTGGAGCATCTGGTTGAGCTTCAACTTCATTAGAACTTGAAGATCTTGGAGTGGTCAAATGATCTTCAAAGTATGCTCGAACCAGATCTTCATCGATGTGTTCAGTCGAAGGAGTAAAAGAATTAAATAAACTATCGTAGTCAAACATCCAGTTTGGACCTTTCTCTTGAGGAGGAGTTGTGTACTTTTGACAGTCCACATGGTACCATTCTTCAACACAACCAGATGTGAAATTAAAAACCCTTTTCTTTGGAGATGCATATCCCAAGAAATACCCTTCGATAGCTTTTTCTTCAAATTTACCCGAATCTTTCTTCAACATTGTACACGGACACCCAAATGGTTCCAGGTACTTTAAATTAGGTTTTCTATTATTTAAGATCTCGTAGCTTGTCTTCTTGAGTCGTTTCACTGTTAGAACTCGATTAAGCGTATAACAAGCTGTATTCACTGCCTCATTCCAAAATTGGACAAGAAGCTTTGAATCAGCGAGCATTGTGCGTGCAGCTTCAATCAGAGTTCTATTTTTCCTTTCAGCAACACCATTTTGTTGAGGTACATAAGGTGCACTATATTCTCGGTGAATTCCCTTTTGAATACAAAAGAAATCCAATATAGTGTTTTTAAATTCAGTACCATTATCACTACGAATTCTCCTCACCTTTTGTTTATACAGTGATTCGATCTTAGTAATAAGATTTTGTACCAAAACCGGTGTTTGATCTTTTGAACTCATAAATAACACCCATGAATATCTTGAATAATCATCTGTCACTACAAGACAATACCAGTCTCCAGAAATACTCGCACGATTCACTGGACCAATTAAATCCATATGAAGTCGTTCAAGAGGAGTAGCAATGGAATTCAATAACTTAGAGGGATGTGTCTTCTTCTTCTGCTTGCCCTTTTTTCATGCAATGCAGTGATCAGATAACTTAAAATTCCTGAACGAGACACCCTCAACTAAGTCATTTGCCATTAAATAATTCATCTTTCTGACATGTATGTGACCCATTCTACGATGCCATAGAATCGAGTCTTTCTCGGTTGCTTTCGAGACAAAACATGTTTTGATCGATGTGGATACCTTAGATCTCATATTTAAGACATAAATATCATTTGATCGTGGTGATCGCATGACAACCATGTCCTCGGGGATAACATAACCCGGTTTCAAGATAAGACATTCTTTGTCAGTAATATCGTAGTGTATTTTTTGTCACAAATCTGCGATACACTCAATAAATTATGATCAACCTTGTCGCAATAATTCACTTTCTCAAACATAATGTGACCATTTGAAACTTCACCCTCTTGTGTGATCATGCCCCCGGAATTCCCAGCAAACGCTACATAACCCCCTTGAATATTTCTTACGTTGGTTAATAGGTCGAAATTCCTAGTGATATGACGAGAACATCTGCTATCCATGATCCAGTTTTCACCAGAAATGGTCTTGGATGAACCCTACACACAAACAAAAGTGATTAGTTCAAAAGGGCAGCCCAGGCCTCAGTCTTGGGCACCTTTTGGTTTTCTCTTTGATCATTAACTTTAACAGATTTCAATTGTTGTTCAACCACTTGTGAATAAGTTACCGACTTCCTAGACTTTCGTCTTAAGTAAGCTACCTGAACAATGTTTGAATTCTTGTTTTGACATATAGGTTCAGTTGGAATGAATTTTGGTTTCACTTGACCGTGTGTCTCATTGACATGAAGAACCTTCCGAGGATTCACATCAGAGAACAAAATATGAGTATCATCAGCATACGACACAGGTCGTTTCATGATCTCGTTGGCCAATGGAATTGGCTTAGATTTGTCCTTGATAAAAGGATGAAGATTCTGATAGTTCTGCTGACTACAAGTTCTCACAACATGACCTTGTTGACCGCATAAAAAACAAGTTCGCATGTCTACATGATGATGTTTAGATGTAATTGGAATAAATGATGCAGATGGTTGATGATGACTCACATTTTTAGTCATGCTCTTAGCAAACTCATCAGATAATTCAGATTTATTCTTTAAATAAAAATCTAAATTAGAACAGTTCGAAAAGCTTTTTAGTGTATCTGTCCCAGTTGACTTCACAAAGTTAATCTTCTTAGCTTGTTTTAAAAATTGTTTTGCCTTATTCAATGGATCAGATTGAACTGATGTTTTTGTTTGAGCATACACACGTTCAAGTTCTTGAATTTTTGAAGCTTCTTTGACAAAAACACTCTCAATAAGTTCAGGTTTGATAATACTTATTGGAATATCTTTTTTAGTGAACATCGTATCCATTCCCTTTAACTTAAAAACTCTAGCCAATGAATACTTAGAACTCGGAGGATTAATGAAACGCATTAAGTCCTCGTCAGAAATCTTTGGTTTAACTGACTTCTTTGTCCTCACTAGTTTGGTTTTCACAGTTTCTTCCTTGTTCATTTGAGATTTGAATGAACCATACACAGCTTCCTCAAACTCTTGAGGTTCGCAAAAAAAATGATTAGAACTAGGAATGTTCTTATTCTTGTGTATTATCTCAGGTTCAAACACATCTTCAATAATCACTTTATCAACATTTTCAACAAAGACCTTTTTACTTTCCACATGAGGTTTTTGAGGAGCAACTTGGGGTCTGACAATTTCAGGTTTAACCAATTTAGGTTTTTCAGAAATCACAGATTCTTTTTGAATCAAATCCTCTTCTTTTCATGCAAAAGAATTAATTTTATAATCATTATGAAAAGGTGGTGGAATTTCAACAAAACCAATACCTTTCTTAGAATCATTTTGTTTTCTAGATACTTCAATAATTTCATTCAACGGAAAAGATGAATTCCTAAATTTTCCCAATTTGTTCTTCAATTCAAGAACCTCATTCTCAAGCTCAGTTATCTTAGAACGATGTTTCAAAATTTCCTGAAACTTTTGGTCATTAATGGTCATTTTCACAGATAACTCAGCTTTGAGATCGTGGTTACTTGTCGACAATGCTTCAATCTTTTCTCGAGATCTCCTTTGAGATTCAAGAGATTGTCAATAAGTATCCTTAAGAGAAGCAATTTCTCTTATAAGATTATCATTTTGATTTTTCAATGCTTCTAACTTAGATTTGTTAGATTCACAGTTAACACATGATGCTTTAACAAATGAAGTAGTAGAAATAGAATTACTAACCTCATTGATCTTGGCCATGCAAGCAAACATTGATTCAGAAGGCTTGTCGCAAGAGTCGTCAGAATCAGATCCAGAATCATTATCGGAAGACATCTCACTACCAGTAGCATCTTGACAATCTTTATGTAACCCAAACATAGCCAAATTTGCTTGAACATCATTGCATAGTAACCGTTGTGACCAATCAGTTCCATCTGCTAACATTGCTTGTGTTGTAGAAGAAGATGGTTTCTTTTCAGCATCACTTCCTCGTGGTGTAGAAGCATTTTGACTTTGACCACGAGGTCCAGTGTATTCTTTCCTTGGTTTGTCACATTCCTTCGCGAAATGCCCAAATTCTTGACAATTATAACACTTTACTTTTAATTTGTCAAAACCCAACTTCTTGTTTAAAGCTGGAAGATCTTTTCCAGTTCTCTGCATGAATCTTTTAACTTTACGAACGATCATAGCCATGTTCCATTTCAAATCCATGATTTCTAGATCATCTGGATCTATCTGATCATAGTCCTCATCTGTTAAATCACTTGTGGCAATTTTACTACTCACTAAGTTTTCATATGAAGACATAAAAGCCGTCAGAAAAGCAAAGTTTTGCTCAGCTTCCTTCATATTAACACTAGGTGGTGTAGCAATTGGATTGGTATTAGTTGAATTTTCAGAACCTCCCGAATTACCAGCAGAGTAAAAACAAACTTTTGGATCATTAAACATAGTTGATTCTTTTTCACTTGCCGCATGAGTAAGAAAAGCAGTGATTGGAGAGATTGTTGAACTAAGAGGCATACTTCCACCATAGAAAGCTGAATCTTGATTTTCTTTGGAGGATTTTTGACACTTAAGATCATATTCTCTAGCTTCGATATTTTGTAGAAATTCAAGTGCCGTCAAGTCTTCATTCAGAAAATAATCATTCTCTTTCAAAACCATTAGAAATGTTGAGTAGGAACTTGGAAGCACACTTTTAATAGTGTCAATTTTATCTCTTTCAGAAATTTCCATTTTCATCTTGTCCATTTCAGCAATTAAATGACTAAATCTTGTAGTCATCTCTTCAACTGTTTCTCCTTTCAATAAATTAAAGTTTCGAAACTGAAACTTGAGCATCATTTTCTTACTCTCAGTTGTGTTTCCCATGCTTCTCATACGCAGATGTTGAAATAAAGACGCACATCTCTTGATACTATCAACTTTGATGAAAGATATTTTCTGGTAATGCCATAGTCAAGGTAGAATATGCTTTTATCTCAATTTCTAAAGCTTTCTTCTCTTCTTGTGAGTATTGAGAAACAGCTTTAGGAGTATATCCAATAGTATCATCACCAATCATTGGTGCAACATAAACTTCATCAAGACAATATGAGCAGTCAGTATGAACAGATCCCAAATGTGCACGAAACCGAGGTTCCCACTTGGCAAAGTCACTGAACTTCATCAATCTTGGACATTTAGAATGTGAACCTATCTCGGTATCAAGTTGCAACATCTGTTGTATCAACATGTTTTGAGACGCTAATGCATACATACCAGCCATTTTTTGAAAATTTAAGAATTTAACGAATCAAAGAGTGAAATAGCTTAACGAATCAGTGAACAGTTATAGCAAATTATGAACAGTTATAGCAAACTATAAACAGTTATAGCGAACTATGAACAGTTATAGCGAATCAACTCTTAACGAAGTTAAGACTGATCAGCAACGAAGTACCTTAACGAATGAGATGAGTGTTTTAGCGAATCAACAGTCAACCTAACGAATTAACCAAACGAAGCACAAATGATTAGTTTAGCGAAGCACAAAGATAATCAGTAACGAATCACTAAGAAATGCTTAGCGAATTAATATAACGAATCAGCTACAGTTGATTAGCGAATCACACTATAGCGAATCAGGTTGTTACAACCGTTTGTAACAAACTCTGACACCTTATGCCACGTGGCAAAGGTTGTTATGACACAAATCCCAAGAAGAACACGTGTCACACGAATCGGTTAATCTAGTTAACGAACTAGATAACACAAACCAATAACTCACACAAATTGATTAAAGAACTAGGTAGCGAAGTAACACTGTTGATAACGAATCACCAAGAAACATATAGCGAATCACCAGGAAGAAGATAACGAATTACATTTATCTTCAAATCTTCAAAACATCAAACGATTTTTCCAGAAATTTTGAAGATCAAACCCAGAAACTCAACAATACCAGATTTGTAATACAACCTCGTTACTCAAATCCGAATCCAATACTCAAAACCTCGTAACCAATTAACACCTTAAACCAAATCAATTTGACCAACAACACACCCCTGTTTCGGACTTCAACCGAATCCAAATCCAAAACACACAAATCCAATCCACACCTCAATTCCTTTAATCCACACCTATCCAATACCTTAACCAACACAACCTCAATTCAAATTATCCATAATTCAATCAATTCAAATCAAAATTGATTCAAAACCAAACAAAACTGAAAAACTTAATAAACATAACAATTAAAACACCAAATCAAGTGTAAAGAGCACCAACAGCTCTGATACCACTTGTTGGTTCCCGGATTAACAGTCGATAACAATAAACAGATCTCAGATCTGTGAATATCCGATTACCACTATTAAAGATCTAGCTCATAGTTTACCTTGATTTAATGTTATGTATGTATATATATTGTCAATAGATTAAACGAATAATGTTAAGGTGAAGCTTGAGAGAGAGCAATTACTCAAAATTCCTTTTGAAAACTTTTCTCCAAAAACTTACATTAAAGTGAACAGTAGTTCACTATATATTGAAGGCGACCTGGTTCGCTAACATCCCCTAGCGAACCAGCTTCCCCTTCGTTGCATAATTTAACATAGCGAACCACCCCCTGATTCGTTAACATCCCCTAACGAATCAGGAGGGAATACATTATAATGTCTTAGTTCGCTAACATCCCTAGCGAACTAGACTTAACTTTAACGAACTAGTCAATAATAAATATTAAATATTACATTAATTAATAAATAAAACATTAACGATAAATACAAAGACTCTAGACGCAAAATCGTGCACTAACACAATGTTCTCAGTTCCTCGAGCTCATGAATTTGATCTTCCCGGTTTACGCCAGCGGACGTTATATCAAAGTTTACTGCTCTAAGAGCCCAGTAGGCTTTGTGTTTTAATTCTACTGGTAAATGACATGCTTTCCCGTAAACTAGTTTGAAGGGTGTCGTTCCTATGGGGGTTTTGTAAGCCGTCCTGAGGGCCCACAAGGCGTCATCTAACTTTTCCGCCCAATTCTTGCGGTTCATTCCGACAGTTCTTTCTAAAATTCTTTTAATTCCTCGATTTGAGACCTCCACTTGCCCACTAGTCTGAGGGTAATATGGTGTTGCCAGTCGGTGGTGAACCCCATATCGTGCTAAGACTTTGTTCATTAGAGTGTTACACAAGTGGGTACCTCTGTCGCTAATTAGGGTCTTTGGAGTGCCAAATCGTGAAAATAACCTTTTTCAGAAATCTTACAACTACTCGAGCATCGTTAGTGGGAAGGGCTTGTGCCTCTACCCATTTAGATACGTAATCGACTTCTACAATGATGTATTTATTTCCGAATGAGTTAGGAAATGGGCCCATGAAATCTATTCCCCATACATCAAAGATTTCACAAATTTGAATGCCCTTTTGAGCCATCTCATTTTTGGATGAGATGTTCCCGGCTCTTTAACAAGCATCGCATGCTTGGATCAAAGTATGTGTATCTTTATATATGGTGGGCCAAAAAATCCTGCATCAAACACTTTTCTAAGGCTTCCTTGCCTGCTACGCACCTACGAATAACTTGATTAGCGCCTATCCTAAACAAGTATGGATCTTTCCTGAAGTAAAACTTAAGGTCGGAGAAGAATTTCTTCCGCTGTTGATGAGTAAGTCCTTTTCTTAGTATTCTACAAGCTAGGTAGTTTGCGAAGTCGGTATACCAAGGACTTTCGTCTCTCTCTTCTATGACGGCTTGAATGCACATGAGAATTTCATGTGGGAAATTATCGTTGATAATTTCTTTGTGAAGTGCTTCAAGAGCTGGGCATTTTAAGCGTGAAAGGAGGTATGCGGCGAAATTCTCTGCTCCCTTTTTGTCTTTAACTTCTATGTCAAATTCTTGGAGTAGTAAGATCCATCGGATAAGTCGGGGTTTGGCATCTTGTTTGTTAAAGAGGTAACGTATTGTGGCATGGTCGGTGTAGACTATGGTTTTGGAAAGAACTAGGTAGGATCTAAACTTTTCAAAAGCAAAAACTACTCCTAGTAACTCTTTTTCAGTCGTGGTGTAATTTTCGTGTGCATCAATCAGAGTTGTACTGCATAGTAAATTGGGTGAAAGTGTTTTTCTTTGCGTTGTCCGAGTACGGCTCCGACTACATAGTCATTTGCATCGCACATGATTTCGAATGGAAGGGTCCAATCGGGTGTAGTCATGATTGGTGCGTTGACAAGTCTGTCTTTTAATGTGTTAAATGATTCAACACATTCTTCAGAGAAGATGAATGGTGCATCTTTCTCCAGAAGTTTGGTCATAGGTCTAGCAATTTTTGAGAAGTCTTTTATGAAGCGGCGGTAGAAACCTACGTGACCTAAAAAACTTCTGATGGATTTGAATGAATTTTGCGGTGGAAGTTTGGATATGGTTTCTATTTTGGCCCTATCAACTTCTAGTCCTTCTTGAGAAATCTTGTGACCGAAAAAAATGCCTTCCTTCACCATAAAGTAGCATTTTTCCTAGTTGAGTACTAACTTCACTTCTTCACACCTAGCTAACATTTTGTCTAGGTTTTTCAGAAAATGATCGAAGGAGTCTCCAAAAGAAGTTGTCCATGAAGACTTCCATAGAGTTTTCGATCATTTCATGAAATATGGCCACCATACAACGTTGGAAGGTGGCTGGAGCATTACATAATCCAAATGACATTCTTCGGTAGGCGAGGGTTCCATACGGACATGTAAAGGTGGTTTTCTCCTGATCTTCAGGAGAAATGGGAATTTGGAAATATCCGGAAAATCCGTCAAGAAAACAGTAGAACATTTTTCCAGATAATCGCTCAAGCATTTGATCGATGAAAGGAAGTGGAAAGTGATCTTTTCTTGTGGCGTCATTAAGTTTCCGGTAATCAATGCAAACTCGCCAACCTGTAATGGTCCTCATTGGTATTAGTTCGTCCTTCTCATTCATACGACCGTCATTCCTCCCTTCTTGGGTACTACTTGAACGGGGCTTACCCAAGGTGATTCCGAGATCGGGTTGATTAATCCGGCATCAAGTAGTTTGATTACTTCCTTCTTCACCACATCTTGCATGTTGGGATTGAGACGTCTTTGATGTTGGACCACGGGTTTATATTCTTCTTCCATGAGAATTTTGTGAGTACAAAAGGAGGGACTGATGCCCTTGATATCCATGATCTTCCATGCGATGGCCTTCTCATGGTCCTTGAGGACCTTAAGAAGTTCTTCTTTCTCTTCTTTAGAAAGGTGAGATGAAATAATCACTGGGAGTTGAGAGTCTTTTTCTAGAAAGGCGTATTCGAGATGTTTTGGTAGTTCTTTTAACTCTAAGGCTGGTGATTCTTCGATTGATGGTTTTGATTTTTCATTACGTTCGGTGATTTCACATACTACTTCTGATGCTTCCTGATGATAATTGAAATTTTCGTTCTCTAACATGGGTATGTTGAGTGTTTTGTCTAAGACTTGTGTTTCTAGCGGTGTATTAATGGAGGAATCTCGCATATAGCAACTTACGATGGATCTATGATGTCAACACAATATAATGTGTCATCGTGCTATTGCGGATATTGCATATATTTTCCTATGTCAAAAGTGATTACCTCGTCATTGACCCTGAGAGTGAGCTTGCCGGTGCAAACGTCAATAATAGCATTTGCGGTGGCTAAAAAGGGTCTTCCTAAAATCAGAGGTACACTTTTGTCTTCCTCCATGTCAAGAATCACAAAATCTACTCGGAAAACAAATTTGTCAATTTTGACATGCATGCTTTCAACAATGTCCCGAGGATATTTAACAGATCGGTCAGCTAATTGAATGCTCATGCGGGTGGGCTTTGGTTCTCCTATCCCTAGTTTTGCAAAAACCGCATAAGGCATTAAATTAATACTAGCTCCTAGCTCAGCCAGGGCATTGCTAACAGACAAATTTCCTATAAGACAAGGGATAGTAAAGCTCCCTGGATCGGTCATTTTTGTTGGTAGCTTGCTTTGGAGGACTGCTGAACATTCCTCACTTAAGGTGACATGTGAGAGTTCCTCCAACTTCCTTTTGTTTGTCAGCACTTCTTTGAGAAACTTGGCATATTTTGGCATCTGAGCGATGGCTTCGACAAAAGGGATGTTGTTATGGAGTTGTTTGAAGAGTTCTAAAAACTTCCCGTACTGAGCTTCCAATCGTTCCTGCTTCAGCCTTCCAGGGTATGGAATAGGTGGAACATAAGTTCGGACTGGCTTCTTGGGCTGTACGGTGCTTGTTGGGGCCAGTCTTTCCTGTGTTTCATTAGGAGACTTCTTCTCAATAACTGGTTCTGAAGTTGGTGAGACAACAGTGGTCGTACCGCTTCTGAGTGTAACAGCGTTGGCTGTTGCATTCGGGTTAGTGATCGTGTTGCTTGGAAGAGTGTCAGGTGGTCTTTCGGATAATTGTCAGGCAATTTTTCCGATTTGAGTTTCTAGATTCTGAAGTGATGCTTGTTGACTTTTGAGATCGGCTTCATGTTTTAATAATACTCCGCTGATATCAACGGCTCTTGAGTCGGCCTTCTTTTCTGCTTCATTTGTTTTAGTCATGAGTTGGATTAACATTTCTTCGATCTTTGAGTAGCTTGGGTTTTGATGGCTACTAGAACTTTGATCTTGAAATTGAGTTTTAGGCTGGAAGGGTTGATTTATCGGTCTTTTTTCGAATCCTGGTAAGGGTTGAGTGTTACCTCCGTCTTTTCAGCTGAAATTCGGGTGGTTTCTCCATCCTGGATTGTAGTTATTGCTGAAAGCGTTGTTCTGTCGAGCGATGAAATCGACTTCTTTCATGGCCATGATGACTTGTTTACAGTCACTCGTCTTATGATTTCCTCCACAAGTGTCAAATGTGAGTCTGGTTTTTGATACCTCGACTTGAAGTTGTTCGAATTTTTTAGAAAGGGCTTCAAGCTGTGCTGTGACAAGAGTGTTGGAATCGACGTGGTGTATTCCTTTATGGGTAGGTGTAGATCTTGGTGGGTTGTAAGCGAAACTCTTCTTTGCGGCTTTCTCTAGGACTTCAAATGCTTCATTGGGCGATTTGGATCCCAAGTCTCCACCAGCGATCTGGTCGATGACCTGTTTGTTTTGACTGAATTGTGCGTCAAAGAAAGTTTGTACTTGTAACCATACGCTTAGTCCATGGTGTGGGCATTTTCTTAGAAGACTTTTGTATCTTTCCCATGCTGCGTGTAACGACTCATCATCATCGGTCCAGAATCCGGTAATGCTGGCTCGGTATTTGGCAGTTTTATCGGGCGGAAAATATTGAGGAGACACTGTTCAACCATCTGATCCCAAGTGGTAATGGAACCAGAGGAAATAGATTCTATCCATCCTAGGGCTTGGCCTCTTAGAGAGAAAGGAAAGAGTTTAAGCTTGATTTGATCGTCTGAACAGTTTTGAATTTTAAAGGTTCCGCAGATTCATAGGAATCGAGATATGTGAGAAAGAGGGTCTTCGTCGAGGAGACCATGAAATTGAATTGAATTTTCCACCATATGAATGGTTCTTGATTTGATTTCGAAATTTTTGGTGATTTCGGGTGGAGCCACTCCATTGCCGTAGCCTTCAAGAGTTGGCTTGGCATACTGGCTCATGTTCAGCTCATTGTTTTGGTCCGCCATCATTTCTTCTGTTTGATTTTCTCTTGATGTGGTGGCGTCTACTGATTCGTCTTTGATTGCTTCGGCGGTTTCTGCTGTCCGTTTACGTGCTCGTCGACGAAAGAGTCGTTCCGGTTCAGAAATTGGAGAAACAAGCTCAGGCTTAAAAGTAGAGGACATACATGGGACTAAATCAAAATTAAACACTAAAGTAAAAGTTAGCTAAAGTTAGTAGAAGTTAAACTCGAGTTAGGCTAAGCTATTTAAAACCTAAACTACGGTCTTAATTAATTAAGCTAAAGTAAAGGTAAGGTAAATAAAAGTTAAAATTAGGCTAGCCGTAAAACTATATAATTAGTAATTAATAAAAACAAAATAAAATGAAAGTTAAAATTTTTTTTTACAATTATAAACAATGATTAAATTAAAACTTGGATCGTTCTTAGAAACGTACCGTGTCCCCGGCAATGACGCCAAAAACTTGATGTGCTGTGCGTGGGGTGTATAATTTGATAGAGGAAAGGATTTGCTTTTGCACAAGATCGTGTTTTAAATTTATAAAAATGATTTCTAGAAAGACTAAACACACACAAAATAGGCAAGTGTACCTATCGTATATGTAGAATAGTATTGGTAAGAACCAAGTATCGATCCGTGGACACAAATGTTTCTAATGATAACTCGTTGTTTTACTTTAATCGGAGGTTTTAATCATTTTGGGGTTAATTTTTTTGAACTTTTAATAAAATATAAATACTTATATTTAATATCTAGGTGACCAAGACAAGAGATTCTAAACGAGTTGTCAATTATGCGAAGGTTACCATCTAAGATCAAGAATCCACTCCATTTTAGCATTGATAAATAATATTCAAACATGTGGTAAACTTTCCATAGCAATATATGATAGATATCTCCTTAAACCTTAAGTGAGCATATTTGGCACTAAGGAGGTAACGTGCGAATTTTAAAATCCACCCTTTCCTAATGTCATGGCACCTCAATGATGTCAATTTAAGTTGGCAAGTAGTTTCGTAAAGTAGAAAGATTAGGATTGACTCCGATTTCTCAAATACCAATTCTAACAACTTCGAGTGGTTGTAGTTTAGTCACACAACCTCCCCTTGGTTGATTTATGTAGGTTATGATTACACATTCAATTAACATATGATTTCTTTAACTAGCATGATATCCTAAGCAAAGCCATTTTCGGATTACCAAGACTTAGAAAAATACATTATAACTTATATCTCATCATTTCTAAGTACAATATAAGGATCCGTGTTTCGATAATATATCAAAGTATTTCTATCTTTCAGGAACTTGGGTTTTGGGTATTTGGTTTTGGGGTGTTTGGGTTTGGTGTGTTTGCATTTCAGTTACTTGCGGAGGCATAAACGGCATTGGCATTCGATAGATGCTGGTAAACGGTTGCATGGTTGGAGGCATTACGGGAAGAAGTTGGTTGGCAGAAATGATTGTTAGGGTCATTGTTGTTTGCGAGCACACTAGCCCACCACTTTTGAACCAGATCCCACGGGTTCAGGTTTGGGTTCGGCTTTGAGCTCGAGCTTGTGTTCAGGTTTGAGGTCGAGCTTGTGTTCGGGTTTGGGTTTGAGAAAGGATCCATAGTTGTAGAAAGTTGAGAGAATTTAGAGTGAAATTTGAGAGTTGTTTGAGTGAAATTTGAGATTTGTTTGAGTAAAAATTGGAAATATTGTTTGTATTATACAGAAAAAAAATTAAATTAATTTTTTTAAAGTTTATGTTAAACTAGCCATTGAGAGGGGACCCACCTCCACACCCCTAACGTGCCCATTGTTGGAACGGTCTTAGCATCAGCGCCCTACCACCAAGGGCGCCACTTGGTGGTGTTCCGCGCCCAACGGCGCCCTGTTATCCTCTCTTCCGCGCCCATATTATCAAGTCTCATAGAGTAATTATATGTAATTAAATAATTACTCTACTTGTATATTTACTCTACTTGATTCTCACAATTAGCATGTTACATTCATTTGTATTTGATCAAAACCCTATATATATATATATGTATATATATATATATATGTATGTATATATTATTAGGGTCTGATCCCTTCTTTCCATACAACCATACATACATTTCTTTACATATACATTTTATTATATGCTCTCATTCATACTCTTAACCTCATACATATATAATTCATACGCATTCATATAGCATACATTTACCACTTAAGGTAAGTTTATTAACTAATCACATTGAGTATGCACACAGCATCAAAAACATAACAAACAAATGGGGCTAGAAACTCACATGTGTCATGTACTTCTCAGAGTTAATTGTAATACACCTCCGTAGCTGTGCACGGCTAACTATGTAATAATTATAAGTAAATTGGCTATCTCTAAATATATCATACTTTGATGCTTGTGTAACCCCTAGCTAATAGGGTTCCGAGGGCAGCGGGATCTTGGGGCAGCAACCCATAGCAAGGTACAAGGAGCAGAGCCCCTGGCTGGGGTCGAATGCTGAAGTTTGAACCAATCTAATCGAATCACAATTCTAATTGAATGACCATTCCAATCAAATGACCATTCTAATCGAATGACAGATTCTAATCAAATGGCATATTTTAATCCAATGGCAAATTCTAATCTGATTCGATTACTTTGTCCATTCGATTCGATTACTTTGCCCATTCGATTTGATTACTTTTCTCATTAGATTCGATTACTTTTCCCACTCAATTCGATTACTTTATCCATTCGATTCGATTACTTTACCCACTCGATTGAATTATTTGTCCATTCGATTAGATTACTTTTCGTTTGAATCTGATTTTATTCTCATCATTTTCCAGCCTTTCTTTTTTACTCGTTTTGCCCGACTTGCATAATAAATGAGTCTAGGACTTTAACCATATTGTTTCCTTGAACTAACTTGATTCAAATGTTACCCGTTTGTCTAGTTTCATTTAAAACATCTCGTTTACATTCAAGTTTACATTTTTCTTACATAATGAGGCCCGATTTTCCTTAATATCAATTCCTAGGGCAAAACAACCTAAAAAACGTAACCATTACTCTAAAACGTACCTTTGGGGTTTGGTTTTGCTTTGGCTCGGATTCAACTCGTGAATCTGGACGTGTTTCTCTTGTTGTTTAGTGATGTTGAACACGAAACCCAACCTTTCTTCAGCTCGGATCTAGGTCCGAAACGATGAGAGTGTGTGTTTTTGAGTGGGTTATGGAGGCTAGAAGATGGAAATTAGGGTTTTAGGGAGGTTTAAGTCGGTTTATACACCCTTAAACCCATGGACCTAAGGCCCATCACCATCCTTTATTCTATCTTTTATTGTCCATGCCCACACTCTATTATTTTTATCTAACTAAAATAAATAATAAGACACTATAAGTAAATGAAATTCTTTTATTCGTTATTATCAAAAGTAGGATGTTACAGTAAACTAAATGTGGTGTTAAGCGTTTTATAATTCCGGTTGCTATTCCTCACACCTTGTTTTGTTGTATGTATGTGATTCAGTTGTTGAAAACAACAAGCCTGATAAAGATAAGGATCCATATGAGAAGAGAAATCAAGTTAAAGGTAACAAGCCAGGTGAGAAAAAGAATGATGTTAAAAGAAAGACTATTGATATGAAAACTAAACAACTTTAGGAATAATATCATTCCTTTAACAGGTTTGTAAGAATAAGAAACTTCAACAATAATATCATTTCCTTGATGTTCTGCTAAAATACTTGCATCATCTGCAAAATAAAAAAATACTTCTAGACGCTCATTAAATGCTCATACAAATACTATCATGTTAACTACGCTCGTAAAACGCTCATAAACTAAACCAAAATTACTTCGTGTTAAATACGCTCGTAAAACGCTCAGAAACTAAGCTAAATATACTATCATGTTATATACGCTCATAAATGCTCAATAATCTAAACTCACAAATAATCAAAATTAACATGTTATAATCTAAACTAGAACACTAACATGTACAAGCATGTCCGATTATTTATGAAAACAAAAACATGATTAACAAGAAAAAGGAGCATCAATAATCGAAACTAAATTATCATACTGTACAAATAAAATCAATTATTTCAAACAGAACAAACTTACGTTCACGATCGTCCTCTATTTCAAAACCCTAGGTCAAAAATAGTTAAAAACTGGTTCGTAAACTCAATTGATTTCATTAAGATATAAATCGCTTGGCTCGTAAAAATAAATTGATTCGATTTAGATATAAATCATGATATGTGTAACCGCTTATACACAAATAACTTAATTTTGATTACGTATCAAAAGACACTCGTACCCTTCTCGCTTGAAATAAAACTGAATCTGATCAACTAAAATGTAACATTGAAATCGACGCTTTATATAGTCCCGTACGTTTTGTATAATATGTTATATTGTATTCTATATTTTCTATATATATATATATATATATATATATATATAGTTAGGTTTAAAAGGGAATTTAAAAAATTGGGAACTTGGGAACACCCTTCTCAACCCTTGATCAATGTCCCAAAGTCTTATGTTGCAATCTCAATAACCTACATCAACTTATTTTTGTAAGGGAAAAAAACCTAAAAAAATAAATAAAAAATAATTAAAAAAATTATAGAAGAAAAAAATATAAAACCAAAATGTTCATCTAGCATCCCCAGTAAAAAAACCCCTTCAAAAAAAATTGAAAAATTAATTAAAAAAATGAAAAACTAAACAAAGTAAAAAAAAACAAAAAAAATCTAGCATCCCTGTAAGGCCCCGGTCTCGGTACCCTACATTGACGTTGAATTTACTCATAAACACAGTTCTATTTATCAGAGTGAATTAAACTTTCGCGGAATAATAATATAGGTCAACCATTCATTACAAAAATTCTTAACTTGTCCTTTTAAAACATAACAAAAACATAGTATCAAAACATCAAGACAAATCTTCATATGACAGCCTCTTCAATTTTGTCATGTGTCCACCTCAAGCCAGCTGTCTCAGTCGATTAATCTGCGTGCATACTAAAACTTAGCTACGCTGAGTGAGTTCTAGTTAATCAGGAAACATACAATGTATTCACATACTTACATACATACGTATCTGAAGATACATATCTTCACCTTTCCTTACATACTTGCATACATGCGTACTTTCATCTTTCTTTTATACTTACATATATACTATCATTCATACATATACGTTTTAAAAAAGCATTCTGCACTATAACCTTCGCATATATTATTAGGGTTTGTTCCCTACATTCGGAGATATTATTAGGGTATGTTCCCTACATTCGTAGATATAATTAGGGTCTGTTCTCTACATTCGCATATATTATTAGTGTATGTTCCCCTTTTTAACCATGCCTTCCATCCGTTCTATAACCATACATACCTTTCTTTATATAATCATACTTTCATACATACTTATTTCATTATGTACTTTCATACATGCATATTTTATACTAGGCATACTACACATTACTTTCCATGTCGATACGTGCAATATCCGAAGATCGTTCACGCACCGACAAGCATTCAATCATAACATTCATACATACTATCACATCAATCATTATAGCATACAGTTAACATTTAAGGTAAGTGTATTAACATTCACATTGAGTATGCACACAGCCCCAAAACATAACAAGGAAATGGAGCTAGAAACTCACATGTGTCCTGTTACGTTCACCGTTAATGGTTATTCCTTTATTTACCTGTGCATGACTAACTGTTTAATAAACACAATATCAAATACTGCTCTAGTCATTCTTAACTGCCTGCTTAACTAGTCTTAAGCGTCTAATCCGGTTTTACTTCATTAATTTTTAACCATTTAGTTAATTGTTATTCATTGACCCTTTAAGGTATCTTTCATTAATTAATAAAGTCCAAGGGCTTCTATGTAATTAAATCTATTCATTCTAAGTCCAGGGACCTTTCTGTCATATTATCAAACTTCATTCGTCCTTTGACCCTTAACGAATAGGGGCTTATTCATTGACTGGACTATCGGATGAGCATCTAACGAATGTGAGCTCATTCGTTTGTCTGGTCTAACGAATGACCTACAGAGAATGAAGGTTATATAAAGAATGAGGTACTCATAACGAGTGGATCTTTCATAGCGAATGGACTCTTTCGTTTGATCTGGCTAACGAACGAACCCCCCAACGAATGAGGTTCATTCGTCTGGCTCACTCAACGAATGGCCCAGCGAATGGTCCTAACGAATGAGGGCTCATTCGTCAGTTCTCCGTAACGAAGGGGAAAGGGTTCTAACATTACGTCAGACGTCACATTAGGACATTCCCTGAGGTGAGATAACCTCCGGCGCTGCCTTCCGGCGAAGCCATTGCCTGAAAAACGGGATCTTGCCGCAAAAACGGGATCTCGCCGGAAAAATGATATTTTCTCGTTTTTCCACCGTTTTTCGTCCTGTTTGATCCGGATCCGAGCTAGGGTGACCTCTAAGCTCATCATTTGATCGGCTTATACGGGATTCCACCTCGTGGTTTTTACGGTTTAGGGTGCTAGCTCGTCATTTCGCGACTAGATCTAGCGGGTTGGGATCCATATAAGATCATACTATCATTACCTTGGGTCATTTCTAGTTTTACTTCTTGGCTTCGGCTAGAGAAAGAGAGAGGGAGAGAGAGAGAGAGAGAGAGAGAGAGAGAGAGTGTGTTTTTTTTGATGTTGTATGGAATGGGTTGAACTGAATGGATTAATGAATAATTATGGTTTATATATTATGGGTCACGGGCTTAAGCCCATGGTCTTTCTTCCTTCCTTATTAATCCAAGTTAATTACCCACATTTATTTAACCCAACACAAGCCCAACTCATAATATTAATATTATTATTTTATTAACCGGAACGGGATGTTACAAGTCTTCCCTCCTTAAAGAGGTTTTGTCCTCGAAACCTAACTATTACTTAAACAATCTCGGGTAAAACTTGTGCATCTCTTCTTCAACTTCCCAAGTGGCATGCATCTGATCCTTTATGGTGCTTCCATATCACCTTCACCAAAGGGATAACCTTATGACGAAGCTACTTTTCCTTGCGGTCGACTATCTCTACAGGCTGTTCAATGTAGTTTAACTGTTCATCAACCTCGATGTCTACTAATGGAACATGTAACGTGTCATCAGCTAGACATTTTCTCATATGGGAAACATGAAAAAAGAATGAATTCCTTCCAACTCTTCAGGTAAATCCAGCTTGTAAGCCACCTCTCCCACACGATCTACAATCTTAAACGGTCCAATGTACCTCGGACTTAACTTTCCTCTCTTCATAAAACGAATAATTCCCTTCCAAGGCGAGACCTTGAGCATCACATTGTCGCCAATGTTAAACTCGATCGGTCGTCGTCGCTTATCAGCATACGACTTTTGTCGGTCTTGAGAAACTTTCATTGATCTGATCGAACCTTGACGAGGTTTCTTGCACAACTTCTAGGCTTCCAATCTCCTTCTGGCCAATCTCTCCCCAACATACTGGAGTTCTACAACGTCTACCATACAACATCTCAAACGGTGGCATACCGATACTCGAATGGTAGCTGTTGTTGTAGGAGAACTCTACCAGATGCAGATGATCATCCCAACTTCCTCCAAAGTCTAAAACACAAGCACGTAGCATATCCTCAACGGTTTGGATAGTCCTTTCAGACAGGCCATCTTTTTGAGGATGATACATTGTACTGATGTTCAGTCTTGTCCCCATATCTTCATGGAATTTCTTCCAGAATCTTGAAGTAAAGCGAGTGTCTCTATCAGACACGATCGATAGTAGCACTCCGTGTTTAGCCACAACCTCTTTTATGAACACATTTTATAACGTTTCTAACGAGATGGCCTCTCGTATAGGTAGAAAGTGAGCACTTTTCGTTAAATGGTCCACAATCACTCAAATGGTATCATGACGTTTAGTTGTACGAGGTAGCTTAGTTATGAAATCCATGGTGATGTGTTCTCATTTCCATTCAGGTATCTCCAAAGGCTGCATCTTACGATAAGGTTTCTGGTGTTCTGCTTTGACTTGCAAGCAAGTTAAGCATTTACTAACATAATCTACTACATCATTTTTCATACCCGGCCGTCTCTTTTCAGATCCTAATACATCTTGGTGGATCCCTGATGAATCGAGAGTCTTAACTTATGAGCTTCATCTTCATTCTTGCCTTGATCTGATCGAACCTTGACGAGGTTTCTTGCACAACTTCTAGGCTTCTAATCTCCTTCTGGCCATTCTCTCCCCAACATACAGGAGTTCTACAATGTCTACCATACAACATCTCAAACGGTGGCATACCGATACTCGAATGGTAGCTTTTGTTGTAGGAGAACTCTGCCAGATGCAGATGATCATCCCAACTTCCTCCAAAGTCTAAAAGATAAGCATGTAGCATATCCTCAAGGGTTTGGATAGTCCTTTCAGACTGCTCATCTGTTTGAGGATGATACAATGTACTGATGTTCAGTCTTGTCCCCATAGCTTCATGGAACTTCTTCCAGAATATTGAAGTAAAGAAAGTGTCTCTATCAGACACGATCGATAGCGGCACTCCGTATTTAGCCACAACCTCTTTTATGAACACATTTGATAACGTTTCTGACGAGATGGCCTCTCGTATAGGCAGAAAGTGAGCAGTTTTTGTTAAACGGTCCACAATCACCCAAAGGGTATCATGATGTTTACCTGTACGAGGTAGCTTAGTTATGAAATCCATGGTGATGCGTTCCCATTTCCATTCAGGTATCTCCAAAGGCTGCATCTTACCATAAGGTTTCTGGTGTTCTACTTTGACTTGCAATCAAGATAAGCATTTACTGACATAATCTACTACATCATTTTTCATATCCGGCCACCAGTAGTCTCTCTTCAGATCCTGATACATCTTGGTGGATCCCGGATGAATCAAGTATCTCAACTTATGAGCTTCATCTAGGATTCAACCTCTAAGATTTCCATGGTGTGGAATCCACATACGGTCAAACCTAGTCTTCACACCATGAGTGTTATCTATCATCTTGTCTTGCTGTCCGAAAATTCTCTATTTCTTCATTAGCCTTTCATCTGCAAGTACCTCAGACTGCACCTTGATGATTCCTTCAAAGAGATCTGAGTTAATGATCACTTTATAAGACTTCATTTTTGCAATGACTTCTTCGTTCTTACGGCTTAGCGCGTCAGCAACCACATTAGCCTTGCCAGGGTAGTACTTGATATCACGGTCATAGTCCTTTATCAACTCTAACCATCTCCTCTGTCTCATGTTTAACTCCTTCTGCTCGAAAAAGTACTTTAACCTCTTATGATCGGTGTAAATAGTATACTTGGTACCATACAAGTAGTGTATCCATATCTTGAGGGCATGCACTACTGCTGCTAGCTCTAAATCATGCGTAGGGTAGGTACTCTCATGGACCTTCAACTGTCTGGACGCATAAGCTATCACTTTTCCTCATTGCATCAACACGCAACCTAACCCATGATGCGAGGCATCGGTACAAACAACCAAATCCTCATCACCATCAGTAGAGCAAGGATTGGAGCTTGTGTGAGTCTTTTCTTCAATTCCTCAAAAGCTTCTTCCTGAAACTTACCCCAACTGAATACCACAGACTTTCGGGTCATTCTGGTCAACGGTGCGACTATCTTGGATAAACCTTCAATGAATCTCCTATAATAACCAGCCAACCCTAAGAAGTTGCGTATATCAGTCGGGTTCTGCGAGGTCTTCCACTTCGTTATTGCATCAATATTAGCCGGGTTCATGGTAATCCCTTCAGGAACCGTTGTTTAACATTTAAATGTTAATAAGATTTGTTGTTTTACGTGTAAAATGTTAATGAAAAGTGTTATTTTACATGTAAAATATTAATTTATACATGTAAAATTTAAAAAACTGTTGTTTTACATGAAAACCGTTAATGAGAATTGTTATTTTATGTGTAAAATGTTAATTAAAAGTGTTATGTTACATGTAAAATCTTAATAAAATATTGTTTTACATGTAAAATGTTAATAAGATTAGTTGCTTTAGTGTAAAATGTTAATAAAAAGTTGCCCCCCCCCCAGCTAAAAAACTTAAACCCGCTAAAAGTTAAACTAAACACGAAGGCTAAACTAAGTTTGAGTTTGTTTTTGTTTTTTGAAACAGGGATGCTTGATAAACATTTTGGTAATTTTATTTTTTCGTTTCTTATATATTTTTTTAATTATTTTTTTGATTTATTTGAAGGTTGTTTTTTCTTTATTTTTTCTGGATCGGGGATGCAGAAAAATTATTTTTGTTTTTTTTTTCTTTTTTTATTTATTTAGTTTTACAATTTTTTAAGTATTTTTTTGATTTGTTTTTTAGGGGTTTGTTTTTCTTTTACAAAAATGATGTGATGTAGATTTTGAGGGTAAACTGATCAAGGGTTGGTAATGGTGTTCCCTAGTTTCCCATTTTTTAGAGTTTCCCAATGAACTCACCCACACATATATATATATAGAGAGAGAGAGAGAGAGTTAAGTTCAAAAGAAAACTTCAAAAAAGTAGGGAACAGAGGAAGACCCTTCCGAATCCTTGATCAATTTCCCACATCCTTATGGTGCACCCTAGTCACATATATCACGTAATTTTTGTAAGAGAAAAAAAATCCCTAAAATAAATCAAAAAAATAATTAAAAAAACTATAGAACAAAAAAAAAGAAAAATAAAAAAATATATATATAAAACCAAAATGTGTATTTAACATCCCCGGTTAAAAAAAAGGAAATAAAGGAAAAAAAACTCGCATTATCTTGTACATGCGTATAAACATAACTTGAAAATGTTCATGAACACTAAATTTCGTGAGATAACCGTAGGTTGGTTTTTAATATGTATATAACTGTTGAATATACATTAAATTATAACAAAACATGTTGTTTTACATGTAAAATTTTAAAAACTGTTGTTTTACATGTAAAATTTTATTAAGATTTATTGTTTTACGTGTAAAATGTTAATGAAAAATGTTATTTTACATGTAAAATGTTAAATTTTTACATGTAAAATCTTAAAAAACTGTTGTTTTACTTGTAAACTATTAATGAGATTTATTATTTTACGTATAAAATTTTAATAAAAAGTGTTACTGTTTATGTAAGATATTAATTTTTACATGTAAAATCTTAAAGAACTTTTGTTTTACGTGTAAAATTTTAATTAAAAGTTTATTTTACATATAAAATCTTAATGAACTATTATTTTGCATATAAAGTGTTAATGATAATTTGTTGTTTTACGTGTAAAATGTTAATGAAAAGTGTTTAACCCCCCCCCCCCCCCCCCCCCACCCCCAAGCTAAAAAACTTGAACCCACTAAAAGCTAAACTCAACCCGAAGGCTAAACTGAGTTTTTAATTTTTGGTTTTTTTAGTTTTTTTTATTTTTGTAGGTTTTTTTTTCTCCCTTACAAAAGTGATGTGATGTATTAGGTAATTGAGGGTGCACCATAAGAATGTGTGGAATTGATCAAGGGTTGGAAAAGGTGTTCCCCAGTTTCCCGCCTTTTTGAAGTTTCTCAATGAACTCACTTTTATATATAGTTGGTTTCCTTTAAAATCTATAACAAATATAAAAACTTTAATAACTCTTAGCAACCACTAACTTTTAAAAAAAATTATCTATTAATGTCATTTGAGATAACTTTATCATCTTGTTGTATGAATATTTAAGATTAAACGTATGACTCACAGTGTGTAAATGAACAAATCATATATAATTTGCATATGTATAAACAAATTTTTTATGTGTGAAAATTCATTTCTCTCTCTCTCTTTCACATAAATTCATTTCTTGCATTGCATCTTTCAGTTAGGTATTATCTCCTCCTAATTTATATATATATTTTTTTTCTTTTCAAAAAGTGGTTGCTTTCTGCATGTTCCCTGTGATTGGTCCTAATATCAATGCCTTCAATAATAAGCCCTATAAAATCCCTCCTCTTCCTTTGATAAATAGATTCTAACGAAAAATTCATATCAATCCTTTTGGGGGTCACAGGGGATCGGAATTCCAAAAGTTGTACTTCAATCCAACCATCATTTTTCTGTTGTGGAAGGCATGTATTTATCAACCAACTAGGTGGGTTGTGGGTCCATTGCTCATCATTTGGTTCAATAATTGGGATTTGAGGACCTAACAAATAGATATACCAGGGATTATTCTTTTTTGGGTATTCATAAGATGAATAATTCTGCACTATCATAGGAGCCTCAAATCCAGATTGGTCTTCTGATAATGTGTAGACTAGGTAAATCGCGTATGTTGTTTCAGATGATGCCAATTCGGACAGGACACCGTAATCCAGATAAATTGTACTATTATTTTGCATAGTGGCTTCTCCAAATCTGAATATTCATCATCATACATGCAAGATATTTTATAAATTTGTTAATTCACACATGGAGGACATATGACAGTAACTTCTAGAAGAAAGCTAACATGAAGATATAAAAGCACCTTGATCCCGGTAAAGGAAGCTTCGTCCCGCAATTCTTAATAACCACTCTCGCTGATAGCATATGGCATTTCTTCCCATTAACCACTATCAAACAATTATCATATAGACATGTTTAGCAATTCAATATATAATGTTTCCCTCTTGTGGTACCATGCTCATTGGCTCCACAACAACTACATGTAAGGAAAAAAAAGGACTTACAATGTTAACCCCCGACATGTTATAGATTGAAAACCCTTTTCTCATAATTGAGTATGCTTCCTCCTTGGTTGTCCATTGCAAGCGGTTTCTAGACCTTATCATAAAGTCTTCATAATCAGTTGGCAATTTTTCTTCCCAATTTCCAACCGAACTTGATATAGGTTGATTCTCATCCTCTTTATGTTCCACCTATAGAACAAACATCATTTGAATTTCACTTTATCTTATGACTAGTATAGGTTTTCCTACATTGAAAAAAACTGACATCATTTTGACGATCACTCAATCTCCAAGATGGTTTAAAACGCAAAAAAGGATATTAATTAATTAAAGATGCACATGAATAATTAAACTTTCATTTGTAATCTTACTTTCTCCAAGGGCCGAAATTCTATGCCATCTACTTCTATGGAATCATAAAAATCGAAACCTTCATACAGTATTCGAAGATCAACAGTTTTGTGGACACAAGTAAATTGATACAATTCACACATCAACCATCCATCTTCTCTCCCATACGCAAGGTATGCAGTCGAGCTCTCTGTCTCCCCTTCTATTTTGTACTTGAGGGATATGGGTGCACATTTTCTAGCATTCATCCCAGAATTAAGTTTGAACACAAGGTTGACCGTGTATCTGATTCCAGGTGACAAGAATTGAGTTTGTACTCGTGCTTTGAATTTCCCCTCCTTCATATTGTAGGCCCCCTCGGGAAATCTACGTCAATAGCACCTAGCGAAGAATCATGTATTTATTGATTTATAATTATCAAATAAATATTCTCAAAAGTTGGCTAAAAACATGTTACAAAATTAACACAAAGCATAAGCTAGCCGTAGGCAACATAATGTGATAGGGTCTAAGAGGGTGTGATGGGAGCAAACTCTACCTCTATCAAAAGAGATATAGAGGGTGAACCCACTAAGACCCTCTATTTCAAAAGTATCATTTATTTATTCTTCCTACTAAACTAATAGTAATAATAATAGTAATAATAATAATAATAATTATTATTATTATTATTATTATTATTATTATTATTATTATTATGTCTTAGAAATTGTAAATTACCGCAACATACAATGATCCGTGAATAATAAATGAAGAGCAATACAATAACACTAAGGCAAAATTAAGTTGGCTAGGTTTAGGGAAAGTTAAAACCCAAGGCAAATAAAAGACTTGACATATTTACTACCAAAAATGTCCAAAGGACCAAAACCCTAATCTGACATCTCAAAGAAGATCTATCAATCACTGATCCCTCCAAGAAGTTTAGGAAAAGCTACAAACAGGAATAGTCACCTTGAATTATGTTTTGAAATTGGCCACTTGGATTCTGAACCCAAGCAATCATCAATAGATATTATCTCGCAACGTTCTCCCCTCTTATTTAATGAAAACCACTGCAAGTTCATTAAACGAGTTCAAGTTAGTTTGTGAATGTTAAATTTACAACATCTTTTTCGGTCAATTTACTAATTAATATGCTACGCTTGATCATATACAAAGTTCAAGGACTGATCAAGTGATCGTGGCATTACCGTTTTTCTCCCGTTAAGGAGGACCCCTTTGGATAGAAGCATCGTCAATTCATTTTCAGATTTGTACTTCAAAGGAGGTTCTGCACTCTTCACTATATCTTGGTAGCAAGAACTTTCAAACTCTTGAATCTCAAATGCAGTCTCGAGTTTTGTCACAACATCAGCCATCTTAGGTCGATCTTCACGAGATTCTTTCAAACATCGATACGCTATGTCTGAAAATATCTTCAACGCACTCTGCTCCAGTGGTTGAATGGTCGGATGATTAAAGATGATATCATTTAACTTCTTCTGTTCATAGCATTCTTTCCAGGTGGGCACTAAATTATAACGAACAAAACCATTGCTATATGCATAGCATAATGCTCCACAGAAAACTTCAACTAAGACCACACCGAAAGAGTATACGTCCGACTCTTTTGTTAGGGTGTTAGTCATCCGATATAGTGGATCGATGTACCCCTGGGTACCTGCTGCTAAGGTGATAATAGTTGATTGCTGCTCGTTAGTTGGGCCCAATATTGAGAACCCAAAGTCAGCAACCTTAGCATTCCAATGGTCATCAAGTAGGATGTTGCCGCCTTTTACATCACAGTGGATAAGTCTTTGGTGTGTCTCCATTGGATCATGAAGGTGTCTTAGTCTCTTGGCGGCACCAAGGCATATCTTGAGACGTTGAGACCATGTGAGTTTAGGGGAGTTTATATGGCGGTCAAGGCTTCCACGAGATGCAAGCTCATACACGAGGATCGCCTCTTCCCCTTGGTAACAAAATCCCAGAAGAGAGATGATATTTCATGCTTGTAACGGGAAAGTGTATCGACCTCTTTCAAAAACTCAGCTTCTCCTTGTCCATGCCTACTATCGAGACGCTTAATAGCTGCCATACTTCGGCCCTTATAGTGAGACACTTCTCCTTTATAAACTTTCCCAAAACCACCACTTCCAATATAATTATTCTGGTAATCGAAGTTATTGGTAGCTGATGTTATCTCTTCTAATTGGATTTTAAGATGCTGATACTTCTGCAATAACCCCTCCATATTTATGGATCAAATATATTAATTACAATATCAAATCAAGCAATTGCAAATGTACAGTTTGACTTGAGAGTGCAAAGAACCAACACTAAAGGTGGTTGTAATTTCTAAAAGGGAACTAAAAGATGGTTAAGAATGAACAACACACAGGGTTAATTTTCAGTGACTATTTCAATGAAAAGCAATGCCTTAATATAGGACTTAGAGGTGAGAAATTAGGATATAATATAAAAATGAAATATAACTAAACGTACTAAGTGATTAGCTTCAAAGGCATAGAGGGTGTTCTACATTTGAACATAATGTTGGAACAAGATGCTCAAAGTCAAGCCTCCATTGCATATAAAAATTTAGTCTAAATAAACAAATTAGGGGTGGTTGTTATGTCTCTATAGTTTACTCAGCAAGATGCAAATCTAGACACTTTGATTAAAAAATATCAAAGCTAGTCTTTTTTTAATATCTTTGAACCACTTGTTCTTTAGGGTGGTTTTTATCGAGGACGGGGCACTAATATAGGTAAGGTTCAACAACAACAACAAACATACCCGGTAAGAAATCCCGTCAATAGCAAAGCTATTTGCAGGGTCTGAGAAGGGTGAGATGTAGGCAAACTGTACAACTATTTTAAAGAATAGAGAGGTTGCTTTCGAAGAGACCCCCAACTCCAAAACCGTATGTATAAAACCGAAAAACAAAATACAAGTTCAGCACTAGATCTTAATTAGATAGCGGCAAAAGGTTTAAAAAATACAATAAATCCCATGTAATATTAAAAATAACAATAACAATAGTCATAAATAATAAGTAGATAGATAAGGATAGTGATAATGGTAATTAATAAGAAAATATAGAATAATAATTTAGAATTTAAGTATTACAATAATATATCATTTAATCCTAAAATAATGTAAGGAAAAGCCTTTAAGATGCATTTCTAACCAAGAACTCTATATTCCTACTAAAAGTCATTCGTCTTCAAGAACTCTTATCTTCAATCATGTCCTCAGAGAGGTGCATGTATACCAGATCATGTCTAATCCTCTTATCCCAAGTCAATCTTGGTCGGTCTCTACCCCTCCTCCCCTCTGTAGTAATATTTTCTACGGATATAACGGGAGCTGTCGTCTCTATTCTCCTCACATGTCCAAACCATCTCAATCTTCCCTCTCTTATCTTTTCTGATATGTTGGCCAACCCTAATCTCTTACGAAAAACATTAATTTTTTATTCGTTCCAACCTTGTGTGCCCACACATCCGCCTTAACATTCTCATCTCTGTTACCTCTAGCTTACTCTCGTGTGTCTTCTTGATCGCCCAACAATTCGTTCCGTATAGCATCGCAGGTCTAACTACGACCCTATAAAATATGGGTAGGGTTCATGGTTTCCAAACCACATGGCAACACCGTCGCCACCTTATGTGGGTAGGGTGCATGGCTTCATTCCATGACGAAGGTAATTTGCCACACAAAATTGATTCAATATTTGACATCTATTTTACTTGGAGAACTAAAAACAAACAAAAAGTTCTATTGTACTTGTGGGTAAGTGTTGCCAGTGATTTTGCGGTTTGTGAGCACTTGAGGGTAGAAATAAGGTGGCAATGCAGGATTGGCAGTACGTGGGTAGTCCCCATGAGTGCCCGTCCCCCCTAAATCTTATGTCATTATAGTTGACCGACTCTAGAGGTTAATTGTGTGCGGTATGTGAATACTACTGGTCTTTCTTTACATTGGGGTTGGTAGCTCAGTGGCCGTTAATTACCTAAAGATTTTTTATTCGAGTTTAGTAGTAAAAGAAAATGTCTTGTCTAGAAATAAAATTTGTTAAAGAAGACTTTTGACCATATTTAGCATAAAATAATGCTAAACAAATAAAAATAGATTATATGAACCCTAATTAAATAAAATAAATAATGATACGTACAATAATTGTGGCTAAATGAGAATTGGTAAGCAAGGAGTTGAATACAAAGCTTTAATTGATAAAATTTAAAAAGAAGACTTCTAAAAGTTAATTAATAACTTCAAAAGTGGTGAATTTTAAACTAAATAACTTCAAGCAAAAAAGTGTGAACCAACCGACTTTATAGGCTACGCTTGCAAGTTTCAAAGACAGCTGGCTATTTGGTCAACTAATAGTTATTAAAGAAGACTTCTGACCAAAATCTACTTCAATAAAAGAAGATAAACAAATAGCGTTTGACAAAGTTGATTTTAGAAACGCCCAAACGTTGATATCAACACATAAGTTGTACTATTCTAAGACGCGGTTTAAAATATGGAAGAAAGCTATAAAAAAAAGAATTAGTTTTAGGTTTTGAAAACCTAAAACCCGGTGTTACCTTAACCACCGACGCTTGGTCGGCTCCACACGGTATACCGTTTTCGTATCTTTATGTGACCACGCATTGAGTTAATCCCGACACGTGGCAAATGATGATGCGTGCGATCGCGTTTGAGTTATTTAGTTATCCTCACACCGCCCAAAACTTGTTTTACATTTTAGATAGTGTTACACAAACTTATAAATTACAATAAAAGTTTCTTTCCATATCTTTTGATAACACGACAAATGATACACACGATAGATGTCCTTTCAAAAGAACTGCAAAACCTTGCCTTCATAAGTGCAACTGAAACTCCACTCTCTTCTCTTATACCCATACCTGCCCTAGACCGATTTTATGTCCTTAATCTCCACTCTCCACAACTCCAATGCAGCTAATTTCCTTATCAAAGCAAATAGAAAGCTTCACAGTAAATTAAAAAAGTCACTTTTTTTCTGCTGCAGATCAAATATGCCACCAACCAACCTTTTCATTCCTGTAAAGAGCTAGCCGGCCAGTTCTTTAGACATCGAACCAAGTGTGTGCTATGAGATTTAAATTAATCTTGTTAAACTGAACCAAAACATTGTCACCTCTTGTACAGGGCTGCCTAGGCGGAATGTGCAGTTGACATTGTGTTGAAACTTGAGGTGGTGGCTGAGTTTTAATGGGGTGTTGTTGCAAATGGAGTAGAGAGATCGTTGGTGCCCTGATTAGAGAACTGAAACAAGGTGTTAGAGAACTGAAACAAGGTACGTTATAAGTTAGCGAAGAGAGGAACACATGGTGGTGTTGTAGTCATTGGGGGTAGTTTGGTGAGGATGCATGTCATTGAGTAAGATCGTTGGGGTTGTTCATCTTGCTTTCGTAAGTAAGATACTTGGACAAAAAAGACCCAACCTCAGATATAAAACAGATAACAAGTTTAAAGACCATCACACAGCCATGACTCAAAAAAAGTCAGCCATGCCATACTATACATCATATATATATATTGAGATTTTAAAGCTTCAAATATTGAATCTGTATAGAGGAAGGGTACCAAAAAGACCCAAATACCCCTAAGAAACACCCGCGGGCCAATCAAAAGTCCTTCATAAGGCACCCGTGGGGCATATGAACCATCCGCATAATCATTTGAGGAAGAAACACTCTCATAACACATGCGGAAGCATCCTAGCACCCTCAAGAGTCATCCGCAAGAAGGAATACCCTTCCGCGTAAATAACCACGAGGTAATGCCCCGGGACAGCTGTCGATAACTAATTACCTTCTAGAAGATTGGCCAAGATGCTTTCTTAGGCAATACGTGATCCCTCGGCCAGTTAACAAGAGACACCTGGCAAGGCCGTTATAACCGTGCACATGGCCAATGTTGGCCATCAACCAATAATAAAGGGACGCGTGTCCAGGTGGTTATGCATGCACATGCAACGTATAAACCGAACCTATCAAAAGAGGACACGTGTCCATGTGGTTACGAGAGCATCTTCTAAAGGACAGCTGGCTCAATCATCCTTCCCACACTCTTCGGCTATAAATACCCTATCGATCACCATGAGGTATTCATTCACTCCCACTGTACTCTCTCAATTTACTTAAGTGCATTATCTTCGTCAGAATTGTACTTATTCTCACGCCGTAGGGTGGTTACGGGAAGACCCCCCCCCCCCTCTTGTCCTTCCCGTAACGAGCTCACGGTGTCTGTTTTGCAGGACTTCGTCACTGGACTTTAGGCAATCGGGTTAATATCGTATTGGCAGTTAACCGTATCCTACCCTATTGACTCATTGGATCTAGGACCCATTAGTGGGGAGTAGATCCGTGTTTCTTCAATCAGGATTCGTACATTACGTTTGGTTCACCGAATAGTTTGGAATTGGAACGAAATTTGTGTTGGAATTTGGAATTAAACATTCCTTTAGGAATGACGTGTTTGGTTGGCCAATGAATTGGACAAAAATATGATTGTCGAACGTTCGGGATCGAACCGTAAATAAGAGCATAAAATTCAAACATATTTTCTAAATAAGTAATTTGATGCATAATTATGGTCATTTAAATGCAACTCCAAAGACCATACAATTTTTTCGATTAAAGTCGGATTCAACGCGGAGGCACAAGTAAAAACCGTCGGCAATTCTTCAAAACATTTTTTCATTTTTAATTTCATTGGAGCTATCATACTATCGTACATCGGATCGACATATTCAAAATCGTTTATTTTGACACAAACTAACCAAACTTGGTGAAGCACCAACGGACTCATAGGGTAATAAACTCCCAATATATAAGTAGATTTTAAAAACTTTAAGCAAATCGCTTAACTTTGTAATCATTTCCCAACCGTTCGACAAAAATGTCTTAACTTTTCGTTTAAGAGAAAGATTGTCATGAAATAATTCCAAAGTTGGTATATGTCTTAACGCGCTATCAAGCATTTTCCAAGTCGAATTCCACCTGGTCTCTTTCGTTTTAGCTCTTCGGTCAGGGTAAAAGAGCTAAACCGAATATATACCTACTTCGATTTTGAAGCAGGCATCATATCAATTGCAATATAAAGGTTGCAATAAACTGAGCAAAAGTAGCTTATCAATTGCTTTCACTAATCATGCACACAAATGTTTGCTTAAATGCATGTATAACTTTTTGGCCGATTTTGTCCCGTTTCCAGCATTTATATAAAATAGACTTTGTAAAAAAACAATAAGTTTTGTCAACCAGATTATACCATAATGGGCACGGGTAAAAAAGAATTACAAATTATATTAGGGTGTTGCTAAACATAACCCCCTCTGGGGAACTTACTAATCAATTATTGTTAGCTTTTAACATTATTTATATACATATTAGTCCATACAACATTTTATTTCACTTAATAGTCTCCACTACATATATCGAATTAAAAACTATTAAGATATTACTATTAATTTATTTGTATAATAAAATATATTGTTTTATAAATATAATAATACAAATATATCATTTTATAATAATAATACATCGATAATAATAATATTTATTAAATATTATTATTATGATGAAAAATAATAAACAGAAAGTGAGAAAAAAAAAACTTTACAATTTTTAATTTAATATTTTAAAGAAAGACCATAAAATACAAAAAAAATGTTACATAAAAGTAATAGGAGTGATAGTTAAGAGATGATAAAAAATTAAAATAAAATAAAAAACTTTATAGTTTATAATTTAATATTTTTAATGGACACCATAAAATGTTATAAAGAAGTAATATGTCAAATAAAATTCTTAAAAGTAATGAAAGTTCAGAGAAGGGGGTACGTTTAGCTTAACCCTTATATTAAAGAAAAACAAAATTTGTATAAAGCAAACCCTACATGATAATACACCCCCACAACATGCATGTTATCCAGATACATTAAAGAAAAAAAGAATATCAAACCAGCCATATCCATTGAAATGATACAAAGTTAACAAACATAACTGCAAAAACTGTAATAGATCATGTTGAAGCAGGTGCCTTATTCTGTCTGGAGTATTTCCCATATCGTTTTGAAATGGCTGCATCCGATAGCGTGTCCCACAGCTGCAAGTAAAGGAATAAGGGATGAGATTATCCATAACCGGATTATATAAAAATACAAACAGGACAAAATCAGTAAATTAAGTTTTCAGTTACATGGTTAACAGATTTAACTGTTTTTAATGAACATTTCCAAACTTCAATCATACAAAGTAAATAAATACAACATAACTTTAAATCTAAAATTTAAAATCATCATTTTTGTAGCAAATGTGTGTTTAACTAAAAAGATTGTCAAAACGAAAAAAAGTCAACTAATATTTGTCCAAAGTCAACAAAAAATAATGGCAAACTTACCTCCATTTTTCCTTTAGAGCCCGCAAGCGCCAGCAAAAAGGGAGAATCTTCCGAGAACGATAAAGTAAATACAGATCCCTGACAAAGTCAAAACAAGAACACATCATCTTTAATTAGTCATATAAAAGGATTTTAAAGTAAATAATTCGGTAAATAAAGTCAAAGAAACATACAGCTTTCCGGTTCTGTGAAGCAATACAAGACGGTTGATTATTTGACAAATCCCATAGTTTAACCTGTAATTACATAAACAAAAAAGATTAACCAAATACACATGAAAAAACATTATTTAATACTACAAACTGTTGAATAACTAATTACCATTTTGTCTTCTGAACCGGTTGCAAGAAGCTGAAAAGAGACAACATAAAGTCAAACATGGTCCAAAAATAATACTTAAAAAGCTAAGTGCTAAGTTAGAAACTCGTGAGCTATATGGAATGGGTTCATTTAAAATCGATTCGAGCCAAGCTTAAATGAGATCCAGCCAGAGATAGTCTCTTATTAAGGCACATTTAATAAACAAGCCTAAAAGCTTTTATATAAAACTATCTTTGTTCAATATATTAATATAATAATCATTAACATATTTAATATATCATAAAAACAATTAAACAATATATTATATTTAAAAATTATAGTTAAACATGCATGTAAATAACTAAAAATATAAAAATAAAATAATTATATAATAATAAATGAGCCGAGCTCGAGCTTGGCAAACTAACCACAAGCCGAGCTCAAGCCCTCTAAACTAGAACGAGCCGAGCTCAAGTCTAAACAAACTCGAGCTCGACTCGTTTACACGACTAGAGCTAACCATAGACTTACATTTGGCACCAATGGGTTATAAGAAATAGCACAAACAGCTTTGTCATGTGCGTGAATTGTGAACTTTTTAACATCTGAAGATGAATCGGATGTTGCGGATCTGATATCAAAACCAACAACCGTACCATTCTCGAGACTCGCCTGGAAAAAAAATACAGTTAGCTTATAGATGTACAAAGTCATAAACTTCGTGTAAATTAAATTACTAACCACAAACAAGTGTTGGTCGTGTGGGTCCCATGCCAGGCTTTCCACGTCAGCACCAACTGACCACTTGAACCCGGAATGTGAAGGAACCCTTCCATCCCTCTGCAACATAATATTATAATATTATCAACCAAAAAAGGTTAATACTGAAAACATTCAGTTTATGAAACATAACAATTACCATGACTACAGTATGATCAAAGGATCCACTAAGAAGAACTTCATGTTCATGATGATTCCATGCAACTGCTTGAACCTGAAGAACACAAAGATGAGTATACGAACCGAATGAACACGATTGTTAAATAACATTATAAAAAGACGGTTCACAAACGTAACAGAGCGAGCATAACTAAACATAAACGAAAAGGCACAACTGAGTTAAAATCAATTAAAATTACATGTGAACAACAATGTATTTTGCCTAAAGACTTACTAAAACTAGACTAGAATATTATAGGCATAAAAAACTTAAAATGAATATATTAACAAGCGTAAACAAACAAAGTTAAACAAACGTAAACTAACAACCACTAATAACGTAGATGAATGAATATGAACGAAAGAGACTGTTCATGTTCGTTCTTTTAACTAAATGAACAAAACTTTTTGTTCATGTTCATGTTAACTAAATAAAACAAACATAAACGAGTTCAGTGAACATCGGTTCGTTTACAGTCCTACTTGCCTTATCAGTATGATGCTCCATTGTAAGCTTGCATTTGCCAGTTGACACATCCCAAATCTTAACTGTTTTGTCAGCACTACCACTCGCAAGAATATTCCTGTGAAACAAAGTGATGAAGACATCAGCATCACAAAAACCGTGTCTCAAAAGTTGTATGTATAAGACTTTAGCGTACCGAAAGCCCTTATTCCAAGCTAGTGCAAGCACAGGACCAGTGTGACTATCTTCTTTGTACTTTATTTTCTAAGAGGTTCACATAGATAATAATATTGTTTAGAAAAACAAAATAACTAAATATTTTAAATGAAAAATAAATACTTGATGAACTAATATTTACCTCGATTTTCTTCCCTGACTTCTTTTTCTTCGTCTTCTTTTCAATAATTCCACCTAACATGAGTGATGGTTGTACTTCATCAATCTGAAGACATTTGGGAGTACATATTTAACATTTGAACACATATATAAAAAATAAGAATTGATTATGAAAATCAAAGGCAACATACGATATCAAGATCCCAAATTTCAATTTCTGGTTCCATCGAGCCCACAGCTATAAAATTCCCTGCAATGCATACAATACTAGTGAGCTGTAACACAGTATGATAACAGTGTCTTTTGAGCCAGTAAACAACTAAACGTTCAGTGAACAGTTCGTGAACAGTTCGGCAGAAAGTTCATTTATTTAAGAAGCATACAAACATGAACAACAAAATCTGTTCATTTACTCAAACGAACGAACATGCCGATCATTTATGTTCGTAAACATTTCAAATTCATTTATGTTCATTCGTTAGTTTGTGATTGTTTAAGTTCGTTCGTTAATATATTCATTTAAAGTTTTTTGGCCCATTACAACTTAGTCTAGTTTTAATAACTTTTTGAGCCCAACACATTTTTCTTCACAATACTTTTAGCTAGTTTTAGCTTAGTTATGTCAATCATCAATGTTCAGTTATATTCGTCTGTTTACGTTCATGAACCATTCGCTTATAATGATAACTAACGAACACAAACATGTTCGCCTTCTTAACGAATGAACAAAACATGAAAGCCCCGTTCGTTTAACGGTTCGTGATCGATTGTTTGTTCGGTTAATGGTTATACGAACGAACAGAAACATAACGATTACCAAAATCATTAAAATAAATAAAAAACCACATGCGCGTTACCTTTTTCTCCACCTTTAATCGGACAATCAAGCCATGCGGTGCACAGAGGAAATGAAGGAATGAGAATTTCATGATGAACATACATGTTTGAATCACCATCTGGATCCTCTATAATACAAACCTGTTTCAACAATCAAATTAGCACATCAAGACAACACATATACATAAAGGTTAATAAAAATGTACATATGTTATGAAAATCACATACCAATAAATGATTCGTATCATGCTCGTGATGTGCACAAACTACAACAGCATCATCAGCTTTGATCATTATGTCTTCAAGCTCTTCAGAATCCTCATCCTAAATTACAAAACTTTACAAATTAGGGCTGCAAATTTAACTTCTAAAAATCAAAATAACGAACTACGTAACTTACATTTTTATCTTTAAGATAAGGATCTAATTCATTGCTTGGATAGTATGTGTCCCCAAGGCCCGAACCAAATATGTCAATAGCTGTTGACCACAAATAACTGATTATTGAGTAGAGGTGTCAATCGTGTCGGGTTGAAAGGTTGAAATGTGTAACCAACCCGACCAATATGATTATTCATGTCACATATTTCAGTCCTAACCCGCAAACACCTAAATTCAAGGCACCCTGAACACGACCTGCTTAACTCATTTTTTTTAACTTGAGCCGTACATGCTTTCGAGTTATAAGCGAGTTATCAGCAAGTGTGTTTGTCAAAAAAAATAATTTAAAATATTTCTTAAAACGACAAAATGGACAAAATTTAAGATTCGATAAAGTAAATAAGTAATATGAAAAGTTATTTTTTTAAATAATAAAATCTTAAAATAGATTGGAAATTGCACGTATATCTTCAAAAAAATGAAAAATGCTAAAAACAAAACTAAAACACATTTAGAAAAGTTTCGTTTAAATACTTAAACAGTTTAACGGACCAACCCAAACCCAACCCATTTTCAAATGGGTCGTGGTAGTCGACCAAAACCTTTTTTTTCATGCTGGGTTCATGTCATGTCAATTATCGCCGCCCCTAAACTTGAGCATCCAAACCATCTTAAAACAGAACAATATATAAAAAACAAGAATACCATCATCTTCTTCATCATAATCATCCATGTTAAGTTCATCCAACCCATCCACAATATCACAAACATTCGATCCACCTTTCCCGAGCGCACTCGCCGCACCCAACGCCTGCTCAATCTCATCCGGCTGTTTGGACACATCACCATCATCATCATCATCACTCATATCTTTCAACCCATCATCATCTTCCTCATTTTCAGTTCCAACATCCGAACTGTGAAAACATCAAATTAAATCAAACCCACATCCCAAATCACTCCAAACATCCTCACAATCAAAACCCAAGTAATTAAAAATAATATAAAAACGTACACTTTATCAATTAAGGCTAGCTTCTTAATCTCCTCAATTTCTTCTTTTGTGGGAGGATCAGCTACTGAAGGTACGGACTTTGAGGCTCCTTTTGGAACCCATGAGAGTGACGAAATCATTTCTCAAAACGGTGTTCTGTAAATAATCGATTAGTGTCACGTGTTTAAATTAATTAATTGAAGGTTAAAGTATGAGTGTTACCTTGTTGCTGGTCGGAGAGTGGCGGTGGTTGTTGATGGTCGGAGTGGTTTGGGGGCGGAAACCAGATGGTTTTATGTAGGAAATGAAGTTTTGGGAATTAGGGAGAAAAGGGTCTAGCTAAAACCCTATCTTTATGTTAGTGGTTCGGTTTTCGGGTTTAATTTGGTTTGTAGATGAGTCGAGCTCAAGTCAAGGTTGACTTGTTTTTTATTTTTATTTTTAATTGTAAATTTCTTTAAACCTTTTGGTACGTGAGACTTGAACTTAAGTGTTAGGCCCTTATCATTTCAAATTTAAGTGTTTAAAAATTTTGTCTTTTTCAATAAACCACTAATTCTATTATTTAAAAGTTTTAACTTATAATTATTATTCGATTCAGTTCACATCAAGACATTTTGTTTGTCTAAGTTTTGACAATTTAACCGATTTACACCCGGGAACTGAGTTGAGTGAAAGTTTTTAAAACAAAGTTAATCTAAGCTTGACCTCAAGTTTCCAACTTGGTTAAGAATCCAAGACGAGACGAACGAAGCTGATGAAACAACACAAATTTGGTATCAATATGTTCGAATACATGTCACATACAGACCCTAATCCACCGAGCATCAAAACATTACGTTTAAATGGTGCGTTTGATCGATATATATGTAAGGCCCCGTTACCGGTGCCCAACCTTGGACGTTGGATTTACTCATAAACACAGTTCTAAACATCAGGGTTAATTAAAACTTTCGCGGAATATAAAAACTTCAACCATAATATATTATATAACATTCAAATCTCTTCTTTATCAAACATTCATAGTCATTTAAACATAACACATAGTCTTTAAAACATCATAATATTTCCTTGAGATGCCAGTGCCTTCAATTACATGTCATGTGTCCTTATCAAGCGAGCTGCCTCATTCTACTCACATGCGTGCATACTAAAAGTCAGCTATGCTGAGTGAGTTCTAGTTAATCACACATCATACAATGCATACACTTATTTTCAATTACGCATCCGAAGATACATAATAAGTACTTTACTAATTTACTTTCATTACATATATTCATACATACGTCATACTTTATTACTTCTATACCATGTACTTACTATCCTTTTTATCTCATATTTTATTAGGGTCGGGTTCCTTCCTTTTCTATCTCAGATATTATTAGGGTATGATCCCTCTTTCCTTGTCTATCTCATATATTATTAGGGTCTGATCCCTTACTTGTCTATCTCAGATATTATTAGGGTCTGATTCCTCTTTCCTTGTCTATTTCAGATATTATTAAGGTCTGATCCCTTAATTGTCTATCTCATATATTATTAGGGTCTAATCATTTATCTCTCCATCTTCATACTTACTATCTTTACATACCGTAACATACATATACTTTTCCTTAATCAATCATACATACTCATATGACATACATATATCTATCGTATACAGTCATCTTTCATATACATACCTTCCTTGTCAATACGTGCAATATCCGAAGATCGTTCATGTACCGAGAAGTTTTCATTCACATTCAAGACATATATAAATAACATATAAATCATACATGGCATACACTTACCATTTAAGGTAAGTGTATTAACTATCACATTGAGTATGCATACAGCCCCAAAAATATTACAAGGAATGGGGGGGCTAGAAACTCACCTGGATTATGTTTCGTTCTTCGTTAATCGTTAATCCTTTTCTTAACTGAGCTCGACTGATTGTACTGATGTGGTCTAAATTATATATATTTTTTATATTAATATTTCATGCACTTTTAAATACTTTTGAGCTATGTTTATATTGAATATGATTCTTAAGTGGTTCATATGTGTGTAAGGCCCCGAACCCGGTAGCCCTACTTTAGCGTCGGATTTACTCATAAACACAGTTCTTACAAATCAGAGTTAATTAAAACTTTCGCGGAAACGTTTACTTGAAGCATTCGTTACAAAACATTCAATCTCTTCTTTGATACTATAAAACAAATCATTATATTTAAAACATCTTTTCTTCCATCTTAAGATGCCAGCCGTTCAATCCATTCCATGTGCCATCTTCATGCTATTTCTTTGGTCTGATCACCTGCGTGCATACTAAAAGTCAGCTACGCTGAGTGAGTTCTAGTTAATCAAGCAACTTATCATACAACCACTACATGCATCATATACGTATCCGAAGACACGTAGTCCACTATCTAACCTGCTTACCTTACCACTTAGCCCCTTATTTACACCTACCACCTTGCCACTTTGCCACTTTAATAACGTATAACGTTATGCCACTTTGCCACTTTGCCGCTTTAATAACGTATAACGTTATGCCACTTTGCCACTTTAATGACGTAGTCACGTATAGGCTTACCCTACCACGTACTATCGTCATGCCACTAACACTCTTACTACACTCTTGCCACTTCTAACACGCTCTACCTCTACTTGTCTACAACATGCTTCATATTATTTACATAATAAGCAAGTCACATCATAGCATTCATACACACTAATAACCACTTGGCAATCACTATCCTTGGCGATGGGTGCAATATCCGAAGATCGTTCACGCACCAACAAGTATTATATAATAGCTACCTCGTATAACATCTATAGCGTACACTTACCACTTAAGGTAAGTGTATTCACACTTCACATCGAGTATGCACACAGCCCCGAAAACATAACAAGGAAATGGGGCTAGAAACTCACATGAACACGGTTACGTTCACCGTTAATCGTAATCCCTTTCTTCAGTTGTGCACGGCTGACTGTATAACAAGTATACGTATCAATTAACTATCACTACTCATATCATCTTTCTAGTCTTAACTACT
Organism: Bidens hawaiensis; assembly: GCF_021521415.1. NCBI lineage: Eukaryota > Viridiplantae > Streptophyta > Magnoliopsida > Asterales > Asteraceae > Bidens > Bidens hawaiensis. The sequence goes on from NW_027491642.1 coordinate 113,047, forward strand.
ACCCACAACGAACGGGGGTCCGGGGGCAGCGCCCCTGGCAGCGGGGTCTAGGGGAGGCAGCCCCTAGCAGGGTCCAAGGGGCAGAGCCCCTGGCTGGGGTCGAGCTGCCAGGTCAGCTTGGAAAAATTTTATTTACATTAACTGTCTTAACACATTTTTCATTAGGTTTTTAATTTATTTTCTAATCGAACTTGGCTTTAGGCGAAGTTAAACCTTAGGCGAACTTAGCTTTAGGCGAAGTTAAACCTTAGGCGAACTTAGCTTTAGGTGAAGTTAAGCTTTGAAGGCGAAGTTAAACCTTAAGCGAACTTAGCTTTAGGCGAAGTTAAACCTTAGGCGAACTTAGCTTTAGGCGAAGTTAAACCTTAGGCGAACTTAGCTTTAGGCGAAATTAAACCTTAGGCGAACTTAGCTTTAGGCGAAGTTAAGCTTTGAAGGCGAAGTTAAACCTTAAGCGAACTTAGCTTTAGGCGAAGTTAAACCTTAGGCGAACTCAGCTTTAGGCGAAGTTAAACCTTAGGCGAACTCAGCTTTAGGCGAAGTTAAACCTTAGGCGAACTCAGCTTTAGGCGAAGTTAAACCTTAGGCGAACTCAGCTTTAGGCGAAGTTAAACCTTAGGCGAACTCAGCTTTAGGCGAAGTTAAACCTTAGGCGAACTCAGCTTTAGGCGAAGTTAAACCTTGGGCGAACTTAGCTTTAGGCGAAGTTATCAATCAGGCGAACTTGGCCGTAGGCGAAGTTATCAATTAGGCGAACTTAGCTTTGCAGGCGAAGTTCATCAGGCAAACTTAGCTTGCAGGCGAAGTTGTCGGCTGCAGCTACTGTTCAATCTTAAATCCCTTAATCATCTTCGTTTCTTAACCAAATAACTTGATTTATGTATCAACGGAATCGTCTGACCAGCGCCTACAAACCCCAACCATCAAATCGACCTAACATCGATGTTTAAAGGGTGCGATTTAGGCATATAGGTTACGGGTTCTTTTATCAATCGATTAACCCATCAAATCATAACCATTTTCAGTAAGTTTAGCTTTGTTGGATTCGTTTTTACCATACAAACACAGATCTATCATTTCTATACTAATCCAAACCTAAACGAACAAGTTCTCAATATAAACGTACCGTAAATGAGTCAAACTACGAACACGAGCTGGTCTTGTTGCTTTGGTTCGTCACGACGATCTAGCACCAACGAGCTCGGGTCCTCGCCTTTGGATCTTGGTTCGGGTCGTGTGTGTTTTGGGTGTGTAGAGATTAGGATGGATAAATGGATGGAAATGAAAGGATTGGGGTTCAAAGGGGTATTTATACTCCCTTAAGCCCATGGACCGAAGGCCCATATTTCCTTTTGGTCCCTATCTAATCCCATCTAATTATCCTACTAAGTCTTCATATTTTGCTATTATTATTATCATTCCACTAACTCGTTTATTTCACCCGACAAAATAATATATTAAATATTACTTTAGAAATTTCGGGATGTTACAATGTGGGCTTTGAAAGTTTGAAGATACAACGAGCTAAAACGAGTTAATTAACCTTAATATAGAAAATATATATGCTAATGGTTAAGCGTTCAATTATCAACCCATAAATATAGGGGTAAGCAAAAAACGGTTCGGAACCGTTAGAACCGAGGAACCGGAACCGCTAATGTGTGTACCGGTTCGGTTCTCGGTTCTCAGAATTTGCATTAAACGGTTCCCGGTTCGGTTCCGGGTAAAACCGGAGGTTCTAAGACTTGGAACCGAAGAACCGGAATATTCAAAACGTTTTAAATAAATTTACCAATCCCCATTTTTTATAGAGTAACTTATTAACCGTCATCCATTCAAACATTTTTTAGTTCAAATCTTCTTTCTTTACGTTCAAGAACTAGCAATCATGATCAATTTTGATTTAAGCTATCGAGGTAATTTAATATAAAATGATATGATCCTCCATTAATCTATCGTTGCTAATGATTTATTTAACTTCAACACTTAGGTTTTAATAAAAAATATAACGGATGATCATGTTGTAATCTAAATTAGTTTTAATGTGAAATAAGACATACAATTGTATAAACTTGTTTTACAATTTGCAAAGTTTGCATAACTCATTTAATAAATACATGATCGAACCGGTTCTAGCCAGAACCGATTAGCGAGAACCGGATTTAGCGGTTATGGAACCGAACCGGTTTATTATAATAGGTTCCGGTTCCGGTTCTATTTTTCACTCGTTATCAGTTCCGGTTCGGTTCGGTTCCAGTTCCGGTTCGGTTCTCGCGACACATCCCTGCATAAATATGAATGAATTAAAATTCAGTTATGTTACATAAGATAGAATTAATCAATTAACTTATTTTATGAATTAATATAGTGTACACTTAAATTGACATGACATAAATTAAGTGTTTCGTTCTGGGAGTTATGAACTTGAATGTGAATATCATCCTATAATTAAATAATTGATTGACCATTTGCTTCCAGGAACCGAAAATTTGTTGGCCCACAGGCAGTTTGTTAACAACTATTAATAAGCCCAACATAAGAAGTCGGTGGAAATAAAGATGTTCAACGAAACCGGTTCCTGGAACCGAACCGGTGGACCCGAACCGGACCCGAACCGGTTTCTACCCACCGGACCCTATCTGATTCAACCCGATGATCCGTGACCGGTTCTTGCATTTCTGAGTGGGGGCGGGTAGGAACCGGAACCGAACCGGAACCGGTTCTGGAACCGAACCATCCGGAACCGGTTCCTAACCGGTTCTAGCCGTTGGATCGAATATAGCCGTTGGAAATCGTTTTTTTGGCCGTTTTTTGACCGTTGGGGTCAAAAATAGCCGTTTTTTGGCTCCCCCAAGCACCCCACTACTAGTATAAATAGGTATTTGGTGTCATGGGTTCATCACAACACTCAAAACGCAAACCCGAACGCAAAAAAATACAAAAAAACGCTATTACAACGTTTTGAGTTCTCTAATATCTTGTTTTCTCTTCTTCTATATTCATATTTGTTGTTATGGCTACCTCACAATCATCGGTTGGTCAAGGTTCCAACGCCGAACCAAGTTTCGTTCGTATTGTACCTCATAATCGTAATCAAGAGATTTGGTGCAATTGGGATTTGGTTGAATTGAGTGACTATTCATTGAAGGCTCGGTGCAAGTTTTGTGGGATTTATTTAAACCCACTTTCGAATTCAAATTTGAAGAAATACATCGAAAAACCGTATTGCAAGGCGTTGAAAAAGAACGTCGATTCGCAACAAACGCAAATGGATAGTGAAGGCGGAATATTTACATACCAAATTGATCGAGTTCAAGATCGTATGGCGAAGTTTGTGATTCAAGAAGCTTTGCCGTTTAGCCACTTCGACAACCCTCGCTTAACCGCCATGATTCGAGATACGCTTCAACCACAATACACTCACGTAAGTCATCATACTCTTAAACGTTATTGTTTAAAATTGTGGAAGAAGGCCAAAGAGGTACTAATTGCATATTTTGAGTAGTTGTCTTCAGTGGCAACCTTCAGTAGTTGTCTTCAGTGGCAAACATCTTCAGTAGTTGTCTTTTCTTCATCAGTTAATTGTTTATTTTTATGTTAATTGTTTTTTTTTATTTTTCATGTTATACAAATACGAATCGTAGTTTAGAATCCAAATCGCAAACGAAAAACGAAAAAAAAAAAATTTTTTTACACTGTAACCGGTTGGAACCGGTTACAGTACATGAACCGGGTTAGGAACCGGTTAGATAGGTTAGGGGTCCGAGGGTGGGAGAACCGGTTCGGTTCCCTAACCGGTTCGAGCCTGGAACCGGTTTAAAAGGGGGTTTTGAATATAGGAACCGGTTAGGAACCGGTTCCGGTTCCTAGTCCCAAACCGTTTTGAACATGCCTAGGTGGAAAGATGATAAAAAGAGGGGCCGCAAGCTTTGAAAAGGAGATATATATTTTTTTACCCTACAGTACGTAGCCGAAAACACATTATTATTACTCTTGTAATAGCCAGGAGTCATTAACATTATTATTTGGAGCTATGCCCATGTGAAGAGGAGCAACCAAAATTTAAAGAGACTGGAGGCGGTTTAGTGTTCGGGTTTATTTCTACTTCAAGTTTGGTTTGATTTTATTATTTTTAATATGAACTCCACAATTCACCCTTTTAGTTATCTAGGCTTGTGATGATGTTTTGTTGATTGGTTTGGACTTGTCGGTTTTCGGGTTTTGTTTATGGGATTTTGATTAATTAAAAGTTTTGATTAGTTGTTTTGGATGTATCTCATGCGTATTTACTTTTGATTTGTGCTTGAATGAATGTTTCACATGTTACTTGATTGAATGTATTTCGATTATAGGTTGCATGTTAGGGTTGTTGACTGTGTGTTTCCAACTTGTTTATGGTTTATTGAGCTCATTCACCATAGAAACTGATTTTTGGCATATTATTAGAAGTTTATATTCTTACCTACTTAGATATCCGACGGGTGATAAGTTGTCGGGTTTGTCTGCGTTGTTAGGGTTTTAGGTTAAATTATCTGACAGGAGGTTTGCCTGTTTTTGTCTTAATTTTACTGTTTACCCGTGTCCTTTATACTGTTCAAAAACCACCCCGTGTACTTAGGTGCATTGAGATAGTAAAACCGACGGGTTAGCTGTTTTATAGGGTAATTAATCATAATTGGTGAACTGACAGGTGAACTAATAAGCCGATGTTTTTACATGATCTCTAAGATTTCTTTTTAGGCGATACCTTGAGAGTGATTAAGGATCCATTAAGTTTCCTAGAGCTTCATACCTTTAGATTCCCGGTTCCCATATCATTTACCCGTAACCGATAAAAGCCCGAGTCGTCACAATTCGGATTCCTTGCCTAGGTAACTCTTTCTCTCATTTGAATTTACTAAAGTCTTACTCGGTAATTTAATTTTCTAGTTTACTTTAATTTAATTAAGTAATTAGTTTAATTAATTATTAGTTTTTAAAATAAAATAAATAAAAATCCAAAAATATATATTTTCTTAATTATTACTTTAATTAGCTTTTAGAACTAGTTTCGTTAATATAATAAGTGTCTCTAGGGTTCGATATTTTCGGTCTTCCCATAGCTATTCTACACCCGATAGGTTCACTTGCCTGTTGCTAGTGGTTTGGTTTAAAGTATTCTAGGTTTTTATTACTCGTTGTGCTTGGTCATTATTTGTTAAAATTTTATATACCACTTTACGCACATCATGTACATTAGTTATACGTATCAATATATGTCATATTCATATTATTCAAATTTCAGCCAAAATGGCTAAGTCTGGTATGTTCTAATGGTCTTGTTTTAGAATACATTTTAGTTAGAATATTATACTCTTAATTTTAATGTATTTTAATACCTTTATCTTCAACCAGAATGCACTTTGTAAAATCTTCTTTTCTTTCTTTCTTTATAGGTTAATTAGGATACAATCTCCTGTGCAGCTTGGTATATTTGAATACATGGTACAATCGAATACACTGTGCATTCTAAGGTTTGGATGCATGTATGCGAACCATCATGCATTTGAATACATACTTATATGTATGCGAACCACCTGGTATTCAAACCTTCCATGTATTTGGGTAAGCATAATGTATGCTAGTTACCTATTGTAATCGAGTCAAACTTCGTATGCGAGCATGCAGGTGTATTCGAGTCTCATGATTATATGCGAGTCACATGTTGTAATCGAATGTACATGTAATCGAGTTATGTATTGTATGCGAGTTCATTAAATGTATTTGAGTCCTACAACTGTATTCGAATAGGGTCATGTATGCAAATCTATTTATGTATTCGAATCATGCTATTGTATTCGAATGTGAGCATGTATGCGAGTCTGTAAATTGTATTCGAGTTCTCCTTGTAGTCGAATATGTCCTTTGCAATCGAGTATTAACATGTAATCGAGTGCATGCTTTGTATGCAAGTCCACGCATGTAATCGAACATGTCAATGTATGCGAATTTATCAATGTAATCGAAATAGACCAATGTATTCGAACTCTTTTATTGTGATTGAATGAGCTTAATGTATTCGATTAAGACAATGTAATCGAGTTTAGCAGGTGTATTCGAACGACCTGTTGGTCCTTATTGTATTCGGACGGGCTGTTGGTTACGGCTTGGTCCCCTACTACCAATATCATTATGCGTTTTGTCATCTAGACTCATACTATGGTTCGGTATTAACCCATGAACGTTTCCCTAACCGTTTTCGTCCATATTTTGACCCGTGTATATGTAAAGTTTGAACCTTTAAGCATAAAAACGTTCTTTAAGCTAGATCTAGGGTTTTTTTTATGAACCATACTTATCCATCAGTTCTTTATGTCCATTTTAACATCAAGTTCATAACTTTATGGTTCATTTGGACCCGATCTACTCTAGGGTTTAGTTTTAGGGCAAACCGTTCATAAAAACATAACCTTTACTCGTTTTTAGGTTACGGGCTAGCTTGGTTATGAACTTTAATATTGTATCTTGCTTATATCCAAGATCTATCAATATTTGGCTTGATTTTGGTATTGGATGTCTTTCATTAGCTCACGGCCGTATGAGAGAGTTTATATGTGTGTGTGTTTTGAGTGTGTGTAGAGAATAAGATGAATAAGAATGCGGGTTTTAGGGAGGTTTAAGGGGGATATTTATACCCTCTCAAGTCCATGGACCTAAGGCCCATCCCATCCTTTATTCCATCTTTAATTATCTAAGTCCATACACTTTATTATATTAAACCTTAACTAAATATTGACACACGATAAACGAACATAAATTCTTTTATTTATTATTATTAAATTCAAGATGTTACAGTTTGAAATCCGAGTCTATCCGAGCAACTCAAATCGTTTAGGGTTAAAATTTACTAGTTGAGATTCAAATTATTATAAACTATATCTAAAACTCAGTAAAAGAAAATTATAACTGAAACTCAGTAAAGAAAACTTACTTCATATATGAGGCACTTGATATAAAACTATAAGAATTTTATATTTTAAATAGTTTAAGATTTTTAAAACTTGATAATTCTATTTTTTGAAAATTATATTTGAATCGGTTAGGCATATATAAGTTAATATCGTGTTTTGTCCCACTCACAAACTTGTTATAAACTTAATAACTAAATTCAAATATTTGTCCCTTGTCAACAAGATTAGCCACTTCTATCTTCTAGGATTAAGATATTCATTATGTATTTTGTAAGAAGAATTTAATTCACAAGCTCGAAGTAGTTTCGGGAAAGATGGAGGAGAGTAACAGGTCCCATATTAACCCAATCAACCTATTTTTTAGTTGATTGTGGGTGATTTGGGGTGTGAATTTTCAAAATAAAACAATAATGTCGCAAACTTAATATGAAATTTTGGGTTTGGACCAAGGGCAAATACCATAAAAGAAAAACCACAAAAATCTCTCAACCCAACTTTTCATATTGAAGTCCCTTGTTAGTTTTGAATAAAGTCGGGAATTTTTTTAAAATGAAAGCTGGAAAATTTTTCTCCGGTAAACACCTAAAAAGGTGTTGAGATATTCACTCTCTCTGAGTAATTAACGGGTGTTTGGCCTGGTTTTTTTTAACAAAGTTTTAGTTTTTTTAGTTTTTTTTACAAAATAAGCTTAATTTGGTGTTTGGTTTAGCGTTTTAAGCTTAAGTTTATTAGCTTATATAGGCTAATTTAAATAAGCTTGTTTAAAGTTGGTTTTTTAGCTTATTTATGTAAGAATATAAGCATAAGTCAAAAAATAAAAGCTAGGCCAAACACCCCCTTAGTCATCTGTATATCGAGCAAACTAAAGAACATAATCAAACTGGCCTTGCTTTCTATAATCATCAATAATGGCATCTTTTTCATGGGCGGACCTACATACATTCTTACGGGTTCACGGGAACCCATCGAGTTTCGAATTTTTAATAGATATTTTATATAACAACTCTGGAGTGAACCCATACATATATTACCAAGTGAACCTATTATCAAGTTGAATAAGTGTTCCAGTGCAAGAATCTTAATGTTTCATTGTTTCATGCAAGCAACCCGGGTTCGAAACCGTGCAGTGTTTCATGGTGTTCATTTATAACTTTTATTTAAATCTCTTTTTTTCCTTCTGCGTTGTTGTTTTTAGAACATTTACTAAAAACTCTTTTGTTTTCTTTTGCACTGTGTTCTTTTAGAACCTTTATCTAAAACTCATTTTTTATTTTGAATTCCATCATCGGCCAATTTGCTCAACACATCATTTGCACTGTAATCTTCGTATCAAAGTAAGTATTAGTATTATGGTGTCTTTTGGGTTTGCATATTCCGTGAACAAATTGGTTTAGACAAATGAAACAAAACTATAGTGTAGTTTATCTAGTTCTTCTTGAATTCAATTAAGGTATAGACAAGGGAGAGTATGAGAGGGAAACGGTTCACTGAACACCAAATGTTTTATTGGTAAAGTGAAAAACAATTGTGACTTAATGTCACAAAACTACAATGACTCCACCATGATGGACAATTCCATGAGCACATTGACGAACATGTTTCACTTGGTATGTATGATTAATAAACAGTTTGAACATTTCCTTAAAAAAAGTTAGAACATCTGCAAGTTTCATCTATCCTAAGTTCCTAACCAATTTGCTCATGCACAATTAAAATGAACATTACCCGACTCGAACCGTCGAACCAATCCGAAAATTTGTGTGTCCAGTTCTATGAAATTAGAGCATTAAAAGCAGTGAACCCACTGAGAAAAATTCCTAGATCCGCCACTGATCTTTTTCTACCCGCGTCCAGATTCGTTTGAGCCCCATATAACAATTGCGATTTGAGAAGTATGAAACAACTCAAACAAGCATATAAATTTCTTCTGTTTGGTTTGCGATTTGCCGTTCGGTGTTCAAGAGAAACAAACATCTATATCTATATAGGATTCAAAACTTGAATTTATTATCGCTGACTTGTTTTCTTATGTTTATCTTGTTTAGAGATAGGTAGGCTATCTCATTTCTTGTTATTTAAACTCCCCTGATGGTTTTCTTTTGAACGAATCAAATAATACAAAATCCTTCTCTTAACAAATCCAATCAAAAGTAGCAGTTTAGTTTTATGCTAGCATTTACCTCGTATGATGGTATGAGGGTTTATATAGGTTTTGTTTTTAATCGTTTTATTATTCTATTTTTGTAATGTTTTGTTTTATTTTTAACGAAGTTTTGGTTTAATTTAATATGTATATATTAGTTTGTTATATTCATTATATTTTTCAGGTAGCGTTTGATATGCAGCAATGGCGAAGGACTCTTACCCTGCCCCCTGTTTTTTACGCGGTAGTGTAAATTTACCAGTTTTCGTCCGAAATTTTTTATACGTAGTGTAAATTTAGCAGTTTTCGACTGAAATTTTATATATGTAGTGTAAAATTTAGCCGTTTTCAGCTGAAACTTTTTATACATAGTGTAAAATTTAGCCGTTTTCGCCCAAATTTTTTACATGTATTGTAAATTTAGCCGTTTTCGGCTGAAATTTTTTATACGTAGTGTAAAATTTAGCAGTTTTCGGCTGAAGTGTTTTATACGTAGTGTAACATTTAGCCGTTTTCCAAAATTTTCTATACGTAGTGTAAATTTAGCTGTTTTTGGCCTAAAATTTAAGTCCACCCCCTTTGTTTGTGAAATTTGTATACATTTTAAGTCTGGCCCCTCCGATGTCTTAGTCCAAGCTTCGCCACTGGTATGCAAGAATGAGATGTGGAATATAATTGGTCATTGTCAAGGAATGAAAAAAATGTTGTTTGGTTGGTTAATGGAATGAAATGATTCATTACCTAGTCCATTTCATTCCCTCTATAATACCTTAAGGGTCTGTTTGGTATGACGTGATGGAATGGGCGATGAAATGAAATGAGCAAGGAAATGGAGTGGCTCACTACTATTCCATTGACATGTTTAGTTACCATATGAGATGACATGAATTATTAGTTTTTATTTTTTTGGTAATCTAGAAAAAGATGGAATAAATGAAATGGTAGTGATCGGCGGTGGGATGGTGGTGGTGGCCGGTGAGCAGTAATGGTGGTGGTGGGTGGTGGCGGGTGTAGCAACTCGGACTTTTTTGGATTAACAATATATAAATACCCGACCCGTTTGGATGTCCGGGTTATTTTATTAATATATATATATATATATATATATATATATATATATATGATTGATTTCTTTTGAGAACCGCTTTGAGTTTTAAGAACTCGAAACAACTCAACGTAACAAATTTTTTTTTTTGAATTTTTTTTAGACATGTGTAATACGTATGTGTAAGTAATGTACAAAAAATTACAGTATTTTTTTACACACCGAATCGATTTATTACACATGTGTAACTAACATTTAAACTTGTGTAATAATCAAAAATACTTATTCTCTCTCCTGATTAATTTTTTAATCAGATTTATTATCATCCACATATTCCATACTCATTTAATTAAATGTGTGGTCCATATTGAGTTCTTAAAGTTTTTACAACTCACCATGGTTCTCAAAATATCTCTCCCATATATATATATATATATATATATATATATATATCGCGTATATCAGGAAGATTTATTATTATTATTATTGTATATATAAAAATTATATAAAATATATTATAATTTTCCTACTTTGCACTTTTACTTATTATTATTATAGTGTCTCAAAATTTGGTGATTTAGTCACTCAACCTTGTGTTGACAAATCTATTTTTATTTTTAACGCATATGCAGGTTGTCGTGTGATGTGATTCTCAAGTTTATTTTGAAGAGAACTTAGGGTTGCATGCTAGAGAAGAAGATACAAGAATTAGAATATTGAATTTTGTTTAATTTGATTAAATTTTAATTCATGCACTTTGGTTACTTTGATGTATGGTTATTTAATTAAATATAATAGATATTGTCACATTTAATATTGCATGATAGTACCTTGAGAGTTGTGGCAATCACTTCACGCCCCGGCATTTCCGCCGTAGGTTGGGGTGTGACAGATTGGTATCAGAGCCGAAGGTTTAAGATAGGTCATTAGTGGTGCCATAGTAACATGATTAAGAGCCCCACACATGCTTATTTGTTTGCCTTATGTGTTCAAATTAATTGTTTACAGCTTTCTTATATAATTAATTACTTATTATTTATTCTTGTACTGTTGTGCACACACACAAACTCCGAGGCTATGCCTCAACATTCTAAGAAAGGTTTTCGAAATTAGATTACTTTTATTTTCGGGAAATTCCTTAAGAATTCCCATCTGTTGTTTTTGCTCGTTCACCTTAGGGCTAGGTTATGTGGCATGTCCCTGTAATAAATGAAAGGGGAAGAAAAACTGTGAGTTGGGCCTTGGCAAAACGGTTTCGAGAACCAAAGGTAAGATACTATTCCTTACCTAGGGGATAACCTGACCACGGTACTCGACCCTATGGACCCGAGCGAGACCCAAAAATGCCATATGACTGGCACCCTAGGCTGTCAACCAAGACCACATTAGTTGTTGCATTCCTTATAATATTTTTAAACCGAATTCACGGTGGTTCGTGGCTTAAATTTGGTAACCCTTCCGATTATGGTTTTATGTTATTTTAAATGGTTAGTCGGGAATCCCGACTATCTATTTCTGAACTCGTTTTCGTATTTTTGTTGGAGTAATTAACGTGGTGATTCACACTTTACTCCAACTACCCAAATTGTTATTTCGATAGTTCGTTATTTAGTTTGGTGGGTTAAAACTCAATGTAACGCTCATCGGGCCGACAAACTTCATTACATTGTAAATTCGTTAATTAGTTGAGACAGTTAAAATGTCATGTAACTCTCATTGGCTGTCAAACTCAGTTGTTTATTCGTTAAATTTTGTTGGGCCATTCAAATTGCTATGGAAAGCTCATGGGAGGCCAACACACAAAGTTTGTTTGTTAAGTTAACTCAATAAATTAAATTTTAACTTTTAAACTGACATTCTCTAATTATCACGCATTAATTATTTTAATGCATCAACTCATAAATATCTACGCAATGTACACCTACCATACAATCTTTAACTTTTATCCCTTATGATATTTCTCTATTCATAAAAATTTCTTCTATTATTTAAATAATTTCCTCAACTTATCTTTCACCTTATAAGTCTTAATTTTTTATCCTTATAGAATGTTCTCACTAAGAAATCACCGTCGTCACCAACGTTCATCTGGTTCATGCGATCGCCGCTTGGCTGCTAGGATCACAAAAGAATTCGCTGCTGCCATGCCCACGATAGTCAATCAGATCTAAAGCCTCAACTCCAACGGATCCGCCTCCTCGACCACACCAAATAACTATGATTTTCGTAACTTTTTGAGCACCAAAACTCCATCCTTCCGTGGTGAGGAAAATTCCACTGCCTTGCTTCAATGGTTCGAGGAAATGGAAAACATCTTCATCCACTGCGAATGTCCGGATGCCAAATGGACCAAGTTCGCCTCGTGCCGATTCGAGAGTCGGGCTGTCATCTGGTGGAAAGCCCTAAGGAATGACCAAGGGTCTGACTTGGTCGTATCCAAGCCTTGAGAGGAACTTAAGGAAACAATGAAGAAAGAGTTTTTCTCGGAACATGAGCTGCACTGCTGCAGAGACTTGAAGCCGAATTTTGAGAACTCAAGAAAGATAGCGGGGATAACTCAACCTACTCGAACCGCTTCCGTGAACTTAGCCGAATCGTACACCACCTTGTAACCCCCGAACACCGCGACATTCAGAAATATATTCGCGGTTTGCCAAACATTTTCCGTGATTCTGTGGTGAGTCGTGACCTGTTAACCAATGGTGAGGCGATGGACCTAGATACCTCTCTCACCGACAATCATGTTAGGGATGGAACCTTGTCTCGCAAGGATTCCAAGCCTAATCCCAACAAGACCAAAACCGACTTATTCGCGGATGCTAAAGCTGAACCCAAGCCTGCTTCCAACAACAATCACCGCAACAACAACCATAACAACAAGCGTAAAGCCTATGCCGTTAACCAACCCAGTAACTAACCTCCTCCTAACCAAAAACAAAATACCCCGAACAAGAAGGCATATGCCGAACCTTATCCCCTATGTGTCAAATGTAACCATAACCACTCTACTCAATCTTCTTGCCGACTATGCACCAAATGCAATAGCTTTGGACACCTTGCTAGTGTTGTGTCCCGCCTAATGCACAAGCCGCCTCACTAGCTTAACCCAGTGTCCCTTACTCTCGTGCTTGCTACCAGTGTGGAGACCCAAATCACCTCCGTAATACGTGCCCTCAACTTATCCATGCCCATCAAGCCCAAACTATGACTCCACCCCACTACTTTACCCATGTTCACCAAATTCAAACCCATCAATCCCATATCCCTCAAGTTCCTCCCATCAACCAGGGTCAACCTTACTTAACCCAACTCTATCAAGCTCCGCACCCACAAACTCAAGTGTACCAAGCCTACTCTACTCAAGTCCCTACTATGCAACTTCAACTCATTCTAGCTATCCCAAGTCAATCTACCTAGACTATTCCAACCCCTATGAATGCAACTCCTCATGGTGCTCCAGTCACATCAATTAAGCTACTCAACGACAGTGAAGACTTTTGCCGTACCCTTTATCTATCTTAATTTATTTTGTCTTTTTCTTAATTACATATTGTAACGCCTCTTTATGGCCTTGGATTATTCCCATTTGAACTATTTATCTTTTACATCATTTACCCATGAATAAATTTCTTTTATTTAAATAGATTGTTTATTAAAGTCTACTTTTATCTAGTTGTCTATCCTCATCCAACACAACTCATTTTACTAGTCTCCACAAATAATAAATTATCTCTTCTCAACTTTAAATACTTATACTTTTACGTTTTAAAGGGGTATTAGAAATTTCCTTGCTTTATTAAAATTCACTGCAACTTTTGAAATGGTGTTATACGATGGTAATTTACTAATGTTATAACTAAAACTCCTTAAAATTTTGTTTTCTTAAAATCATGTTTTGTAACCCACACAATGGAACGAGTTATGTGGACCATCCGACGATCTAAGTAATTATGGGTTGACACGTAATTACCAAAGTCCTCGCATGGAAATCATAATTCGAATAAATTGTGTGTCATAATATAGGATCGAGATTAGTTGGGATAATGGTAAAAATGTAGAGATGATAAGGACATGGTGGATACGCCGCTGGTACATCCTATATATAAGTGCCCTTATCAGATTTTCATTTGAAGCATTGCTTCAACTATTCAAAGTTCTGTATTAGGATTTAAATAGTATTTGAAATTTTCTTTTAATTTTTCTTAAAAATTTAATGGTGTTGTTATAATATTCTTTAATTTCGGGACGAAATTCCCTGAAGTAGGAGAGCCTGTAACAACTCGGACTTTTTCGGATTAACAATTTATATAATTACCCGACCCGTTTGGATGTCCGAGTAATTTTATTAGAATATACATATATATACACATCGCGTTTATCGGGAAGATTTATTATTATTACTGTTTATATAAATTTATATAAAATATATTATAACTTTCCTACTTTGGCAAAAATCACCCAAACTTAAACTTTTATCCTTATATGTTTCCATCTCCAAACTCCAGGGTCTAAATGGTAAACTATATATATTATAACCCATCAAATATGGACTATCCAGAACCCAACCCTTAGATCCATACCCGTTTCTTCATAGACCCGGTTATAATCAAGCTTCTTGTACCAAAAGTTTAGCAATCAACTTGGAAATTTAATCTTTATACGTATTATACCTTCTTAATTCGGCCTACCGACATCAATGTTATGGTAAATCAATCAAAATTTATCTGTTTTCTTAACTTGCGGTAGCCGACTCAAATCTAGACTTGTTGAATAAGCAAACGTTGTAGGTTCCCTGGACGGATCACACGAGATATCCCGATATACACAGGTGCGGAATCCCTGTGTAGATCGTTACGGACGTAGAACACGAACACACGAATACGATACGAACAAACACACGTTATATTAATAACTCAACACGTGATATAATCACAGTTACAGACTCTCGACCTCACGTCACTTGACTCACACGAACTCTAACTGCTGAACTAACTCTAAAACCAACTTCCCAAACGATAATCCGAAACCTATATAAATACACGACAACTTCGCCTCAGGCGAAGTTGTCCATAACTTCGCTTGGTTAACAAGTTCGCCTAAGCGAACTTGTCAACAACTTCGCTCGGTTAACAAGTTCGCCTAAGCGAACTTGTCAACAACTTCGCTTCAAACAAACAAATACATAAACAATATTACAGACTCGATTACAGACACTAGACATATGAACTACTGACATTTATGCACCAACAGACTCCCCCTTGGCAGTAGCTTCATATCTTGATCTTTCAGCTCTTGTCTCGTAATCCTGTAACTTCAAGCGTGCACTCCTTCTCTAACACACACCGACACAACCCTTTGATATTTCCTTGCTTCATCCTTCCAAGCAGGAATATAAAAGATCTTTTTCTCGTTAAGCATCTTCAGATCAGCTTGCGATAAGTTAACAAGATGCATCGGATCGTAAACTCTAAGGATCTCTTGTTCATCCTCATCTTCCATCACTGCCTCCGCTGTCTCACAATCAACGAACCACCACTTTAGGTCTTTGAGCACATCCTTGGGCATAAGCTTCATCGGTACTTCTTTAAGGCACCGGATTGGTTTATACTTCATAACCATCCAAGGCTTTCCATCAGCTCTCAAACCTCTATCCCTGTCTTCAACAAGTTTCCCTTTCTGTGGTTTCAACAGCTCAAACTTCTTTTCCTTTATGCTCTCTTTCCATACGATTTTCCCTATGACTCTAGCCATATTATCATCACTTCGATTGATCAACCCCAATCTGGCTAAGTCTTTAACCTCACATTCAGGCAGTGTGTTTAACGATCTCAACATTCTTCTAAGGTACTGAACTCCATCAGATCGTTTAATCACGAAGAGCCGCAACTGCTCATCATAAATCCAGCATATAATCTCTTTCTTTGCTTCAGCATAGCCCTTAATATTGTAACTCTTTTTGAACATGGTAGGGACTGCCGGTTTCTTCGTTTTGACGAACCATTGAGCGTATCCTTCCTTCCACCTCGGCTGCTCTTCCCATTCAGTATCTTCAACTGCCGTCTGATCACCCATATCGGCCTTCTCAACCTCTGGAATGTCATGTTTGACATTTTCCTCCACTATCTCTCCTTCCTCAATCTCATTCTCAATCTCAATCTGCTCACCGATCTTCTCAATCACATCACTCGGCAGCACATCCTCATCAAATAACACATCGTCACTGAACATATCATCGTCAAGTTCCCTTAACGCATCAATCACGTCATCATCAACCAACACCACATCATCACCACCAGAACCACCAGCCGCGTCGGCAGACTCCCCCTGAGCTGTGGAAGTACCAAGAGCTTGAGAAGTTCTTGGCAGCTCACCACCTGCATCTTTCGATGCATTGGGATCATCGTCTTGGTCATTTCTTCTTTTCGTCCTTAGCTCGTCGCCCTTACAGCTCATCTCCCCCTGAGATGCCAAGAACTCCTTCAAGGCATCGATAATTTTCCCATGCTCAACCAGGAGGGATGACTGTAGTTGATTTGCTTCTACTAGGCGTTGAATAGTCTTCGATTGCTCTGCCACGATCCGCTCGAGTGAAGCTATTCTCTCTGAGTCTGACATAGGCGTAGGCGAGACATCAGAAGCAGGCGTAACCGCAGGTGGTACCATACCTGATAACCCTGCAGTAGTGACGGCCGTTGACTCTACAAATCGTGCAGCTACCACCGACTGAGTAAGCGTTGGAGGTGGTAGGGACACAATCTCCGGAGTCGACGTCTGGATGATAGTGGTAGATGGAATGCCAGCAGATGATGTAGCCACCACGGAAACAACCGCAGCGCTTGTACTTGTAACCTGTACAGAAGTAGGAACGATAGACATACCAGACAGTGAGGCCGGAGCAAAACGTACCATCCTTGAAGTCTCTCCAGCTCCCATACCTGCACCTGTCCTTTCCCGTCTTGAACGTCGTATCAGCTTATGTATATCTTCTTCCTCTTCTGACTCATCATCATCCTCCGTTCTCTTTCTCTTCCCAACGTTCTCTCTCGAGACACCATCAACCGTCTCCCCTCATTCATGATCTCATCCAAATCTGAGTCAGCCATCGACGTAGCTGCTCTAGTAACACTCACACGCGAACCTTGTGCAGCAGAGACCTGCACCTCTGCATGTGTATCAACTTGATCCATATCGAAATAACCTTGACCTCCAAAGACAGCATCAAGATCTATATCCTCTGCAGCCGACACAACAGGCACAACAGATGCAGCTTGAGTTGCTCTTGCCTGTCGCGGTTGAGGATCTCTGAACTCGTCCCCACCAGCAGGAACATACTCTGGGTTGATTAAAAACCCAAACAGTGGAGTATGCCTTGGACGACGTTCAGGGTTGCTCCTCGCACTCGAAGTGCGGCATTGAGCAAAGATACGTTTGCTCACAGATTCCACGTATCTGATCGGTCTTCGCTGAGGTAGATTCGGAGCCACATGGTTCAATATCATCTGGATGAAACGTGGATACATAATGAACCGCTCCAGAGCCATCGCCCTTCTCTGTCTGTCAATCTCGTAAAAGACCATCTGACTAAAACTATAGCGTTTATTGTAAGTCAGTGCAGTCATTGCGGACTGCATGGTCGCACCCATACCGTCAGTGCCCGCCTTCCTTCCTGACATGCAAACTATCATGACGTGCATAAGGAAGCGCCACTGACCAAGTAGAAAACCCTTCCGTCTCTGTGAATCGCCTAATGGACCAGAATAGCCCATTCGGAGAAACGCTCCATCACGAAACGGAGCCACAAACTCAGTTGGGTCGTCCCTCGTCTCTTCTCCAAACCGTAACGCCACCCGAATCTGTTCAGAATTGAACTGAACCTGATGATTGTTCACAGTCGCTCGCATGACCGGGGGCTCAACACGACAATCGTATTCTACCGTCTGCCAAAAGTCTTCGATATTTGGTAAGGATATCGGCAGAGTGTTCGTGATAGCATGAAAAATCCTCGAGCGTATGAGGAAAGTAATAATCTCGCGGTAATCCTCAACGCCGCTCGCTTCCGGGTCAAGGGTGATGTACATATTGTGACCCGGGAAAAATTGCCTTTGGTTATCACCATCGTCTCCTCCTGCACCTCCAGCACCAGCAACAGCAGCCATCTCTGCAACAAGCGAACCAAGTTAGATAAACATTAAAGCATAACACAAGTTCGCTTATTACCATGAGCGAAGTTGTGATAAAGACTGTATAGGCGAAGTTAAAGTTTGGGCGAAGTTGGGAACAACTTCGCTTCAGCTTTAAGTTCGACTAAAAAATTTTAAGTTAAAAAAGGTTCCAGGCGAAGTTAAAGTTGGGGCGAAGTTGAGAACAACTTCGCTTCATCTTTAAGTTCGCCTCACCACAACATCGCCTCAGGCGAATTTAAGTTTCAGGCGAAGTTGAACGGATAACTTCGCCTCAGGCGAACTTAAGCTCCAGGCGAAGTTACGGATAACTTCGCCTAAACCTTAATTTCGCCTGAATCTGAAACGGCGACAGTAAAGTTAATCGAAATCCGGAAAACCTGTGTTTCGATTAACTTTGACGATTGAGGAGGCTCAAACACATGATATTAAGGATAACTAAACGTCCAGTTTACTCATGAACATGTAAAACAAGTTTTGAACTCGGGTTTAAAGGTCGGTCGTTCGAGGTTATTAACCGGTTGTCGAAACAACCTTAGATTAACATCAATGAATATATAACATTTGATAAAAGAACCCAAACAACCTTTAGATCGGTTTGAAATCGAAGAACAAGATAACAAGTAGGATCAGTATAAGTTCGCTGTGTAAACGGATGATATTAGTTCGCTGAGTTTGAGAATAATGAACAGAATTGACTGATCCGATGCCCTCCCACCAACGAGAACTTAACGAGAACTTCGCTGAGTTAGGCAGTCCCTATCTGTTGGTGCATAAATGTCAGTAGTTCATATGTCTAGTGTCTGTAATCGAGTCTGTAATATTGTTTATGTATTTGTTTGTTTGAAGCGAACTTGTCAACAACTTCGCTCGGTTAACAAGTTCGCCTAAGCGAACTTGTCAACAACTTCGCTTCAAACAAACAAATACATAAACAATATTACAGACTCGATTACAGACACTAGACATATGAACTACTGACATTTATGCACCAACAGACTCCCCCTTGGCAGTAGCTTCATATCTTGATCTTTCAGCTCTTGTCTCGTAATCCTGTAACTTCAAGCGTGCACTCCTTCTCTAACACACACCGACACAACCCTTTGATATTTCCTTGCTTCATCCTTCCAAGCAGGAATATAAAAGATCTTTTTCTCGTTAAGCATCTTCAGATCAGCTTGCGATAAGTTAACAAGATGCATCGGATCGTAAACTCTAAGGATCTCTTGTTCATCCTCATCTTCCATCACTGCCTCCGCTGTCTCACAATCAACGAACCACCACTTTAGGTCTTTGAGCACATCCTTGGGCATAAGCTTCATCGGTACTTCTTTAAGGCACCGGATTGGTTTATACTTCATAACCATCCAAGGCTTTCCATCAGCTCTCAAACCTCTATCCCTGTCTTCAACAAGTTTCCCTTTCTGTGGTTTCAACAGCTCAAACTTCTTTTCCTTTATGCTCTCTTTCCATACGATTTTCCCTATGACTCTAGCCATATTATCATCACTTCGATTGATCAACCCCAATCTGGCTAAGTCTTTAACCTCACATTCAGGCAGTGTGTTTAACGATCTCAACATTCTTCTAAGGTACTGAACTCCATCAGATCGTTTAATCACGAAGAGCCGCAACTGCTCATCATAAATCCAGCATATAATCTCTTTCTTTGCTTCAGCATAGCCCTTAATATTGTAACTCTTTTTGAACATGGTAGGGACTGCCGGTTTCTTCGTTTTGACGAACCATTGAGCGTATCCTTCCTTCCACCTCGGCTGCTCTTCCCATTCAGTATCTTCAACTGCCGTCTGATCACCCATATCGGCCTTCTCAACCTCTGGAATGTCATGTTTGACATTTTCCTCCACTATCTCTCCTTCCTCAATCTCATTCTCAATCTCAATCTGCTCACCGATCTTCTCAATCACATCACTCGGCAGCACATCCTCATCAAATAACACATCGTCACTGAACATATCATCGTCAAGTTCCCTTAACGCATCAATCACGTCATCATCAACCAACACCACATCATCACCACCAGAACCACCAGCCGCGTCGGCAGACTCCCCCTGAGCTGTGGAAGTACCAAGAGCTTGAGAAGTTCTTGGCAGCTCACCACCTGCATCTTTCGATGCATTGGGATCATCGTCTTGGTCATTTCTTCTTTTCGTCCTTAGCTCGTCGCCCTTACAGCTCATCTCCCCCTGAGATGCCAAGAACTCCTTCAAGGCATCGATAATTTTCCCATGCTCAACCAGGAGGGATGACTGTAGTTGATTTGCTTCTACTAGGCGTTGAATAGTCTTCGATTGCTCTGCCACGATCCGCTCGAGTGAAGCTATTCTCTCTGAGTCTGACATAGGCGTAGGCGAGACATCAGAAGCAGGCGTAACCGCAGGTGGTACCATACCTGATAACCCTGCAGTAGTGACGGCCGTTGACTCTACAAATCGTGCAGCTACCACCGACTGAGTAAGCGTTGGAGGTGGTAGGGACACAATCTCCGGAGTCGACGTCTGGATGATAGTGGTAGATGGAATGCCAGCAGATGATGTAGCCACCACGGAAACAACCGCAGCGCTTGTACTTGTAACCTGTACAGAAGTAGGAACGATAGACATACCAGACAGTGAGGCCGGAGCAAAACGTACCATCCTTGAAGTCTCTCCAGCTCCCATACCTGCACCTGTCCTTTCCCGTCTTGAACGTCGTATCAGCTTATGTATATCTTCTTCCTCTTCTGACTCATCATCATCCTCCGTTCTCTTTCTCTTCCCAACGTTCTCTCTCGAGACACCATCAACCGTCTCCCCTCATTCATGATCTCATCCAAATCTGAGTCAGCCATCGACGTAGCTGCTCTAGTAACACTCACACGCGAACCTTGTGCAGCAGAGACCTGCACCTCTGCATGTGTATCAACTTGATCCATATCGAAATAACCTTGACCTCCAAAGACAGCATCAAGATCTATATCCTCTGCAGCCGACACAACAGGCACAACAGATGCAGCTTGAGTTGCTCTTGCCTGTCGCGGTTGAGGATCTCTGAACTCGTCCCCACCAGCAGGAACATACTCTGGGTTGATTAAAAACCCAAACAGTGGAGTATGCCTTGGACGACGTTCAGGGTTGCTCCTCGCACTCGAAGTGCGGCATTGAGCAAAGATACGTTTGCTCACAGATTCCACGTATCTGATCGGTCTTCGCTGAGGTAGATTCGGAGCCACATGGTTCAATATCATCTGGATGAAACGTGGATACATAATGAACCGCTCCAGAGCCATCGCCCTTCTCTGTCTGTCAATCTCGTAAAAGACCATCTGACTAAAACTATATCGTTTATTGTAAGTCAGTGTAGTCATTGCGGACTGCATGGTCGCACCCATACCGTCAGTGCCCGCCTTCCTTCCTGACATGCAAACTATCATGACGTGCATAAGGAGGCGCCACTGACCAAGTAGAAAACCCTTCCGTCTCTGTGAATCGCCTAATGGACCAGAATAGCCCATTCGGAGAAACGCTCCATCACGAAACGGAGCCACAAACTCAGTTGGGTCTCGTCTCTTCTCCAAACCGTAACGCCACCCGAATCTGTTCAGAATTGAACTGAACCTGATGATTGTTCACAGTCGCTCGCATGACCGGGGGCTCAACACGACAATCGTATTCTACCGTCTGCCAAAAGACTTCGATATTTGGTAAGGATATCGGCAGAGTGTTCGCGATAGCATGAAAAATCCTCGAGCGTATGAGGAAAGTAATAATCTCGCGGTAATCCTCAACGCCGCTCGCTTTCGGGTCAAGGGTGATGTACATATTGTGACCCGGGAAAAATTGCCTTTGGTTATCACCATCGTCTCCTCCTGCACCTCCAGCACCAGCAACAGCAGCCATCTCTGCAACAAGCGAACCAAGTTAGATAAACATTAAAGCATAACACAAGTTTGCTTATTACCATGGGCGAAGTTGTGATAAAGACTGTATAGGCGAAGTTAAAGTTTGGGCGAAGTTGGGAACAACTTCGCTTCAGCTTTAAGTTCGACTAAAAAATTTTAAGTTAAAAAAGGTTCCAGGCGAAGTTAAAGTTGGGGCGAAGTTGAGAACAACTTCGCTTCATCTTTAAGTTCGCCTCACCACAACATCGCCTCAGGCGAATTTAAGTTTCAGGCGAAGTTAAACGGATAACTTCGCCTCAGGCGAACTTAAGCTCCAGGCGAAGTTACGGATAACTTCGCCTAAACCTTAACTTCGCCTGAATCTGAAACGGCGACAGTAAAGTTAATCGAAATCCGGAAAACCGGTGTTTCGATTAACTTTGACGATTGAGGAGGCTCAAACACATGATATTAAGGATAACTAAACGTCCAGTTTACTCTTGAACATGTAAAACAAGTTTTGAACTCGGGTTTAAAGGTCGGTCGTTCGAGGTTATTAACCGGTTGTCGAAACAACCTTAGATTAACATCAATGAATATATAACATTTGATAAAAGAACCCAAACAACCTTTAGATCGGTTTGAAATCGAAGAACAAGATAACAAGTAGGATCAGTATAAGTTCGCTGTGTAAACGGATGATATAAGTTCGCTGAGTTTGAGAATAATGAACAGAATTGACTGTTGATAATCCTTATATATGGGCGGAGTTATTCAGGCGAAGTTACGGATAACTTCGCCTAGGCGAAGTTAACCACAACTTCGCCTGTTCAACAACATCGCCTATATATTTACAAAATTTAACCTTATAAGTTTAACATTTTTCCAATTAAGTTATAAAACTTTCCTTTAAGAACTAACTGACACGATCAAGTCCAAGTAACCCGTTATAAACAAACACAACTATAGAAAAAGAAAACTTTAAACAATTTAAGTATAAGGGATCAAATTTCAGTCTCGATAGGGACTGCTACGTTTTAGAAAAGATCCGAACAGGAATCTTACTAAGTATGTGACTGTCACATAGATCCGTGTTTAGCTGTATTATGACATAAAGAGACAGGTTGTAAGCAGGTAAATAACTTAAGATGGTTTTCATCGTTTCTGTGATACGAGTTAGATTCAATTAAGCCTCAAAATTTAAGTGGGAAATAACTCAGAAATATTGATGCCTCCTATCTATCCTCAAAGCGTATTTGGCTTTCCCCAAGTCACCCCGAATTGACCTCGACCCATAGTGTCTGATTAAGTTGTAAGTACTCTTCTTCTGGTTCCCGTTCTTCTTCTTACTCTAAGATTGAGAAGTCTTGATATTTTGTCATCTCTAAAATGTTTCAATTTTTTTTTTTTTTTTTTAAAATAACTCGAATTAACATAGACTTCAAAGTAGAAATTAACTGCAAGTCCCGAATCTGGATCACTGCAGTATCTTGAGACGCTATCTTCACGGGAATCAGAACACACATGGGCTCGTGTATGACTGGGTAATCGCTTTTATGCCTATCATTCGGAAAGATATATATGAAGACATGCAAAACTCTTAAGGAGTTTCCACTTAAAATCAAGTAGATTTAGTTTGTATCACGTCTACTTTTACGCACCATAAAAAGTTACCATGACATACAATGACTGTCCTAAAGCCTTTTAAGCCTAATAACTTCACTAGCTAAGCACACAGAATTAGTATATCTATCATTTTCCAAGGTTGGATCAATTTTCTGTTAAACATAGCTAACGAACTTCTTACGAAGTAACAGACTTGAAAAATAATTTCATTTCCCTGTAAATTTTGAATTCTATCGCCCCGATCGATTCAAAGTCTTCAGGTAAACGGCTATCCCTAAGATCCAATGGATCAGCTGGACCGACCACATACTAGTATGTGTCCTTCTAACTAAGTATGATCGACTAATTTTAAGCGAAAGAATGAAAAACTCATCATAAACCGCCCCCGGTCACTATCAGTAATCTGGTTAATGGCTATCCTCAAAATCTACAAGTAGAAAATGAGGACCAAAACATATCCGAAGACAAGTCCTTCAAACTGATGTAACCGACATATTTTTAAGCGATTAGTGACGTTTTTTTTTTTTTTTTAAATATCACAAGAAAAGCATGGTTACTCGGGATTGATCATCCCATTCAGTTCAATAAGGTTTTGAAATCTGGATTTGTCAAACGCTTTAGTATATAAATCAGCGAAATTATCAAGCGTATCCACCTTTTCAAGCACAATCAATTTCTTCTCAGCACAATCCCGTATAAAATGATGACGTATGTCAATATGTTAAGTTTTACTATGTTTCACGGGATTGTTAGTTACTGAGATAGCAGCTGTGTTATCAATGCAAATAGGAGTAAGTAAGAAATTCAGACCATAGTCGCGCAACTGTTGTTGTATCCAAAGAACCTGAGAGCAGCAGTTGGATGCTGCCATGTATTCTGCCTCACAGGTTGAAATTGCGACTGAAGTCTGCTTCTTGCATTGCCACGACACCTATCTGCCACCTAGAAACTGACATCCTCCAGTTGTTGACTTCCGACTCTGATTGCACCCTCCATAATCAGAATCTGTGTAAGCGACTAGCTCCAAGTCTCCTCCTCTCGGGTACCACAACCCCAGCTTCGGCTTGCCCTTGAGATACCGCAGTATCCTCTTTGCACCTTTCAAATGAGATTCTTTTGGATTTGCCTGAAAACGTGCACAAAGACAAACAGCAAACATTATATCAGGCCTAGATGCAATTAAGTACATTAAAGAACCTATTATTGCCCGATATTGAGTTGGGTCCACATCTGCATCACCGTCTACTTCAGCACCCAATTTGTGATTGACGCAGATTGGAGTATCATATGGAGAACTGTCCTCCATCTTGAAGCGCTTGAGCACATCATGAACATACTTCGTCTGATGAATGAACATCCCGTCCTTCTTCTGATCAACTTGCAATCCTAGAAAGAAAGTTAGTTCACCCATAGCACTTATTTCAAACCTTTTCTTCATGACGGCTTCAAACTCCTGACACATGGAGACTTTTGACGCAGCAAATATAATGTCATCCACGTAGACTTGTACCAGCAGGAAGTCGCTTCCATCTCTTTTGAAGAACAACGTGCTATCAATTTTCCCTCTTTCAAAACCATTCTCGAGCAAGTAATCCGATAAAGTTGAATACCAGGCACGAGGTGCCTGATGTAATCCATACAACGCCTTGCTCAACCTGTACACGTGATCTGGAAAGTCTGGGTCAGGAAAACCCGGAGGTTGCTCAACATACACAACCTCATCAACTTTCCCATTCAAAAACGCACTCTTCACATCTAGCTGAAACACCTTCATCTTTTCATAAGCAGCAAACGCTAAAAACAATCTTATGGCTTCCAACCTGGCGACAGGAGCGAACACTTCGTTATAATCAATCCCCTCTTGTTGATTAAAACCTTTAACGACTAGCCTCGCCTTGTTTCTTATAATAATCCCCTTATCATCTCTCTTGCACTTAAACACCCATTTTGTGCCTATCGCATGCACATTCTTTGGTTTTTCAACCAAAGTCCAAACTTCCATCTTCTCGAATTGAGCCAACTCTTCTTGCATGGCTTCGACCCACGAGCTGTCCTTTAAAGCCATTTGATAATTCTTCGGTTCAATCTGGCTTATAAAGCAGGTGTACATGCATTCATTGATTATTCCAGTCTCCTTAATGCTTGTATAAACACAGGTGTGTTCATTCAAGCTACTTCTCGTTTGTACACCTGAGGACACATCACCAATCACATTATCCAAAGGGTGATCTTTATGAATTCTCGTGGTCGGAACAGAACCGACATGCAAATTATCTTCCAAATTAGAAGAGATCTCGTCAATGGTTGTTTCTGGCTGAGAGTGAAATGGATTGATAAATTCTTCTTCAGTCGAGGCAGCAGGGATACCAGTAGAGTTTGATGAGGAAGGTTGACATTTATCAATCAGCTGTCTTTGCAATAGATTTTCTTCCTCATCAAGTATCATCTTCGTCGCAACTCTTTCTTCTTCTTCAGAAATTTCCAACTCCGGTATGTTAAAAGACTTAAAAAGCTTAACATAGTCGAAAAGCTCAGCAGGTCCATTGCTTGGTTTTGGCGGTTGATAACTTGTGATATCGGTGTTACACACCACCTCCACCTTGCAAGTCGAAGTATTGAAGACACGTCTGTTGGGAGTACCAACAACATAACCGACTAATATTCCTTCATCGGCTACTTCGCCAAATTTAGAATTTGTCTTCAAGATCGAACAAGGGGACCCGAATGGTTCAAGACCACTCAAGTTGGGCTTCCTTCCATGCATAAGCTCGTAACACGTTTTACCAAGTCTCTTAACAGTTAACACTCTATTCAGAACATAGCAGGCTGTAGCAACTGCTTCAGCCCAGAACATCACAGGAAGCTTCGAATCTGCCAGCATAGTTCTGGCTCCTTCAATTAAAGTTCGGTTCTTCCTTTCAGCCACTCCATTCTGTTGCGGAGTATACGGAGCGCTGTATTGGTGTTCAATTCCTTTCTGAAGACAGAAGATCTCCATCTCAAAATTCTTGAACTCCGTTCCATTGTCACTCCTGATGAACTTAACTGTTTTACCCATGACGTTCTCAACTTTGGTAATCAAATTCTTCACCATTTGAGCCGTCTCATCTTTCGATTTCAGAAAATATACCCACGAATATCGCGAGTAGTCATCAGTGATCACCAAGCAGTAAGAAGTACCTCCTAGACTTTTTGCATACACGGGACCGAAGAGATCCATGTGAAGCAGTTCTAGAGTACTGGCAATAGAGTTGACCTTCTTGGTGAGATGGGATTTCTTGTGTTGCTTTCCCTTCTTGCATGCTATACATTTGTCTTCAAAGTTAAAACTTTTCAAGGGAACGCCCATCTGTAGGTCCCCCCGGGGCGTCGCCGATCGATACGAGATCCGCACGAGGTCTAGGAGTGCGGAATCCTCCTAGACTCGTTTATTGGTGTAAAGATAAAGAACACAAACACGTACACGAACAAATACACAAACAAATACAAGAACGGGATAAACAAATCTGCAGATTCTTATATAATAATCAAAACGAATTACATACCAAACTCGTAAACAAATGACGGCCGACCCGAGGTGAGCTCTACCTCGGGTCGTCCCACACGACTCTCACTCTCGGTCTCTCTCTAGACAGATAAACTGTTACACACAATACTCTAATTGCTGGATACAAAACCTAAACAAGACACACATATATATAGACAAAACATCTTCTCGGGCTTGGGCTTGGGCCAGTAGGCGAAGTTGTTCATAACTTCGCCTATGGCGAAGTTGTGATAACTTCGCCTAAGGCAGAAGTTGTTACAACTTCGCCGTTGGCGAAGTTGTTCTAACTTCGCCTAAGGCGAAGTTGTGCTAACTTCGCCTGTGGCGTTCCGCTGGTCTGAATTGCATAGAGACGGTCACAAAATGCACCAACAGTCTCCCCTTTGACCGTTGCTCTCAATTCTAACAAACACAAAAGATCATCTGTTACAAAACATGCACCAACAGACTCCCTCTTAACTGATGATCTTCTGTTTGCTCATCAACCAGCCGTGTCTGAAACTGTCCTATAGCTTCACAAATCTACCAGTCACCCAGCGTCTTCCATATCAGATCTCCCCTTCAGTGTAAGCTTCTCCGACTATAACGATTGAGGTCTTTGAAATGCATGCATCCTCGTGCCAATAGATCATCTCAACCAATCACGTGAGTCCATCTGACTTCACCAACTCGTAAAGTTGGGCTTCCTCCACAACTTCACCAACTCGTCGGCATACGATAAGATTTAATCTTCAACTACTCAACATCAAGTGATCAATTTCATCACAAAACCACCTTGACAGAATCTAACACATGACCATTAATTAATCCGAAGCATCTTCAATCACCAGGGATAACGATCAAGAACATAAACACTTTAGTTCCCGATTAAATCCAACTTGTTCCAGAATTTTCACTCTAATAAATAAGCATCACGTTTCAGGATCCAATTCTCGAACGCCTTGAAAGTAACATAAATAATATGCTCTGACCGCAATCCAGTAATGACAAAAACCTTCAGTTCAATTTGACTTTCTTCAATTGGTCAACCTCGAACAACAACAATTTCATTGCCCACAAACACCCAAATATGTGTCAATATCCAGTTGCAATCAATATCCCATTCTCAAACTCAACTCCATATCCTGAGTTGACACGTATTTGTTCACACGTAAGACCAAGAGAAAACAAGATCACTCGTTGACGGAACAACATCTTCGGTCTCACAATAATCGTGTACACCTGGCCATACAGACGAAAACACCAAAATACTCTTTTTTTTTTTTTTTTTCTCGTTAACTTCGCCTAAAGTTAACTTCGTCTGTCCATAACATCGCCTGGCTATAACTTCGCCGAGAAGTCAACTTCGCCTAAATTCAACTTCGCCTAAAGTCAACTTCGCATGTTCATAACTTCGCCAGACCTTATATCTTCGCTGAAATCCTACGAACAGTGACGGCAACTTCGCCTGATGAACAATAATTTCGCCTACGGCGCTGTTCGGCCAGAAACGCACAGAAACGTGCCAGAAACACTAAACGCAGATCTCGAACCATAGCATAAGAGCCTAAGGCTCTGATACCACTTGTAGGTCCCCCCGGGGACGTCGCCGATCGATACGAGATTCGCACGAGGTCTAGGAGTGCGGAATCCTCCTAGACTCGTTTATTGGTGTAAAGATAAAGAACACAAACACGTACACGAACAAATACACGAACAAATACAAGAACGGGATAATCAAATCTGCAGATTCTTATATATATTAATCAATCACGAGACATACAGAACATAAACAGAAAACACGACTGACCCGAGGTGAGCTCTACCTCGGGTCGTCTCACACGACTCTCCTTGTCTCTTACTCTCTCTAAACAAACAAACTACTCAAGACACACACTAATTTCTCGATTTTACGTGGAAACTCCGCCCATAGCATAAGAGCCTAAGGCTCTGATACCACTTGTAGGTCCCCCCGGGGCGTCGCCGATCGATACGAGATCCGCACGAGGTCTAGGAGTGCGGAATCCTCCTAGACTCGTTTATTGGTGTAAAGATAAAGAACACAAACACGTACACGAACAAATACACAAACAAATACAAGAACGGGATAAACAAATCTGCAGATTCTTATATAATAATCAAAACGAATTACATACCAAACTCGTAAACAAATGACGGCCGACCCGAGGTGAGCTCTACCTCGGGTCGTCCCACACGACTCTCACTCTCGGTCTCTCTCTAGACAGATAAACTGTTACACACAATACTCTAATTTCTGGATACAAAACCTAAACAAGACACACATATATATAGACAAAACATCTTCTCGGGCTTGGGCTTGGGCCAGTAGGCGAAGTTGTTCATAACTTCGCCTATGGCGAAGTTGTGATAACTTCGCCTAAGGCAGAAGTTGTTACAACTTCGCCGTTGGCGAAGTTGTTCTAACTTCGCCTAAGGCGAAGTTGTGCTAACTTCGCCTGTGGCGTTCCGCTGGTCTCAATTGCATAGCGACGGTCACAAAATGCACCAACACCATCACAAGTCCATTCCTGACAATGTGGTTCATCTTCCGAAGATGAATGTGCCCCATCCTCCTGTGCCACAGTTCGGATTCCGATTCGCTTGCTTTCGTCATTAAACATGATTCTTCCGTGGCCATTTCAGTAGACCTCATATCCATTACATAAGTATTTGTATCACGTGGAGCTTTCATCACTATCCACTCGTCTGGTATCTGAAAACCAGGCTTCAACACGATCGCCTCATTCTTCGTGAAATGAACAGTGTACTCCTTATCACAAATCTGCGACACACTCAGCAGATTGTGCTTCAACTCTTCTACAAAGTTCACATTCTCAAGAGTCATTTTTCCATTGGACACCGTTCCTTTTCCAGTAATTCTGCCTCCACTTTCACCGGCAAAGCTAACTCTTGCTCCTTGAACAGGTTTTAAGTCGTGCAACAAGTATTTGTTGCCCGTCATGTGCCGGGAACAGCCGTTATCTACAATCCAAAGACTGTGGGCAGCCCTGTTCAACTGTTCCTGCACAATAAAGCAAAGGATTAGAATCTAGGGACCCAAGACCAATTGGTCTTGGGTCTATACATCCCGTACTTCTGCTTTCCAAAGTTAGCATCTGGATAATTCCTGTCAGTCCTATTAGGAAATCTCCTTGGAAATTAAGTGTGAGGCCTTCCAAACCTATGTATATTGAAAGTATTATATCTTGTGGTTTGGTTTTTAGCATTGTTAAACTGAGGTTTGTTTCTGTGAAAACTTGAATTAGTTACATTTCGGAACTTTGAAGGGTTTTCATTTTTAGCAGTATCAAATTTACCATTAGGCTTATGCTCAGTTTTAATAGGCCTTACACCTCTGAATTTCGGCGTCAGAGGGCAATCTGCAACAAGATGTCCTAACTTATTACACCTAAAACAACACCTATGCTCCTTGTTGGTACATAAATGTCAGTAGTTCATAGTCTAGCGTTTGTAATCGAGTCTGTAATGTATTATGTTTAAGTTTATGTTTATGTATGTAAGCGAAGTTGTCAACAAGTTCGCTTAGGCGAACTTGTTGAACAAACGAAGTTGTCGACAAGTTCGCCTAGGCGAACTTGTTGAACGAGCGAAGTTATGGACAACTTCGCCTGAACATATCGGGCGAAGTTGTCGTGTCTATATATACTGTAGCCGACGGATTGTTTAGGTGACGTGAGAGGAGTCAGTTGTTGAGTTCAGTGAACGTGCCGAGAGTCTGTAATAGACGTGTTTCAAGTTATAATATATAACGTGTTCGTTTGTATCGCGTGTGATTGTTTTACGTATTCTACGCTCGTAACTACCTACGCAGGGATTCCGCACCTACGTAGATAGCGATATCCCGTGTAAGATCCGTCGGGGAACCAACAATTGGTATCAGAGCTTTGGCTCGATTGTGTGGTTCGGGATTTCACGCGGGTGTAGAAAACGTCTCGTTTGACCTATTCGCGGGACGCGTTTTCGTTGATATTGTGTTATACTCACCTTATACAGTCATATTCAAGCCGTCACACCGACCGGAAACTGCTAAATCGTCGAAAACAGATCTGAATATTTTCAGTGTTCTTCGGGCGAAGTTGTTGTTCTTCAGGCGAAGTTGCCGACGCTGGAAGTAGGGTTTCGGCGAAGATATAAGGTTGAGCGAAGTTAACCACAACTTCGCCTACCTCATAAGTTCGCCTAAGCGAAGTTAACCTCAACTTCGCTTACCTCCTAAGTTCGCTTACCTTAAGCGAAGTTATTCTCAACTTCGCCAAGTCACGCGAATTTAAGGATTTTCCAGCGAAGTTAACACTTAAGCGAAGTTATCCTTAACTTCGCCTATAGTACTGTTTGGAAGAATTTTTGTTTTTTTTTTCGGGTTTTTCTTGTTTTCGAGAAGATGTCGCCGATTAACATCTCAGAGTTAGTCAAAATGGAAGTTGAAGCGGGGTCTGCTACTAAGGCCCCAAGGTTGATGAAAGGAACCGACTTTGTGGCGTGGAAAGATAGGTTCATTCAGTATATTAAATACCAGGATGCAAAGATGTGGGTGTGCATCCAGGATGGATATATTCCACCGACAATGGAATACGAAGGTCGGGATGTGATAAAGAAGTACAGCAAGATGGAGGAAGAAGAGAAAAAGATGTATGAGGCCGAGAGCAAGGCCCATGCTGCAATTACTATGGCTCTTCCTCAAGAGATTCTCCATACATTCAGGAAGTACACTTCTGCACGAGAGCTTTGGGATGCTCTTGAGAATAGATTCGAAGGGAACGTGGGTATTCGTGCCTCGAAGATTAAGCTGTTAAAGACCCAGTTCTCTGTTTTCAAGTATTTGAAGAACGAATCGCTCGATGATATTATCACCCGATATTATCATCTAATGACAGAGCTGAACAACTATTCTATTGCTTACAGAGAGGAGGAAATAGTTGAGAAGCTTCTCGATGCTCTCCCACCTAAGTGGGAAATGTACACTGTTCTAATGAGGGAAGACAAAGACTTTCCTAATTATGACTTGGAGACAGCAGTAAACAAGCTCAGAACCTTTGAGCTTAATATGGTTCGTAAAGAGACACCAACGGATCAGGTTCAATACCCTGGTATGTATGGTGCCAAAGTTAACTCAGGCTCAAGTTCGAAGTCTGAATCTGCTGCTTACTACTCCAAAGGAGAGTTAGGTTCTAACTCTTCTCATGAAGGAAATGTGTCAGTAAACATGAACGGTGATGTTTGCTTTGTTGCTGGAGGATCAAGTGCTTCGAAACCTCAAGCATCCAAGAGTAGTTTCTCTCCCAGTGCTTCAAGCAATAACTACACTAAGATGCCAATGAGTGTCAAATCTGCTGAAGAGCAGTTTGCACTCTATGCATCTTTTATTGCTTCTTACGAGAACTACATACAAGGGAAGATTGTGGACCCTGCTGCTTTGGAAGAAGACTATGACCAGATCGATCCTGATGATCTGGAGGAGATGGATCTGCAGTGGCAGATGGCGATGATAGTCAGAAGAGTGAAGCGTTTCATGAAAAAGACTGGCAGAAAGTTCGTAGGTGGAAAGCCAGGATTTGATAAGTCAAGGGTGAGGTGTTACAATTGTCAACAAAATGGACACTTTGCAAAGGAGTGCACTATTGCACGTGTAGAACGTAGTCAGGGGAGGACTACACAGCAAAGTGGAAATAACAATGGGAATAATGCCATGATGTCTGATGCTGGTGAATACAACTGGAACATGTTCTCTGGAGAACTCTTTGAGCAGGCACACATGGCGAAGGTTGCAGCTGAAGAATGTATGAAAGCTGCTGAAAATGAAAAAGCTTTCATGGCTAATGACCAGAACTCCGAGGTATGTACTAAACCTATCTGTACTAAATGTGAGAACTTGTCTGAACAGCTTGCTACAATTACTGATCAGTATGTTAAGTTGGATGCCGAATTTAAAACCTTGAAAGAAGATCATCACTTCACAAAGACAAGAGAAAATAATTATAAAATAAAAATTAAAGCTTGTGAAAAAGACGTTAAAAGTTTAAAAACAAAATTAGCTGAAAAAATTGATGTGATCGATCTAAGCTACGAGGTTTTAGAAGAGAAAACCAAGTTAATCGCTGAGAAAGAAAAACAGATTGCTGATCACCAGGTAAAAGTGGTGGAACTAAATAGGAAACTGGAGCAATTCCGGAATTCCTCTGCTATTCTTGATCACCTCGTTAGTGATCAAGGTTCCTCACCTAAGAGGGGAGGAATTGGGTACCATGAGGTTCCACCACCTTATAACCATAATTATACTTTCAATCCTAGTGTTCATGAATCTGTTAATTTTGTAGCTGATCAGACAGGTCCTGCTAAGGAAACTGGTAAATTACCGGAAGTTAGTAAAGGCGAAACAAGTTCGCCTGTCTCAAAAGTTAAAATTTCTATTTCAAGTCCAGTCTCATCTGATTCGGATAAGTCATCCGAGTCGGGTAAGAAAAAAGAGAAGGAAGTGTTACCCACTAGTGGAGAAAAAGTTAAATCAACTAAAAGGAGTACTCCACTCAACCCATATGTCCCACCTTATGTGAGACGTACGGTTGGTAATACTGCCTCCACATCTAAAACATCTGCTGAAAAGAAAGCTGAACATAGGTGTTGTTTTAGATGTAATCAAACAGGGCACCTTGTTGCTGATTGCCCTCTGAAGCAGCGTTTCAGAGAGGTGAGGCCCTCGAAAACTGAGACTAAGGTTTTTGGTAATCGTTTAAATGTTAAAAATGAAAACCATTCAAATTTGAGAGATAATACAGGTTTTCAAAGAAACACATCTCGTTTTTACACTACTAATAACCAAACCAAATGCTATAATTCTTTTGATTCTCTTAATGTACGTCGGTTTGGTTGGCCTCACTATCAGTCTCCAAGGAGGTATCCTGTTAGGACTCGTGGAAATTTTTCTAATGCTAACTTTGGTCAGCCAAGGTGTGTGAGTTCTGTTAAGAAGGTTAATCGACCCAAGACCAAGAGGTCTTGGGTCCCCAAATTTTAATACTCTCTTTTGTTTATGCAGGAACAGTTGAACAGGGCGTCCAATAATCTTTGGGTTGCGGACAGCGGCTGTTCCCGGCACATGACTGGTAACAAGGATTTGTTACAAGATTTAAAACCTGTTCAAGGAGCAAGAGTCAGTTTTGCCGGTGAGAGTGGAGGCAAAATAACAGGAAGGGGTACGGTAACTAACGGGAAGATGACGTTAGAAAATGTGAACTTTGTTGAAGAACTGAAGCACAATCTGCTGAGTGTGTCGCAGATTTGTGATAAGGAGTATACTGTTCACTTCACGAAGAATGAGGCGAATCATCATAAACCTTATTGAACTGAATGGGATGATCAATCCCGAGTAACCATGTTTTTCTTGTTTATTTATTTAAAAAAAAAAAAAAAACGTCACTATTGCTTAAAATTAGTCGGTTACCTCAGTTTGATGGACATATCCTCGGATATGTTTTGGTCCTTGTTTCTATTTGTAGAGAATGAGGGTCGCCATTAACCAGATGACTGAAAGTGACCAGGGCGGTTATGATGTGTTTTCTTTTGGTCGCTGAAAATTAGTCGTTCATACTTAGTTAGAAGGACACATACTTGTATGTGGTCGGTCTAGTTGATCCATTGGATCTTCAGGATTGCCGTTTACCTGAAGACTTTGACGTGATCGGGGCGATTGAAGTCAAAATTTTTTTGGGAAATGAAATTACTTTTCAAGTCTGTTACTTCGTAAGAAGTTCGTTAGCTATGTTAAACGGAAAATTGATCCAACCTTGGAAAATGATAGATATACTAACTTTGTGTGCTTAACTAGTGAAGTTATTAGGCTTAAAAGGCTTTAGGACAATCATTGTATGTCATGGTAACTTTTTATGGTACGTAAAAGTAGACGTGATACAAACTAATTTTACTTGATTTTACGTGGAAACTCCTTAAGAGTTTTGCGTGTCTTCATATATATCTTTTCGAATGATAGGCAGAAAAGCGATTACCCAGTCATACACGAGCCCATGTGTGTTCTGATTCCCGTTAAGATAGCGTTTCAAGATACTGCAGTGATCCAGATTCGGGACTTGCAGTTAATTTCTACTTTGAAGTCTATGTTGTTCATAAAAAAAAAAAAAAAAAAAAAAAAAAAAAAAAAAAAAAATTGAAGTTATTGTAACATATTAGTGATCATAAAATCAAGACTTCTCTATCTTAGAGTAAGAAGAAGAACGGGAACCAGAAGAAGAGTACATACATGTTTAATCAGACACTATGGGTCGAAGTCAATTCGGGGTGACTTGGGGAAAGCGAAATACGCTTTGAGAATAGATAGGAGGCATCTTAATCTCTGAGTTGTTGCCCACTTATTTTTTGAGATTAACTGGACTTTAACTCGTATCACAGAAACGATGAAAACCATTTTAAGTTATTTACATGTGTACAACCTGTTTCTCTATGTCATAATACAGCTAAACACGGATCTATGTGACAGTCACGGAGTTAGTATGATTCCTGTTAGGATCTTTTCTAAAACATGGTGGTCCCTGACTAGACTGAAATTTGATCCCTTATTCGTTAAATTTTTATAAGTTTTCTTAGTTTTGTAGTTGTATTAATTTTTAACTGGTTACTTAGAATTGATCATGTCGTTTATTTCTTAAAGGGAAGTTTTAAAGAGCTAATTCAAATTGTTCAAAATTATAAGAAATGATCAAGACTATTCAACGCCTAGTGGAAGCAAATCAACTGCAGGCATCCCTCCTGGTTGAGCACGGGAAAGTTATAGATGCCTTGAAGGTGTTCTTGGCATCTCAGGGGGAGATGAGCTGTAGAGGAGATGAGCTGAGGACCAAAAGAAGAGAAGACCGAGACGATGATCCCAATGCATCGAAAGATGCAGGTGGTGAGTTGCCAAGAACTACTATAGCTCTTGGGGCTTCCACAGCTGAGGGGGAGTCTGCATCTGGTGATGATGTGGTTGCTGTTGGTGATGATGTGGATGTGGTTGAAGATGTTGAGATTGTTGATGATATGATTGATGCGCTGAAAGAGATAGACGATATGTTAGAGGATGATGAGTTGATAAATGAAGATGATGTTCTGCCAATCGATGAGATCGAAAAGATTGGTGCAGAAATTGTGGTTGAGAATGTGATAGAAGAAGGAGAGATTGTTGAAGAAAATGTAGAGCATGAGATCCCTGTGGTTGAACAGTCGACTATATGTGAAGATGCTGTGGTTGACAACACTGAGTGGGAAGATCAGCCAAACTGGAAGGAAGGCTGCGCTCAGTGGTTTGTAAAGACAAAGAAGCCAGCAGTACCGACGATGTTCAAAAAGTCGTATAATATAAAGGGATATGCAGAATCAAAGAAGGGAATCATATGCTGGTTGTACGATGAAGAGTTGAAACTATTTGTGATCAAACGTTACGACGGCATTCAGTACTTCAAGAAGATGTTAAGATCCCTGAATACCTTACCGGAGTGTGAGGTGAAAGACTTAGCAAGACTGGGGCTGATAAACAGAAGTGATGATAACATGGCGAGAGTAATTGGGAAAATTGTTTGGAAGGAGGCCATTAAAGATAAAAAGTTTGAACTTCTGAAGCCTCAGAAAGGGAAGTTAGTAGAAGACAAAGATAGAGGGATGAGGGCAGACGGCAAACCATGGATGGTTATGAAGTATAAACCAGTCCGTCATTTAAAAGAAGTGCCGATGAAGGTGATGCCCAAGAACGCCTTGAAAGACTTGAAGTGGTGGTACGTGGATTGTGAAACTGCTGAAGCGGTCATGGAGGATGAAGATGAGCAAGAGATCATGAGAGTGTATGATCCTATGCACTTAGTCAATCTGTCTCAAGCTGACTTGCAGGTACTACATGCTAAGAAGATTTTCTACATTCCTGCTTGGAAAGAGG
Source organism: Bidens hawaiensis (assembly GCF_021521415.1). NCBI lineage: Eukaryota > Viridiplantae > Streptophyta > Magnoliopsida > Asterales > Asteraceae > Bidens > Bidens hawaiensis. The sequence continues at coordinate 150,355 of NW_027491642.1, forward strand.
AAGCTAAGAAGTACCAGAAGTTGGTTTCTGTATGTGTTAGACAGGGAGTGCATGCTTGAAGAGATGAAGAGAGAAGACGAGAGATTACAAGACACAAGCTTTGAAGATCAAGATATGAAGCTACTGCCAAGGGGGAGTCTGTTGGTACATAAATGTCAGTAGTTCATAGTCTAGCGTTTGTAATCGAGTCTGTAATGTATTATGTTTAAGTTTATGTTTATGTATGTAAGCGAAGTTGTCAACAAGTTCGCTTAGGCGAACTTGTTGAACAAGCGAAGTTGTCGACAAGTTCGCCTAGGCGAACTTGTTGAACGAGCGAAGTTATGGACAACTTCGCCTGAACATATCGGGCGAAGTTGTCGTGTCTATATATACTGTAGCCGACGGATTGTTTAGGTGACGTGAGAGGAGTCAGTTGTTGAGTTCAGTGAACGTGCCGAGAGTCTGTAATAGACGTGTTTCAAGTTATAATATATAACGTGTTCGTTTGTATCGCGTGTGATTGTTTTACGTATTCTACGCTCGTAACTACCTACGCAGGGATTCCGCACCTACGTAGATAGCGATATCCCGTGTAAGATCCGTCCGGGAACCTACACTCCTTTTTCTTTTCAAAGGTTGTTTTGGATGTCGAGGCTGTGTTACCGGCCGTTCGTCTCACATAAGGTGGGACGTACGGGTTGAGTGGAGTACTCTTTTTATAAGTTTTATCTTTTTCTCCACCAGTGGGTAACACTACCTTCTCTTTTGTCTTACCCGATTCGGACAACTTATCCGAATATGATGAGACTGGACTCGTAACAGAATTTTTCACACTTGAAACAGGCGAACTCGTTTCGCCACTACTAACACTTGGTTCTTTACTCGTAACCTTGATTGGAAATGTCTGAGGAGCTTCAAAATCAACAGATTTCTGAACACTAGGGTTAAAAGTGTAATTGTGGTTATAAGGTGGTGGAACCTCGTGATAACCAATTCCTCCCCTCTTCGCAGAGGAATCTTGACCACTAACAAGGTGATCAAGAATAGCTGAGGAATTTCTGAACTGCTCAAGTTTTCGGTTCAGTTCCACCACTTTCACCTGGTGGTCAGCAATCTGCTTTTCTCGTTCAGCAATCAGTTTAGTCTTTTCTTCTAAAACCTCATAACTTAGATCAATTACTTCAATTTTTTCAGCAAGTTTTGTTTTTAAGCTTTTAACATCTTTTTCACACGCTTTTATTTTAACTTTGTAACTGTTTTCTCTTGCTTTCATAAAGTGATGATCTTCTTTAAGAGTTTTAAATTTAGCATCTAAACGAACATACTGATCAGTTATGGTAGCAAGTTGCTCAGACAAATTCTCACATTTAGTACAAATAGGTTTAGAACTTACCTCGGAGAGTTGATCCTTGTTATCTGCCATGAAAGCTTTTTCCTTACCAGTAGCTTTCTCTTCTCCGGTAATCTTCTCACATTCTTCATTCTCAACCTTAGCCATATTTGCCTGCTCACTAGTTTCATTCGAATGCAGGTTCCAGTTGTATTCACCTGCTTCTCTGGACATCATGGCATTGACTTCTTTACTACTCCCAGTGTGCTGTGCAGACCGGCCTAGACCACGTTCAACTCGCTCGTTTCTGCACTCTTTGGCAAAGTGCCCGTTTTGTTGACAGTTATAGCACCTCACCTTAGACTTGTCGAACCCTGGCCTGCCACCAACAAACTTTCTCCCCGTCTTTCTCATAAACTTCTTCACTCTCCTCACTATCATGGCCATCTGCCATTGTAAATCCATTTCCTCCAGATCATCAGCATCGATCAGGTCATAGTCTTCATCCAGCATCGCTGGATCAACCACCTTTCCTTGAATATAGTTTTCATATGAAGCAATAAACGAAGCATAGAGGCCAAACTGCTCTTCAGCAGATTTGACGCTCATTGGCATCTTAGAGTAATTATTGCTTGAGGAACTTGAAGATCCACTAATCTTGCTTGCTGTCTGTTGAGTACCACTTGATCCACCGGCTACAAAGCAAACATCCCCATTTGAGTTTACTGACACATGCCCCTCCTGTGAAGACTTGTCACAAGACTCGCCCTTCGAGTAGTAGGCAGCAGAATCAGTCTTTGAACTTGAATTTGAGTTTACTTTAGCACCGTACATGCCTGGATCTTGAACCTGATCCATAGATGTTTCTTTTCTTACCATATTAAGCTCAAAAGTTCTGAGCTTGTTGACAGTGGTTTCAAGATCATAAGTAGGGAAGTCCTTGTCTTCCCTCATCAACACAGTATACATCTCCCATTTTGGTGGGAGGGCATCGAGAAGCTTTTCCACAATCTCTTCTTCTCGGTAGGAAATGGAGTAGTTACTCAATTCAGTCATTAGATGATAATATCGAGTGATAATATCATCAAGAGATTCGTTCTTCAAGTACTTAAAGACTGAAAATTGAGTTTTGAGCAACTTTATCTTTGACGCCCGAATACCTACATTCCCTTCAAATCTGTTCTCAAGAGCTTCCCAAAGCTCTCTAGCTGATGTATACTTTCTGAACGTATGGAGGATCTCCTGTGGAAGAGCCATTATGATTGCAGCATGAGCCTTGCTTTCGGCTTCATACATCTTTTTCTCCTCCTCTTCCATTTTACTGTATTTCTTGATTTGGTCTCGACCCTCATACTCCATGACTGGTGGAATATATCCATCTTGGATGCATACCCACATTTTCGCATCCTGGTACTTAACGTATTGTATGAACCGATCCTTCCACGCGACAAAATCGGTTCCCTTCAGCAACCTTGGGGCCTTTGTAGCTGACCCCGCTTCAACTTCCATCTTTACAAGCTCCGAAATGTTGATCGACGACATCCTTCTTGAAGACTAAGAAACCCGAAAAATTCTGAGTAGGCGAAGTTAAAAAAAAATTTCCTCTGAACAGTACTGTAGGCGAAGTTAAGGATAACTTCGCTTAAGTAATAACTTCGCAGGATCTTTCTTAAATTCGCGTGACTGGGCGAAGTTGAGAATAACTTCGCTTAGGGTAAGCGAACTTAGAAAGTAGGCGAACTTGAAGAAAAATTCGCTGAGCTAGGCGAACTTAACGAGAACTTCGCTGAGTTAGGCGAAGTTGAGAAGGTAGGCGAAGTTGTAAATAACTTCGCTTCTCCTTATATCTTCGCCGAAACCCTACGTATCCTGACGGCAACTTCGCCTGATGAACAGCAACTTCGCCTGACGAACTCAAACTTTCTGCAGATCTGAAAATCGGATTTTAACGAGGTTTTTGACGGTTTAAAGGCTTGAACACACTGGTAGGAGGCTAGAATGAGCAAAAACACCAAAAACTCGTCTCGTGAATAGTCGAAATGGGACGAATTCTACACCCGCGTGAATATCCCGAACCACACAATTGAGCAAATGCACTGATACCAATTGTAGGTTCCCTGGACGGATCACACGAGATATCCCGATATACACAGGTGCGGAATCCCTGTGTAGATCGTTACGGACGTAGAACACGAACACACGAATACGATACGAACAAACACACGTTATATTAATAACTCAACACGTGATATAATCATAGTTACAGACTCTCGACCTCACGTCACTTGACTCACACGAACTCTAACTGCTGAACTAACTCTAAAACCAACTTCCCAAACGATAATCCGTAACCTATATAAATACACGACAACTTCGCCTCAGGCGAAGTTGTCCATAACTTCGCTTGGTTAACAAGTTCGCCTAAGCGAACTTGTCAACAACTTCGCTCGGTTAACAAGTTCGCCTAAGCGAACTTGTCAACAACTTCATTTCAAACAAACAAATACATAAACAATATTACAGACTCGATTACAGACACTAGACATATGAACTACTGACATTTATGCACCAACAAACGTCCATATAAACCCAATTAAACTTGCAGATACATAACCCTAACCCTAATCGGCATAACCCCTCTAATTAATTTGATTATCACTAGCAGTTGCTTGTTCATTCATCACCCACGTCTCCGTTTGCTATCCGTCTCAATTTAATCGTCATATCGACGTCTGCGAGGTAATTAGATAGTGGACGTTGATCGCCACAGATGAATCTTTATTAGCCCTAACATAATTTAGATAAACATATACGGATTTATCCGATTAAAATTTTTAGGGTTCATAATAGATTCTGCTACTTTGTTTTTCTGTTTATTTCGTTTCTGTATTAGCTTATGACCATCTGGCTCCCCAGCTCAGTTGGCTTGGGGTGCGATGGTGTGGAAGTCAGCTGGAAGATGGGGCCGCGGGTTCGAAACCCCCCAGCCCGTTTATTTTGCTATTCTTTTTATCAATTATCCAATTAAAGTAATGCAGTAACCTAATTAGTTAATCCAAGTATAATATAGATATTATAAATATATCGACTAATCGGTATTTTTCTAAAACCGACATATTAACTCGTAGTTTTTCCGAATCTCGGTTAAAGCCATATATATATATATATATGCATATATAAAAGTTATTAAAAATTAATAAAGGTTATATAATAAATATTTAAAAAGGTTTTATTTATTTAAAATTCACAGTTAAAATAGAAAATATACCTTATTATTATTATAAATAATTTTTGGTTAGGTATTTTATAAACCAAAGGTAATTTTATAAATATTTATATATATATTTAATAGTATAAGTTCAAATATTTATAAACAATTATATTTTATACAATATTAACTTATAAGAAATTCTTTTTAATAATATATTTGAAATATATTAGTTTATACCCTTAAAACCCGTCCATAACTCGTTTCTTTATTAGTCTATTCATTAATATGTCGTATTCCTCGTTATTAGACTTGTTAGGATTGTCTTTGCTACGTCTCGACAAGCGTGACGTATCTTATATCTTCATTCTTATCGCGCACTTCCACTCTTGCTTACTTGCTAAGATGAGTATTTCACTCCCATTCTTTTACTTATTTTTAACCATTTTGAGGACATATGCGTTCGTAGATATTTTTATATTATATAGTACTCAACCGCATCTGTTTATACTTGTATGTTTATCAGTTTGCCTAAATTGCTATTTGCTTACTTGCTTTATTTGCACGCCATTTGCTTACTTCGGCAACTGATGTTCATTTTTATGGCAACGGTTTAGTCCTTGCTTGGTAACCAATTTCCATTTATATGGATTGGTTGAGCCATTTCTTTATGGTTTGTTTGATTGTGATGTGCTATGGCTTAACTGTATATCTCACAGGAACAGTTTGCACTTTTACTTATTATTATTATAGTGTCTCAAAATCTGGTGATTTACTCACTCAACCTTGTGTTGACAAATCTATTTTTATTTTTAACGCATATGCAGGTTGTCTTGTGTGGTGTGATTCTCAAGTTTATTTTGAAGAGAACTTAGGGTTGCATGCTAGAGAAGAAGATACAAGAATTACAATATTGAATTTTGTTTTATTTGATTAAATTTTAATTCATGCACTTTTGTTACTTTGATGTATGGTTATTTAATTAAATTTAATAGATATTATCACATTTAATATTGCATGATAGTACCTTGAGAGTTGTGGCAATCACTTCACGTCCCGACATTTCCGCCGTAGGTTGGGATGTGACAGCGGGCGGCGATGGCGATGGGCGGGAGCGATTGTTTGTGGTGGGGATATTGGGCGGTGGTGGCGGTGGTAAGTGGCTAGTGGTGGATGGCAAGTACTGATGGTGGTGGGTGGTGGCGGTGGTAGGCGGGGTGGCGATGGTAGCAGTGATTGCTGGTGATGGCAGGTGGTGGTGGTGGCGGTAAGTGACAGTGGTGGTGATGTCTGGGAGCAATGGTTGGTGGTGGCGAGCAGTAATGGTGGTGGTGGGTGGTGGCGGTGAGGGCGGCGGTGGCAGGAGCGATTTTTGGTGTGGTATGTGGTTGTGGCGGTGGTAAGCGGCGGGTAGCGAGGGAGAAGGTGGTGATGGCCGAGAGCGATGGGTGGGTGGGTGGTGACAACAGAGGCGGAGGGTGGTGGTGATGGACGACGGCGGAGGCGGTGGTGGGTGGTAGCGAGCGACGAAGGCGGCGGTGGTGGTGGTGAGAGGGCAATGGGTAGTAGTGATGGGACGATGGTGGAGGTGATATAGTGTGAAAGAGGGATGGAATGAAAAAAAAAACAAGGGGGTGGATGAAATGAATTTGAGATGTTTTAGAGGGAATAAAATGGACATGGTAATGGGTGATTCCATTCCATTAACCAACCAAACACATTTTTTTCATTCCGTCATAATGGTCCATTCTATTCCGCCTCTCATTCATGCTTACCAAACGCTACCCAAATCTATTTCATCCAACCCCATTGCTTTTTTTTCATTCCATCCCCTTATTCACCCTACCTTCTTTGGGTTTGCTCTGCTTCCTTCTTTTGTTATCACTACCCCCAAATATTTTTCTTCCTCTACTCCAAAGGAGCATTTAGCTGGATTCAACTTCATGTTGATGTTGATTAGCCTTGTAAATGTTTCCGTTATGTCTTGGAGCATTGTTGCCTCTGCGCCGCTTTTGATTACTATATCATCCACGTATACTTCCAAGTTCTTCCATATTTGTTTCAATCTCTTATATGTTGCCCCCACATTTTCAGCCCGAACAACATTTTTTGATAACATAAGATACCTTCATTGGTGATGAATCTCGTATTGTCTTCATCTTTCTTGCTCATCTGTATTTGGTGATAGCCCTTATAGGCATCTAAGAAGCATTTTAGATTGTAATTCACTAGAGCATCGATCTTCACATCTGTTTCTGGTAAAGGATAACAATCCTTCGGACATGCATTGTTCAAACCTTTAAAGCCGATGCACATCCTCTAGTTATTATCTCCCTTCTTCACCATAACTGGATTGCCTATCCGGGACTGGTATCTCACTTATCTAATGATGCCTGTATTCAACAATTTTGCTACCTCCTTGGTGATGGCCCGACTTCTCTCCGGTCCCACACTTCTCTTCTTTTTTTGACATGCTCAATTGATCTGTATACTTTTCTGCTCCCCTCGGGACCGCCCCAATATCTGATACCTCCCATGCGAATACGCCTATGAATCTAGACCATAAATCCCATAAGCATTTCTTTACTATTTCTAATAACTGTCTTCTGGTTCCAAGTGAATAGGTGTGTTGTTTGTAGTCCTGATGGGATTGTTTCTGGTCTCGAGTTGTGGTTCCAAATGAACAGGTGTGTCATTTGTGGTCCTGACGGCCCTTGTCCGCCGAAATGCATCGAGTGGAAGTTAAGAAATGAAGGTTGCGGTATAGGTCTTGGTGTGTGCATGATTGGGTGTGTAAAAGTCGTGTTTGATGTTTTTGTTGGTATTTGTGTACTTGTTTGTTGAGATTGTATTGAACATTGTGTTGGTCGTAATGTTCGTGGAAATAAGATTATCTAACCTTATGTCGTTTCCTGTTGGTGTTGTGTTTACCAAAGTTCCAGCGGTTGCGCCTTCCGTTGCCGAAGTTCCGAACAAGTTTGTTTGCACCGATTGCATCATTGTTTCCCTATGTTGTTCCATTATCTCACTCTCCAACTCGATTTCTTCTTCCTCCTCCGTCGGAGCTTAAACGGTTCCTCTCTGTCTTGACGTCACTACTCATACCCTCACAAAAACTCACAAAAATTTACTGTAAAACTCAGATTCGATCACCGGATGGTGCCAATGTTAAAGCAAATTTGGCCGCTTTAGAATTAAGGACCAAGATTTGCTCGGATAATAGGTAATATGAGTAATATTTAAGACAAGTATGAGAGGTTACATGAAACATATAGTTAAAGGTGTAGGTATTATTGATGAATCATATGTACACATTGTTACAATTATACATTGCTATTTATGAAGACACTATGATATCTAGAGATTGTACTATTGTTCTTTATGGCGGACCAAATGGTCTGACTGTCCTTTCTTCTCTGTGGCCATTATCTTGTCCTTTTGTCTCTTCTAAACATCCATTCCTTTCTTCTTTGTGGCCATTATCTTGTCTTTTCGGGGTATTACCCTTACAAAAATGATGATGGATTAATAACTACACATATGTTCATACTTATACTAATGCTTGTAATGAAATTGTACTAATTTTCACTAATGTGAGGGTTCTAGTTCCATTTGAGCTAGCATTAACATGTGTATAAGTTATCATATTAAAGCACAAACTACACGTTAGGGGTGTTTAAAACGGATATCCGAAGTTCCGGATATCCGAACCTTTCGGATAGTGGAATTCACTATCCGAATCCGAAATTTCGGATATCCGAAATTTCGGATATCCGAAAATCTGAAAATAAAAAAAGAAAAAAACTTATTTTAAACTTACACATATCCAGAATTTAAGGTTTCTAATCCAACAAATAGATACAAGTTGTTCAAATACAAATCTACAATCAAATAACATGCAATCCATTGTTCAAATTAAACACGACTGACGAGGGTTGTGGTGGAGGCCGGCGTTCGGGAGTGTGAGACGAGCTGTGGTGGATGGTCGGAGAGTGTGAGACGACGGCGAGGTAGAGGCGAGCTGCCGCGGTGTTGCATGCTGGGCTAAAAAACAGAGACGGAAATGGAGGCTGTAAGGGAGAGAAAGAAGAACTATGATAGAGATGGAGGCTAAAGGTTTGAAATAGGAATTAGGGGTTTTGAGATGGAGGCTGGAGTTTTGAGATGGGGGTTGTAAGTGTTATAGTTGTAAATAAAAATAAATTTAAAAAGTATTAAATTTAATATATCGGATATTTCGGATATCCGAACTATCCGAAATATCTCGGAATTGCTATCCGAATCCGAATTTTCGGATATCTGAATTCCTGATATTTTGGATACGGATTTTCGGATATTTCATATTCGGTTTCGGATTGAAGAAAACAAAGTAAGTCACACAAATAAAAAAACTAATTCTATATAAAAACAAGTATATTTGTTTTAAATAATCCCAACCATCAAATTTTGGTTGTTGTCGGTCCTAATTAGGGAAATGACCGGTGACGGTCCCACCTTATGTCATATTTACTACCAACGCACCCTTCCTAACAAAATCCTAATGTCGTTAGTTTTTTATGACACGACATGCTTGCGTGTAAAAACCTTGCTTATGGCATATACGTGTGTGACACCCAACATTTTCAGTCTACCTCTGTTAACTCAGTTACGAAACAAACATGCATGTCATGTGATGTGATGTGATGTCACATGGTCACACACGCGAGTATGTCCACGAACGTTGGCGGTCTAAAAAAAATAACACCTGTTGGATAAATATTAACGAGACACGTTTATAAGAGTTATGTGCTATGTATTCATATGGGAACCGTACATGTTATGTATGCTACGTGTTTGAATATAATACGTGCCTACACTATGATGCATGCCTGCTTGCCACATGTATTCATAATACTTATATTATATCATAAGTAAATATAAGTTGTTAAATAAAATAAATTGATGAAGTTCATTAGTAGGGTATTTGCTCGATATCGAAGCGATCAAGTAGATGAAAGCCCCTAGATTGTTTAAGGACATCCAAATTTTAAAAAGTAGAATCATAGCCTTACATAGTTTTCTATCGCGGGCAGCAGATAAATCACTACCTTTCATGACCATCCTAAAAAAATGCACAGACAAATCCAGTTTCAGCTAGGCTGAAGAGGCGGAATTAGCTTTTGAAGCCCTAAAAGAGCACTTACATCATTTGCCGACGTTAACGACCCCAAGTCGTGAGAAAAAAAGAATTGTGTACCTAGCCGCATCGACCAGTGCCATCAGTGCAGTGCTTGTAGTAGAGAGGTCGATGGTACAAAAATCGATCTACTACATAAGCATAATTCTGAAGGATTACGAGGAAAGATATTCACCATTGGAAAAGCTAGCTTTAGCATTGGTACACGCATCCAGAAGGTTATGGAGGTATTTTCAGGGTTTCAGATAGAAGTGTTGACCTCACAGCTCATCCAACGGATCCTGAAGAAACCAGAGATATCCAACGGATTCTGGATTTGGAATTGAGCACAAATCCAGAACAGCCATAAAATGCAATATCCTGGCAGATTTTCTAGCAGAAAGATCGCATGACGACACGAAGAAACCAATGGTCGAAGCTCCACCATGGTCTTAATACACCGATGGGGCATCCAACGTAGAAGGAGCATGGGCAGGTTTAATACTTAACTGTCCAAAAGGGGACGAAATTACTTATGCTCTTCGTTTTAACTTCCCAAGTTCAAAAAATGTGGCGAAATATGAGGCGTTGATCGCTGGACTTAAATGGCCAAGAAGGTGGGGGCCAAACGTCTGATCGCACATGTCGACTTAATGTTAGTAACCAAACAACTATCCGATTATTACGAAGCAAAAGAGCCAACAATGGTATCATACATATGCGTGGCAAAGACACTGATGGGTCACTTCGACGAATGAAAGATCCTACACATTCCAAGAAGTTAGAACAAGAAGGCCGACACCTTAATCAAGTTGGCCTTAGTCATTTTCAGTCACTTGGCTATGGAGGTGAGAGTAGAAGTTTTAAAAAGAATCGTCGATACAACATGGAGATGTACTTTCGCTAACAACAAGAAAAGATTCATGGATGGCGCCCATAATCAACTACCTGGAGTACGATAAACTACCGACTGATAAACGGCAGGCCAGAAAAGTGCAAGTGAAAGCCATGCAATACCAAGTCCAACGGGGCATCCTTCATGTAAATCCTACTTAGGACCGTTGTTGAGATGTTTGGACGAGGAAGAAGTCAGTTATGTGATACATGAAATTCACTAGGGAATATGTGGAATACATTTGGGTCCAACAATGATAGTTGGAAGGGTCATGAATGTTGGATACTTTAGGCCGTGTATGCACCAAAGCTAGAAACAAAATTAGAAGTTGTGAGGAATGTCAGAAACACGCCGCGACAACAATGCGGGTGAAGAACAACCTCATACCGGTGATGTCGGATTGGCCCTTCCATAAATGGGGCATCAACATCGTTGGGAACAGGCAAAGTAAAGTTTTTGGTGGTGGAGGTAGACTATTTTACAAAATGGGTAGAAGCCAAACCTTTAGCTACCATCACGGGACATCAGATTAAGAGGTTTGTGTGGGAGAAAATAGTGTATCGGTTTGGGTTGCCCTTGTACATCATCAGTGACAATGATGAACAGTTCTTAGACAATCACTTCAAAAATGGTGTGAGGATCTACACATAGTGTTAGCATTTGTTGCACATACTCAAGCAAGTCGACAAGCAGAAAGGGTTTACAGAAGCATTGTGGAAGGCATCAAAGTTCTCTTTGGAAAACAAGGGTCGGCATGGGTGGATGAACTACCACATGCGTTATGGGCTTACAGAACCACAAAAGTCGGAACAAAGGGAATCACCCTTTAGTCTAACATACGGCACTGGAGCCGTCATACCAGCCGAAATATGCATGCCATCAAGAAGAAGACAAGATCATGATACGAATAATGAAGATCTTCGACTCAACCTGGATATGGTCGAAGAACGGAGGGGAACGGCAGCCATAAGAGAATTAAACTACAAAAGAGAGATGGAGAAATATTGCAACAAAAGAGTGAAGGAAATCAAGTTCAAAGAGGGAGAATATGTGAAACAATGAGGCTCGCATGGAGCTACATGGCAAGTTAGGCCCAAGATGGGAAGGGCCTTACATCATTGTCGAAGCAACAGAAAAAGGGGCTTACAAGTTGAAGAAGCTGGATGGGACATTGGTCCCAGATTGTGGAATGATATCCACCTTAATAAGTGTTACATGTAGAACTCAAGTGCAGGAAAAGCCAACAATCAGGTTTTTCTTGTTTATTTTTTTTTATGTCTTTTAATCAAATGAAAATTACGATGTAAGATATTTTGTGAAATTCAATAATGATGTTTATGTGAAACACAAATCCCAATGCGATAATTATTTTCCACATAAAAAGGTTCAAAAGAAACATGTGATGATCATTTTTCATAGAAAAATATGCACAAGTTATATAACTTCCGAAAAGATGATTATGAAATTAGACATGTTCCATAGAAAAATGTCCACAAAAAGTATAATATCGAATATTATTATTACTGTCTGGAAGCCAATTTTTAAACATGACGATGTCATGAAAAAGCGCTATAAAAATAACATGCCAAGTATGAGAAGCGAAATAAAAGCTATAAATACCAACCTGGATATCGGAGACCCGCCATTCCGATGAAGAGACGAGTCCAATATACATCTCCTTAAAGTGTTTAAAACCGTACCGAGCACAAGAAAATAAGGATTGACGATCCCTCGAGAAGAGGAGAAATAAAAATATTGCTAAGTATATCATACTAAGCTATGCTAAAGAGGTAATGATGTTTACGTATTAAATAGCTACCTAAACTAGTGAAGTTGATAAATAAATAACAATGTCAATCATAGTTAATTACCCAATGAAGACATCCATCCTGGAGGTTAACAAAATTATGCAAAGCGAAGCCAAACAAAACAATGAAGATAACATAAGACAAGTTATCATCAAAAAGCATAGCAACTTGTTTGCCTCAACAGAGGGGACTTGATTACATAAAATTTTCTACCCAACATCAACGGACTTTTCGAAAACCACCAAAAAAAGAAATCCTAACAAACATCAACTCCTCAGAAAGGAGGATCAGAAGTTTCACCGGCTTCAGCAAGGGGAACCGTAGGAAGAGCCGCTTGGATTGGTCCTAAAGGGGCATTAGGGCTACGAATCACAGAAAAAATGAAAAAGAGAGGTTGTTGAAACCTGTCAACGCTGAGTCCAGTCCATGTTAGCAGAAGGATTGTATCCGGGGATCTGCTCCAAAGTCTTCCCCGATTTGGCATTCTTGTACCCCTCCACCAATCCTACATGGTATCCCAAGGTATTCACGGCATTGTTGATGCCGCCTAGAGAGGTAATCAGATCCTTGTGGTTCTTGACCACCTAGGCGAAGCGTTCCAAACCAACCTCAAACAACCAACGTTTCTGTTCCGGCAGACTAGCAACAGTGGCTTGAAGTACTTTCATCTCCACATAAACTGCACCTACAAAACAAAACAACATGATTTAGTAAAAAAATCCTTTTTAAATAACGAGGCAAAAAATCCCACTTACCAGTAGAAAGTCTCTCGCAACGGGCGGACAGATGGTGGATAACAAGGTTGAGAACATGGATCACATCATTGGCAGACCTGGCAGAACGAGCAGCAATAATCCATTTCAGGTGTTGTTGGGTGATGTGAGATCGTAGACTCACTCAAATAAAACCAAATACACTAATTAAATAGCAGTAAGTGGGTATCAAACACAGGGGTGGATCTACATATGATGGTGCGGGTTCACGGGAACCCATTGAGTTTCGGATTTTATATAAGACGCCTATATAAAATATGAACGTGAACCCATATATATTTTATGAGTTAAACCATACCCAAACTGGATTTGTGGCTTAGTGGTAAACAACTTATGTTCCAAACATGAGAAGCTGGGTTCTAATCCCTGTTTCAGCATGCATATTTTTATTTTATTATATTTCACAATATTTAAGTGGTTTAACTTATTAGGGTCTCATCCACATAGTTCAACACTTTAACTCTCCATCACACCCCAAATTTGTTAAAAAAATTGTTTTATTTGGTGTTTTAAATTTTTATTTGGATATATAAATTTTTTTTGTTATTATATTGTAATTTTATTATGTTATAAATTTTAACTAACTCGAACCATTAAAACAACCCCAACTTTCGAACCGACCCAAACAACTGAACCAACCAGAACAGTGAATACACTAGAAATAGTTTCTGGATCCGCCACTGATCGAACACAGGGAGTTTGTGAAAAATGTGTTACCAAGTAGTCTTTTAAAATAACTATATTAAAACTAATTGTAGATAATAAATTCAAATATTTGGTTGTTTAATTTGACTAACAAAAAGAACTAAAAACAATTTAACAAGTTTTAAATCAAGACGAGAAAATATGCATTCCCTCGGTTTGAGGTTTCTATGAATGTTAAAGTAACCGTTTAATCTGAGATGAACTATAAAAACCTACTTCGTGATTATGCAAATGATTGTGATAATTGAAGACTAAGTACTTGGATTACAAAACGCAAGATAATCACTCAAAAAACCAGTTAGTTTATCCAACCCCGAATCCCACCCGATTAATCTTGATTGCCTATCGCACCAAGAACTAACGGTTTAGAACACAAACTCAAAAAACTAACAATTTATCAATCAATTCATAAACACCATAATAATGAAATCAATAAGATCAAACTATTATCTCAGAAATTCCATAAACATTCAAAACAAAACCTTACAATCCAAGGGAAAACACAAAGAGAATTAGCCAAGCATGGTTTGGTTAATCATCCCTACGATTATAGTAATCATTCGAATAAAAAACAAGTATCCAATGGTCACACAACTCACAATTGAACTATGACATCTGATAATCGCCCCTAGGTCGTCCTTGGTTCAAAGATAATGATAAGATAATGAAAATCCGTCCAAAAACGAATATAAATTGGGTTGTTACATTTTCAGCATCGGTCCCACCGTAAGCTACGGTGGCCACCGTAGCTTACGGTGGCCTTAACAAATCCACGGCATAAAACAACTGTCTTACGACAGCTTTTTGTCTCAGCCTCCACCGTAGCTTACGGTGGGTACCGTAAGCTACGGTGGCCTCCTTCTTTGCCTGCTTGTTTTCTTGTAACTCTCCATCTTTCGTCGCCCGCGCTTCCCGTTTCGGCCAACTTCATTCCAACGCTTAAGTAATCACTGAATTTGCGTCTCTTGTACATGAAATAACATTTTACCGTAGTCATCTAATTCCACAAAATAAATCGATAAAATATACGATTATTAATGGTCTTGTAGCACTTCAGGGTTGTCCAACAGACCACCCGCCACGTTCCCACACTTACCCGTTGCTTTCCTTCAAGCAACTCATTCATTTTAAAACATAATCTCATTCAACAAAACGCATCTCGATTCAGGTCCCAAATCATACCCTATTTCCACGTGTTTCATACTTGCAATATTAACACATTCATATCCATCAAACCTAGAAATTCAACCAAACCTCACATGTTTCCTGTTTTTCATTCACGCAACACACCCCTCATGAACTTTCCACTCAATAACTTCTTCAAAGCTAGCATGATGTGCTAGTCCACCCAAATGCAAGTGTGCAAATCCACTATAATAAGCTTGTGTAACTATCGAACCTCCACCTAATAAATGCATAGACACTCATGCAAATCAAGAGAACTTACCATGGGTTGTAACGAGGCCAAGTGTTAGGGTACGGAACGGGGATACTGAAAGTAGGGCAGGCGATCCGATCCGACTTATTACATTATAACTAAATAAACATACAAAACAAAATAAAATAAACTAAATACAATATGAGGGAAAACACAAAGAGAATTAGCCAAGAACGGTTTGGTTCATCATCCTTTCGATTACAGTAATCATACGAATATAAAACAAGTATTCAATGGTTACACAACTCACAATTGAACTATGTCACCTGAAAATCGCCCCTAGGTCGTCCTTAATTCAAAGATATTGATAAGATAATAAAAATCCGTCCAAAAAAGAATATAAATTGGGCTGTGCTCGAGTAGAAAGTATTGATTAATTTCTCAGGGGCAACGATCTAGGGTTAATGCCAATCAATAAATTGGAACAACTTCGTAAGTATATCTTCGATATAGAAATAGAAATCGAAAGGATCCGATTCGAGCAAATTTTAAACAAATTTTAAATCCCAAAATTTTTGTTGGAACGGCTAAAACTTTTCGATTCACGGTGTATCGCGCACGAATAAACCATCGGTATGATTCTTTGATAGAAAGAAATCACAAAAAGGGGTATGTTGCTACCATTTTGAAAGGATTAAGAAGCACCGAAGTAATGTCAAAAAGTATGAATCATAGTTCAAATATTTCTTAATCTATTTCATTTATTCCGTGTTCCAGATAATAGAATAAATATCCTTTCAGCGTCGGGCCCACCATAACCTATGGTGGTCACCGTAGCTTATGGTTGCCTTAACAAAATCCACAGCAGAAGACAACTTCCTTACGACAGCTTTTTGCACTTAAGGGTTGTCCAATGGAACCCCCGTCACATTCCCACACTTACTCGTTGCTTGCCCTCAAGCAACTCATTCATTCATTTTAAAACATAAACTCATTCAACAAAACGTATCTCGATTCAGGTCCCAAATCATACCATATTCCCACGTGTTTCGTACTTACACTATTAACACATTTATATTTATCAAACCAAGAAATTCAACCAAACCTAACACGTTTCCGGTTTTCCTACCCCTCATGAAAAGTTCAAGCTGTCCCCAAAATGGTAAAGAAATTCATAAGAACTTCTCCACACTTGATTCGAACACACTCCAAGACAGAAGCGGTAATCTTTGAAACCAAATTAAACTAAACTAAACTAAAATACAACATACCTGGGCCTCTTAGTTTGATTCCTCGTCTGGTGAGCATAAGACATAACTCACCCTATCAACATCGAGCATGTTGATGTCCTTTCCTTCCAAATAAGGCTTGAGTCTTTGTCCATTCACCACTTGCTTCGGTTGGTCTTGAGTATCTTCTATCTCCACATCACCAAACCGACCCACTATTTTAATGATATACAGACCCATCCACTTACTCTTGATCTTACGCAGAAACAACTTCAACCTTGAATTATACAACCACACTTTTTGACCAACTTCAAAAGTCCTCTTCCTCAACTTTGCATCATGAACCTTTTTAAGTTTGTCTTTATATGCGGAAGCACATTCGTATGCTTCATCTCGGATTTCTTCAATCTCACTCAATATAAACTTTCTCAACTCACACGCTTCTTTATAATCCGCATTAACAGTCTTGATCACCCATAGTGCCCAATGTGCCAACTCCATTGGTAACTGGAACCCCTTCCCACAATGGGAGTTTTGTAGGCGGTCCGGTATGCCCATATCGCATCATCTAACTTAGATGACCAATCCTTTCTATCAACCCGCACCGTCTTCATCAAAATTTCTTTGATTTGTCGGCTGGACACTTTGACTTGTCTACTCGTTTGCGGATGATATGGTGTAGCAGTTCGGTGATTCACATTGTAACTTTTTTAAAGCTTCCCAAAGTTGAAATTCTTGACATGTTACCCACCATCGCTAATAATAACACACGAAATACCAAACCGAGCAAAAATGTTTGATTGAACTGTAGGTTCCCAGCCGGATCTACACGAGATATCGCGTTCTACGTAGGTGCGGAATCCCTACGTAAGACGTTACGAGTATAGAAAACAATACGATTAACACACGATACGATAATCAAATACGTTGTATACCAACCTTAAACACGTGATACGAAGATCACTTGATTACAGACTCTCTCTCTCGAATACTCTCTGGAAAACTGTGTGTAAGTTTGTTCTGAAATAAGCCGTAACCTAAACCTTATATAGACACGACAACTTCGCCTGGCATGTTCAGGCGAAGTTGTCACTAACTTCGCTTGTCTAACAAGTTCGCCCATATCAGCGAACTTGTCAGTAACTTCGCTTACATACAAAACTCAAATCTAACTAACACGATTACAGACACTAGACACTGAACTACTGACATCATGCACCAACAGACTCCCCCTTGGCAGTAGCTTCATCTCTTTAGCTTCAAACACGTGTCTTGTAATCTTCAACCTTGTATCTTCACGCATGCACTCCTTCTCGAACACAAACAGAGACAACTCTTTGATATTTCCTCGCTTCGTCTTTCCAAGCAGGAATATAAAAGATTTTCTTCTCATTGAGCACCTGCAGATCGGCTTGCGATAAGTTTACCAAATGCATCGGATCGTAAACTCTTAGCACCACTTGTTCATCCTCGTCTTCCATCACTGCCTCAGCTGTCTCACAATCTACAAACCACCACTTTAGGTCTTTAAGCACATCCTTGGGCATTAGTTTCATCGGTACTTCTTTAAGGCACCGGATCGGTTTATACTTCATAATCATCCAAGGTTTTCCATCAGCTCTCAAGCCTCTATCCTTGTCTTCAACAAGTTTTCCCTTTTGTGGTTTTAACAGCTCAAATTTCTTCTCTTTTATACTCTCTTTCCAAACAATTTTCCCAATAACTCTAGCCATATTATCGTCACTTCGATTGATTAACCCCAATCTGGCTAAGTCTTTCACTTCACATTCCGGCAGTGTATTCAACGATCTTAACAGTCTTTTAAAATACTGAACACCGGCATACCGTTTAATCACGAAGAGCCTCAACTGCTCATCATAGATCCAGCAAATAATCCCTTTCTTCGCTTCAGCATAGCCTTTAATGTTGTAACTCTTCTTAAACATTGTAGGGACCGCCGGTTTCTTCGTTTTGACGAACCACTGAGCGTAGCCTTCTTTCCATCTAGGCTGCTCTTCCCATTCAGACTCATCACTTGCCATCTCTTTACTCATATCGGCTTTCTCAACATCTGGAATGTCATGCTCCACATTCTCTTCTACTATCTCTCCCTCTTCAATCTCATAATCAATCACAATATCTTCTCCAATCTTCTCTATCACATCACTCGGTAATACATCATCATCATCAACCAAACCATCATCCATCTCCTCTACGTCCACCACCACCACATCATCACCACCAGCTGCAGTTGTCGACTCCCCCTGAGTTGTGGAAGTTCCAAGAGCTTGAGTAGTTCTTGGTAGCTCACCACCTGCATCTTTCGACGCATTGGGATCATCGTCACTATCATTCCTTCTCTTGGTCCTCAACTCATCGCCTTTACAGCTCGTCTCCCCCTGAGATGCCAAGAACTCCTTGAAAGCATCTATGATTTTACCATGTTGTACCAGGAGGGACGACTGCATCTGATTCTCTGCAACTAGGCGTTGAATAGCCTGGGTCTGGATAAGATTCACCCTTGATTGTTCTGCCACGGCCCGTTCAAGTGCTGCTATCCGTTCTGAGTCTGAGAGGGTTGCATCGAAATCGAACCTCATATGTTATATGTCTTGAGTGTACTGAGGAGGGATTTTCGATGTCACCGGGACCTCAGAAGTAGAAATAGACGTAACCGCAGGTGGTATCGTCATTGATAACCCTGCAGTGGCCACAACAGTCGACTCTATAAATTGTGCCACGACCTCCGATGGAGTAACGGTCGGAGGCGGCAATGAAACGATCACAGGAGTCGAAAGTTGGAAAGTAGTGGGTGGGAGGCCAAATGTAGACGAGGTAGCCACCACGGGAACAACCGTAGCGCTTGGCCTCGTAACCTGTAGTGATGAGGGAACCATTGTCATACCGGATAGTGCTGGTGGAGTGAAACGTACCACCCTAGAGCTCTCACCGGCTCCCGATCCTGCACCTATCCGTTCCCTTCTTGACCTCCTTATCAACTGTTGTACCTCTTCCTCATAGTCTGACTCGTCATCATCATCTGTTCTCTTTCTTTTCCCATGTAGTCTTTCTCGAGTCACCATAATCCTTCTCGCCTCTGCCACTTCATCATCAGAATCAGAACCAGCCACCGTAGCAGCTGTTCTAGTAACATTCACAGTCGACACTTGGGCTACTGAGACCTGTACATTTTCCTCTGGATCCACCCGATCCATATCAAAGAAGCCTTGACCACCAAATTCTGCGTCAAGGTCCACATTCTTCTCCGGTGACACAACAGGAGCAGCAGGTATAGCTTGAGGTGCTCCTGCCTGTTGTGGTGCCAGGTCCCTAAACTCATCCCCACGAGCAGGCACATACCCCGGGTTGATCAAGTACCCAAAAAGTGGAGTATGGCGAGGACGAAGCTCAGGTTTGCTCCTCGCACTGGAGGATCTGAATTGGGCGAAGATCCTTTTGTTCACACTCTCAACATATCGGATCGGACGGCGCTGAGGAAGCGTTGGAGCAACATGATTCAAGATCATTTGTAGAAATCTTGGATACATGATAAATCGCTCACGCGCCATCGCTCTTCTTTGACGATCAATCTCATAAAAGACCATCTGACTAAAGCTGAATCGCTTGTTGTAAGTCAGAGCAGTCATTGCTGACTGCATGGTCGCGCCCATGCCATCAGTTCCCGCCTTTCTCCCTGACATGCATACTATCATAACATGCATGAGAAAGCGCCACTGGTCAAGCAGAAATCCCTTCATTCTCTGCGAATCCTCCAAGGGACCAGAATAACCCATCCTCAAAAATGCTCCATCACGGAAAGGAGCTACAAACTCTGCCGGGTCCTCTCTTGTCTCATTTCCAAACCGCAGAGCCGCCCGGATATGTTCAGAAGAGAACTGAACAATCTGATTGTTTACTGTTGCGCGCATCACCGGGGGTTCGACTCTACAGTCGTATTCCACGGTCTGCCAGAAATCCTCAATGTTGGGCAAGGATATCGGCAGAGTTGTTGTAATGGCGTGGAATATCCTCGAGCGTAACAGAAATGTGATGATTTCGCGGAAATCATCAACTCCGCTCGCCTCCGGGTCTAATGTTATATACATGTTGTGACCCGGGAAGAATTGTCTCTGGTTATCACCTCCGTCATCACCGCCTGCACCACCTGCTCCAGCAACAGCAGCCATATCTGCAACAAACAGGTTAAGTTAGATAAACGTCAAAGCGAATCACAAGTTCGCCTGTTGCCATGAGCGAAGTTGTGATCTATTATGTACAGGCGAAGTTAAAGGTGGGGCGAAGTTGGGAAACAACTTCGCTTCAATTTGAACTTCGTCTGATAACTGTTATGTAAAATGGTCCAGGCGAAGTTAATGAGAACTTTGCCTAATCACAACATCGCCTCTTAAGATAAACCTCAGGCGAAGTTAAACCTCAGGCGAAGTTATGGATAACTTCGCCTAAACTGTAACTTCGCCGAAATCGTATCGGCAACAGATAGGTTTATCGAACGACGTGTAGATGATGAAATTGGAGATCGAGGACTCCGTAACACATGATTTTATGAAGTTTTATTCGTTCAGGTATATTACGAACACGTAATAACAGGTTTGAAATTCAGTGTTTAAGGTTCGAATGATCGAGGTCGTTAATCGAGTCTAAACGACCGATGTTTAACCTCAAAAGACAGAGATTATATGATAAAAGAACCCTACACACCTTTAATCGACAATGAAATCGAGAAAGAAACACAGATTGATTGATGAAATAGAATCGATAAGTTCGCCTAGGTTGACAGAAGATAAGTTCGCTGATTTTGAAATAATGATCAAGTCTGACCTTAAAACTTCCTTATATAGGGCCACAGATGTATCGGCGAAGTTGTGGATAACTTCGCCTATCAGGCGAAGTTATGCCGAACTTCGCTGATATTAAAATTTTTCAAAACAAACCCCATAATTTGAACAATTTGCAATTAAGTTTTAAAACATCCTTTAAAGCGTTAAATGAAACGATCAAGACCAAGTAACCAGGTATAAAATCATACAACTACAAAAATAGAAAAACTTTTAACTATAAAGTACAGGGGATCAAATTTCAGTCTGGACAGGGACTACCATGTCTTAGAAAAGATCCGAACAGGAATCATACTAATTACATGACTGTCACACAGATCCTTGTTCTGCTGTATTATGACATAAAGAAACAGGTTGTAAGCAGGTAATATACTTAAAATGGTTTTCATCGTTTCTGTGATACGAGTTAGGTTCAATTAAGCTCAAAACTTAAGTGGGCAACAACTCAGAGATTATGATGCCTCCTATCTATTCTCAAAGCGTATTTGGCTTTCCCCAAGTCACCCCGAATTGACCTCGACCTGTAGTGTCTGATTAAGTAGTAATTACTCTTCGATCTTAGACTCTGTTTCCCGTTCACCTTCTTGTGTCTTGATTGATAATCATTATCATTATGAACTCTAGAATTTTTTTTTTTTTAATCTAACATGTATATACACAACTTCAAGTAGAAAATAACTGCAAGTCCCGAATCTGGATCACTGCAGCGTCTTGACACGCTATCTTCACGGGAATCAGAACACTCACGGGCTCGTGTATGACTGGGTAATCGCTTTTCTGCCTATCATTCGGAAAGATATGTATGAAGACATGCACAACTCTTAAGAAGTTTCCACAAAAAAAAATCGAGTAGATTTATTTAGTATCACTTCTACTTTTACGCACCATAAAAAGCTACCATGACATACAATGACTGTTCTAAAGTCTTTTAAGCCTAATAACTTCACTAGTTAAGCACACACAATTAGTATATCTATCACTTTCCAAGGTTGGATCAATTTTCTGTTAATCATAGTAAAGTAACTTCTTACGAAGTAGTAGACTTGAAAAATAATTTCATCTCCCGAAAAGAAAGGAAAAATTTTAACATCAATCGCCCCGACCAACTCAAAGTCTTCAGGTGAACGGCTATCCCGAAGATCCAAAGGATCAGCTGGACCGACCACATACTAGTATGTGTCCTTCTAACTAAGTATGATCGACTAATTTTCAGCGAAAGAATGAAAACTCATCATAAACCGCCCCGGTCACTTTCAGTCATCTGGTTAATGGCTATCCTCATATTCTACAAGTAGAAATGTGGACCAAACATATCCGAAGACATGTCCTTCAAACTGAGGCAACCGACATAATTCTAAGCGATAGTGACGTTTTTTTTTTTTTTTTTTTTTTTTTTTTTTTTTTTTTTTTATAAACACAAACATATGACTTGGTTACTCGGGATTGATCATCCCGTTCAGCTCAACAAGGTTTTGAAATCTAGTTTTGTCAAACGCTTTCGTGAACAAGTCAGCGAAATTATCTAACTTGTCAACCTTTTCGAGCTCAATCAGCTTCTTCTCAGCACAATCCCGTATAAAATGATGACGTATGTCAATATGTTTAGTTTTACTGTGCTTCACGGGATTGTTAGTTACTGAGATAGCAGCAGTGATATCAATGCAAATAGGAGTAAGTGAGAAATTCAGACCATAGTCGCGCAATTGTTGTTGAATCCAAAGAACCTGGGAGCAGCAATTGGATGCTGCCATGTATTCTGCTTCACAGGTTGAAATTGCGACCGAGGACTGCTTCTTGCATTGCCACGACACTAGTCTGCCACCAAGAAACTGACATCCACCGGTTGTAGACTTCCGACTCTGATTGCACCCTCCATAATCAGAATCTGTGTAAGCGACTAGCTCCAAGTCTCCTCCTCTCGAGTACCACAACCCGGACTCCGATTCAGTCGCTTTTGACAGAAGACACGATTCTTCTGTGGCCATTTCAGTCGATCTCTTATCCATGATATATGTATTCTTCACTCTTGGAGCCTTCATAACAATCCAATCCTCTGGTATCTTAAAACCAGGATGCAACACAATCGCTTCATTCTTTGTAAAATGTACGGTGTAATCCTTGTCACAGATCTGCGAAACACTCAGCAGATTGTGCTTCAGTTCTTCAACAAAGTTAACTTTCTCTAGCGTCATCTTCCCGTTAGTCACAGTCCCAATTCCTGTGATCTTTCCACCGCTCTCTCCTGCGAAACTCACTCTACCACCTTGAACATGTTTCCAGTCTTGTAAAAATTTCTTGTTTCCCGTCATGTGCCAGGAACAGCCGCTATCCACAACCCATTGATTGTTGGCAGCCCTGTTCAACTGTTCCCGCACGATTAAAGCAGATGATTAAAATCTTGGGACCCAAGACCTCTTGGTCTTGGGTCGATACATCCCGTACCTAGGCTGTCCAAAGTTAGTATCATAATCATTTCTGTGAGTCCTAACAGGATACCTTCTTGTGGATTGTCTATGAGGCCATCCAAACCGTCTTGAATTAAATGAATTATTAGTTATGGATTGGGTGTTACCAGTGAAAAACTGAGATCTATTTCTTTGAAAACCTGGATTAGTCCATTTTCTGAAATTCGATGGGTTTTCAGTTTTATCATTAAATTGATTACTGTTAGCTCTTTTCTCAGATTTTAAAGGCCTCACACCTCTGAATTTTTGCTTCAGAGGGCAATCAGCAACAAGATGTCCTTGTTGATTACATCTAAAACAACACCTGTTTTCAACTTTCTTATCAAAAGTTGTCTTAGATGTTGAGGCTGTATTACTGCCCGTTTGTCTCACATATGGTGGGACATACGGGTTTAGTGGAGACTTCTTTTCAGATGTTTTCTTTTTCTCTCCACTTTTTGGTAACACTTCCTCTTGATTTGTCTCACTCGACTCAGAAGACTTGTCCGAGTTTGATGAGACAGGACTCGGAGCAGAAATCTTAACACTTGCAACAGGCTTACTAACTTCTGGTTCTTTAATCGTTACTTTAACCGGAACTGTCTGACCATAGTCAACATCGACAGATTTCTGATTACTAGGGTCAAAAGTGTAATTATGATTGAAAGGTGGTGGAACTTCATGATAACCAATTCCTCCCCTTTTTGGAGAACCTTGATCACTAACGAGGTGATCAAGTATAGCGGAGGAATTTCTGAATTGTTCAAGTTTCCTGTTAAGTTCCACCACTTTTACCTGGTGATCAGTTATCTGCTTTTCCCTCTCAGCTATTAGTTTGGTTTTCTCTTCTAGAACTTCATAGCTAAGATCAATCACTTTAATTTTTTTAGCAAGCTTTGCTTTAAGACTTTTAATATCTGTTTCACTAGCTTTAATTTTTACTTTGTAACTATTTTCTCTAGCTTTAGTGAAATGATGATCTTCTTTTAAAGTTTTATATTGCGCATCCAAACTAACAAACTGATCAGTTAGAGTTGTCAGTTGTTCAGACAGATGTTCACACTTAGTACAAGGGAGTTCGGTACTTACCTCGGAGAGCTGGTCTGCTACATCTGCCATGTACGCTTCATTTTCCCCAGTTCCCTTCTCACTATCTACATTTTCGATGTTTGCCAAGTTGGCCTGTTCAAATACTTCTTCAACATGCAGATTCCAGTTGTACTCCTTGTTCTGTCTGGAAATCATGGCTCTATAGTCATTACCACTACCACTTTGCTGTGTAGATCTGTTCTGACTGCGTTCTACACGTTCATTCTTGCATTCTTTTGCAAAGTGGTCATTCTGCTGACAGTTGTAGCAGCGAACCCGTCTTATCAAACCCTGGCCTCTCACCGACAAACTTCCTGCCAGTCTTCTTCATGAACCGCTTTACCCTTCTCACTATCATGGCCATCTGCCACTGCAGATCCATCTCCTCCAGATCATCAGCATCGATCTGGTCATAGTCTTCATCCAAAACTGCAGGATCAACGATCTTACCCTGAATGTAGTTCTCATACGAAGCAATAAAAGATGCATAGAGAGCAAACTGCTGTTCAGCAGATTTGACACTCATGGGCATCTTCGAGTAGTTGTTGTTTGAAACACTTGGGGAATAACTACTCTTGGTCGCTTGAGGTTGAGAAGCATTTGACCCTCCAGCTACATAGCACACATCACCGTTCATGTTGAGAGATACATGTCCCTCATGTGTTGAGCTCGCGCCTGACTCTCCCTTAGAGTAATAAGCAGATGATTCAGTTTTCGAACTTGATCCAGAGTTAACCTTTGCACCATACATACCCGGATCTTGAACTTGATCGGTAGGTGTCTCCTTTCGTACCATGTTCAGTTCAAACGTTCTTAGCTTGTTAACTGCTGTCTCCAGGTCATAGTCAGCAAAGTCTTTATCTTCTCTCATCAACACAGTATACATCTCCCATTTTGGTGGGAGAGCATCAAGAAGCTTCTCAACAATCTCATCTTCTTTGTATGCAATTGAATAGTTGCTGAGTTCAGTCATCAGATGATAATATCTAGTGATGATATCATCAAGTGATTCATTTTTCAGATACTTGAAGACCGAGAATTGGGTTTTTAGAAGTTTAATCTTCGAAGCACGAATTCCCACATTGCCCTCAAAACGGTTCTCAAGTGCTTCCCAAAGCTCTCTAGCAGTTTTATACTTTCGGAAGGTGTGAAGTATCTCTTGTGGAAGAGCCATTGTAATTGCTGCATGAGCTTTACTTTCGGCTTCATACATTTTCTTCTCTTCATCTTCCATCTCTTTGTACTTCTTGATCTGATCACGACCCTCATACTCAGCAGTAGGTGGAATGTAACCATCTTGTATGCATACCCACATCTTGGCATCTTGATACTTGACATATTGTTCAAAACGATCTTTCCACGCTACATAATCAGTTTTCTTAAGCATCTTAGGTGCTTTTGTAGCCGACCCCGCTTCTACTTCCATCTTTACCAGTTCAGTAATGTTTATCGAAGACATCTTTCTCAAAACTCAAAGAAATCCGAAAATCAAAAAAATTTATTTTCAAACAGCTCTGCAGGCGAAGTTGTGGATAACTTCGCTTAAAACTTAACTTCGCGTGAATCAGTAACTTCGCTCACTTTCTTAAATTCGCCGGATTGGCGAACTTGAGAATAACTTCGCTTAAGTTGAGCGAACTTGGGAGGTAGGCGAAGTTGTGGGTAACTTCGCTTGAGGTAAGCGAACTTGAAGAGGTAGGTGAAGTTGTGGATAACTTCGCTTAACCTTATATCTTCGCCGAAACCCTACTAACAGTGACGGCAACTTCGCCTGATGAACACGAAGTTTCTGCAGATTAGATTTCTGGGTTTTTCGAGGTTTGTGAAGGTGTTATGGGTTGTTTAAGATTGTAGGAGGAGAGTATAGCACAAAAGCTCAGAAAACTCGTCCCGCGAATAGTCGAACGGAACGATTTCTATACCCGCGTGATAATCCCGAACCACACAATCGAGCAAATGCTCTGATACCAATTGTAGGTTCCCAGCCGGATCAACACGAGATATCGCGTTCTACGTAGGTGCGGAATCCCTACGTAAGACGTTACGAGTATAGAAAACAATACGATTAACACACGATACGATAATCAAACACGTTGTATACCAACTTAAACACGTGATACGAAGATCACTTGATTACAGACTCTCTCTCTCGAATACTCTCTGGAAAACTGTGTGTAAGTTCGTTCTGAAATAAGCCGTAACCTAAACCTTATATAGACACGACAACTTCGCCTGGCATGTTCAGGCGAAGTTGTCACTAACTTCGCTTGTCTAACAAGTTCGCCCATATCAGCGAACTTGTCAGTAACTTCGCTTACATACAAAACTCAAATCTAACTAACACGATTACAGACACTAGACACTGAACTACTGACATCATGCACCAACATGAACGAATTTGCAAACCACCAAACGATCATTAGTTTTCGTAGCTACCGCTTCTACCCAATTTGACACATAATCCACCGCAACCAAAATATACACGAACCCATTTGATTTGGGAAACGGGCCCATGAATTCAATGCCCCACACATCAAAAATCTTTATCACCTAAATCAGTTGCTATGACATTTCGTCCCTCTTTGAGATACTACCCATCTTTTGGCAATTTAAACAATGCCGGGCATACTCGTTTGCATCCTTGAAAATGGTGGGCCAATAAAACCCACATTGTAGAACCCGATAACCCATTTTTTGACCACTATAATGACCCCTACACGCTGATGCATGTTCATGAGTTAACACCTCCAAAACCTCGGAGTCGGGAATACACCTCCGTATCACTTGATCCGACCCAATCTTGAAAAGGTCTGGTTCATCCGAAATATATTGTTTCACTTGGGCTATGAACGTTGTCTTCTTTTCTTCACACAATGACTTGGACTAGAACCCGTGGCTAAATCATTCACAAAATAAGCATACCACAATGCGGTCGACACAGATAAAAATTGTTCATCGTGGAACCGTTCGTTTATTTCCATCGTGTCATCAACGCCTTCCTATGGAATTCGGGATAAGTGATCCGCCACTACCTTTTCACACCCTTTGTTATCCCGAACCTCCATATCAAACTCTTGAAAAAGCAATACCCACCGAATCAAACGTGCCTTTGCATCCTTATTATCCACCAAATACCAAACCATACTATGATCCGAATAAACGATCACCTTACTTCCCAAAATATATGAGTGAAACTTATCCAAAGCATACACCACCGCAAACAATTCTTTTTCGGTGTTGGTGTAATTAAGTTGTGCTTTGGATAATGTTTTACTCGCATAATAAATTACCACCGGCTTCTTATCAATCCGTTGACCCAAAACCGCTCCTATGGTAGTATCACTAGCATCACAAATAATATCGAAAGACTTCGTCCAATCCGGTGGTTGCAAAATGGGAGCTTTCACCAATTGTTCCTTCAAAACATTAAACACTTGCAAACAATCATTAGTAAAATCAAAAGGAGCATCTTTTAACAACAAATTACATAAAGGCTTAGTGATGATACAAAACTTTGAATAAATCTCCTATCAAAACCCACACACCCCAAAAATGATCTTACCCCTTTAACATTTTTTGGTGGAGGTAAAAATGATATTACCCGAATGTTTGCTTTATCTACCTCCATTCCCCTTTCCGATATAACATGTCCCAACACAATACCCTCTTGTACCATAAAATGACTTTTCTCCCAACTTAGAATCAAATTTGTCTCAACACCTTTTTCAAACCCTTTCTAATTCATTGAGACATGTTTCATAAGTTGGACCAAAAATGGAAAACTCATCCATAAATACCTCAAGTGAATCCTCTACCGTGTCCGAAAAATGCTCATCATACAACGTTGAAATGTGGTCGAGGCATTACACAATCCGAATGGCATTCACCGAAAAGCAAAAGTTCCATACGGACACGTGAAGGTGTTTTGTGTTGGTCATCCGGGTGGATAGCAATTTGATTGTAACCAGAGTACCCATCCTAAAAACAGTAATACTTTTGACCTGACAAAAATTTAATAATTTGGTCAATAAAAGGTAACGGAAAACGGTCTTAGGACGTAGCGGCATTTAATTTACGATAATCAATGCAAACTCGCTACCTAGTGACCGGTCAGGTGGGGATTTGTTCATCGCTTTCGTCTTTAATTACCCGTATACCTGCTTTTTTAGGTACCACCTGTGTAGGACTTACCCAAGCACTATCCGGAATATGATAGTTAATTCCCGCATCTAACCATTTTATTTCCTCCTTCTTCATAACTTCCATCAAATTGGAATTCAACCTTCTTTGAGTCTCCCGAGTTGGTTTTGCATCCTCGTTGGTGATAATTTTATGCATGACTATGGATGGACTAATGCCTTTTAAGTCGACAATTGTCCAACCTATAGCCGCCTTGTTCATCTTCAACACCTTCAACAACTCTTGCTCTTAAAGCTCATCCAATTTAGAGGCAATAATGACGATAATGTGTCATTATCCCCCAAAAATGCATACTTCAAATGGTTAGGCAAGTTTTTCAACTCCAATTTCGGTGGACACTCCAATTAAGGCTTTGTATCCGAATTGATCTCGGCCTGTAAACTGTCAATTTGATGGGTCCATGGCGGTCGTCCCTTTTACGCTGCCAACACTTCTTGATTTTTCTCTTCCTTCCTCAATGCACAAAGGTGTACATGTTCAGAAAATTACAAACACATGTTTCCAAAGCATCTTCCTCAAAATCATGCTGTTTACACATGTTAACTATATCTGCCATTAAAAAATCATCACCACATAAAGAATTAGAAATGTTAGTGAAAACATTTAGTCTCATCTTTCTATTTCCAAAAGCCATATTAACCGTACCTGTAACAACTCATACTTTTAAATTATTATCTAACCCAACCCGCTCTTACGTTCGGGTCATTTTATTAAATAAGATACCGCATTTATCGAGTAGATTAATTAATATAATATTAATCTTAATTATTTATATAATATATATAACTATAACTTTCAAGTAATGTCCATAATCACCCTAAACAAACTTTTACCTTATTATGCTTCCACCCTCAATCTATAGGGACTAGAATGCAAATTCTGTTATAACCCATCAAAGAAATCTGGATAACAAGATCCGAACCCAAACCCATTATCCTTTTCGTAAACCTGGTTTCAATTACATACCTTGGACCTTAATTCTCGCTTCAATTACGACAATTGAATCAATATATGCATTATACATTCCTAATTCGACCTAACCGACACTTCTATTATGTTAAACGAATCAAATCAGATCTACAATTTGTATTATGCTTAGCCGACCCTAATCCTAACTCGCTATACAAGTAATCGAACATTATAATTCAATTAAACTTGGAGACACCATCCTTATACCAGCGCCGCACAACCCCTATAGTTAATTTCATCGTAACAACCTGCGAGTAATGATCTTCGTTCACATTCAAGCCGACCCTATAGCGAGTGTTTTAGCCTTCAATTAAGCAGTTTGGTAAGTGTTTGTTTACGTAATTGTTTTCGCCGTTCATCCTTCTGCATTAACCCTATGGTTAATTGAACATAAACAAACAAATTTAACCAGTTTGATGTTCTAGGGTTATGTTGAGCTGCGTCTGCTTGTCTGTTTAAAAGAACTTGTCTACGTGATATAACCAATTGACTGTGTAGCTCAGTTGGTTCTGTTTGTTCGTGTAAGTCGCTGAACCGGCAAGGGGCGCGGGTTCGAGCTCCCCTGACGCGGTTGGTTGTTTTATTTTTTTAAAATGTGGTTTAAGGTCTATATAACTATTATAACTAAATAATATTTTACTAGTCTTTTTCCGAACCTCGATTAAACACCGTATATGTGTTTGTATATATATATATGTTGGTTTATTAAAATTAATAAAGGTTTTAATATTTAAAAATAATTTGAATCTAAAATATATACAGTTTATATAATCGTGTTAAATAATATTCTATGGCATGTTACAAATATTTTATAAAAAGATTATAATATTTATAATATTCATCTTTATTAATAAATAAAAATTTTATTAAAACAATAAAGTTAATGATAAATTTAAAGAAATACATGTTTTCGTCAAGAACACCCGATCAATCTTAATATCTTTAATGCGTCTATTGATTCATTGTATTCTTCGGTTATCTTTATTACTTAGGATTCGTTCTTTGATACACCTCGAGCGTGACGTAACTTTGCCGTTGTACCGTATTTATTCTCTTTTCCTCATCTGCTAAGGTGAGTACCACATTCCCCTTTTTTACTCGTTTTCTCACGTTTTGGGGACATATGCGTAAATATACTTTCTCATATATACTTATACACAAAACTGCAACTTTGTCTTATGTGTTAACAACTTATACCTTACTTGTTAATGTGCTTATTTGCTTTGTATGCTTCCGCATTCGGAGAGGTCCAACATAATCTCAGTCTAGTATGATCAAACGCCAGTCATTATAGCCTTGTGCTTCTCGACATCTCAGTTATACTTGCTCATTTGGTTAATTTGTTATTCTCATATGACTTGTTGCAGCTACGTATTTTGTTATATATACTATATGTACAACTAAACTGGTGTGTTGCTCACTCAACATATGTTGTTGACAAAATTATATTTTAAACGCATATGCAGGTTATCGTAAGAATTTAATGTAGATTGGTGAAGACTTAGTGAAGAATTTTAAGTTAGAAATGATTCGATCAAGAATTTAATTTTTAATTGTTGTTTGTTTAATAAGTTGTATTTTGTACTTGAATTATTTGAAATTATTAAATGGATATTGAAACTTATATTGTGCATGATAGTAACCTTGAGAGCTGTGACAATCAGTTCGCGCCTCGGCATTTCCGCCGTAGGTTGGGGTGTGACAGATTGGTATCATAGCCGAAGGTTTAAGATAGGCTGTTAGAAATTGCCTTAGACACATGTTTAGGAGCCATATACGTTCCTATCTGTTTACCTTTATGTGTTCAAATTAATTTGTTTACAGCTTTCTTAGATAATTATTATTATTATTATCTATTGTATTGTTTTGCACACACACACAAACTTCGAGGCTATGCCTCAACATTCAAAGAAAACTTTTCGAATAGTAGATTGCTTTTATTTTCGGGAAATTCCTTAAGAATTCCCACCTGTTTTTTTCACTCGTAAACCTTAAGGTTAGGTTATTTGGCATGTCCCTATGATAAATGAAAGGGGAAGAGAAACTGTGAGTTGGGCACTGGTAAAACGGTTCTAAGAACTAAAGGTAAGACGCTAATCCTTACTTGGGTGATAACCTGACCACAATACTCAACCCTATGGACCCGAGCGAGACCCATAAATTCCATATGACCGACACCTTAGGTTAATTTTAACAGAATTCACGGTGATTCGTGGCTAAACTCGGTTTTCCCGATTATTGTATTATGTTATTTAAATGGTTAGTTGGGTGAAAAATCCATGGAACCCATGGACACTCCTACTATCCATTTCTTTACTTGTTTTCGTATTTTTGTTGGAGTGATCAAGGTGGTGATTCACAAGCCCATATTTATTTCGTTAGTTCGTTATTTAGTTTGGTCGGTTAAAACGCCGTGTAACGCTCATTGGGCCGACAAACTTCATTGCATTGTTAATTCGTTAATTAGTTGGGACAATCAAATTGCCATGTAACGCTCATGGGCTGTCTAACTCAATGTTTTATTCGCTAGTTCGTTGGGCCATTCAAATTGCCATGGAAAGCTCATGGGAGGCCAATACCCACAATTTATATTTCGTTAGTCTATTGTAAACTTAATAATCTAAATTTTAAACTGACTTAACTCCTAATATAGTCATCACACATTAATCTTATTGACTACATCATTTAACAACAATTTACGCAATGTACCCCCTCATCTTATAGTCTTTTACATTTAATCTTTGTGGTGCAAATCCCCTTACTTCTTAACGCAACATTATTATTTCCACATAGTTAAACTTTTGCTATTCCTGTGATTTCCTCAACTTATCCTTCATCTTATAAACCTTTATTCTTTTGGTCCTCGTAGAATGTCTCGTCTAAGAAACCACTGTCATCCTCGACATCAATCGTTTGATTCTCACGACCAACGTATGGCTGCCCGTATCGTCAAGGAGTAATTGCTGCGAACCCTAGGATAGTAACTCAAATTCGGAACCTCAATGCAACCAATTCAACTTCCCCACTAATTCCCGTGCTGGTGACTACAAACCAATTACCTCCACTCACCCTCACAACAAGAAACGTAAGAACCTTGCTGCAACAAATCCTGATCACCCACAAGTCTTCTCAAACAAGAAACCTTACCTCGGTCCTTTTCCGTTATGCTCCATTTGTAACTATCATCACTCGGTTAAATCCTTATGTCGTCGCTGCATCGAATGTAACAATGTAACCGTTATGGTCATCTTGTTAACACCTGCCGTGTCCCGCCTACTGCACAATATGTTCCGTAATAACCTACCCCTCATGCTCAACCTGATGTTCCTAATACCCGTGCTTGCTACCATTGTAAGGACCCAAGTCATCTCCGTAATACATGCCCTCAACTTACCCAAGCTCATCAAGCTCAATCTAAGACTACACCCTACTACTTGACCCATGCTTTCCAGGCTCAAACTCATCAACCTCATGTCCCTCAAGTTCCTTTCATCAATCAAGGTCAACCTTACTTAACCCAAAAATGCCGAATCAATCTACCTCAACTTCTCCTATTCCTGCAACTCCTCATGGTGCCTCAATTCACGTCAATTAAGCTACTCAACGATATTGAAGACCCTTGTCGTTTCCATTATCTATCTTACCTTACTTTGTCTTTTTCTTAATTATTGTAACGCCTCTTTATGGCCTTGAATTATTTCTAATTTGAACTATTTACCTTCTATCTAATAAATAAAGTTTCTCTTGATTAAATGGATTGTTTATTAAAGCCTAATCCTATCTTATTTTCGACCTTCATCACCCTTAACTAGTAATAAGTTATATTTTCTTGAACTTTAAATACTTATATCCTTGCGATGTCTTAGACATTTCTTTATTTAAATCCCCTATAACTTTTGAAATTGTTTTATTCATTGTTGATTTTCTAGTGTTATAAACTAAAACTCCTTAAAACTTTTGTTTCCTCAAAGTTATGTTTTTAATCAAACGTTTTGTAAATCTACACGATGGAAAGAATCATGTGGACCATTCAACGATGAAAATAATTATGGTCCAGAACATAATTATCGAAATCCTCGCATGGAAATCATGATGCGTAAGATTGTGTGTCATAATATAGAATTAAAAGTGGTTGGGATAACGGTACAAATGTGAAAATGATAAGGGCATGGTGGATACGCCACTGGTACATCCTATATATAAGCGTCCTTATCAGATTTTCATTTGGAGCATTATTATGACTATCCAAAGTTCTGTGTTATGATAAATTTTTAAATTATATTTAAGATTTTCTTTCCCTCAAAATCAAATGGTGTTGTTTTAGTATTCCTTAATTTCGGGACGAAATTCCCTAAATTAGGGGAGACTATAACAACTCGTACTTTTAAATTATTATCTAACCCGACCCGCTCTTACGTTCGGATCATTTTATTAATTAAGATACCGCATTTATCGAGTAGATTAATTATTATTATATTAATCTTAATTATTTATATAATATATATAATTATAACTTTCAAGTAATGTCCATAATCACCCTAAACAAACTTTTACCTTATTATGCTTCCACCCTCAATCTATAGGGACTATATGCAAATTCTGTTATAACCCATCAAAGAAATCTGGATAACCAAGATCCAAACCCAAACCCATTATCCTTTTCGTAAACCCGATTTCAATTACATACCTTGGACCTTAATTCTCGCTTAAATTACGGCAATTGAATCAATATATGCATTATACATTCCTAATTCGACCTAACCGACACTTCTATTATGTTAAACGAATAAAATCAGATCTATAATTTGTATTATGCTTAGCCGACCCTAACCCTAACTCGCTATACAAGTAATCGAACATTATAATTCAATTAAACTTGGAGACACCACCCTTATACCAGCGCCGCCCAAACCCCTATAGTTAATTTCATCGTAACAACCTGCAAGTAATGATCTTCGTTCACATCCAAGCCGACCTTATAGCGAGTGTTTTAGCCTTCAATTAAGCAGTTTGGTAAGTGTTTGTTTACGTAATTGTTTTCGTTGTTCATCCTTCTGCATTAACCCTATGGTTAATTGAACATAAACAAACAGATTTAATCAGTTTGATGTTCTAGGGTTATGTTGAGCTGCGTCTGCTTGTCTGTTTAAAAGAACTTGTTCACGTGATATAACCAATTGAACTGTGACAATCAGTTCGCGCCTCGGCATTTCCGCCGTAGGTTGGGGTGTGACAGTACCCGATCGATAATCAATAATAGCATGAGCGGTGTTTAAACGGTTGACCCAATATAACATTTGTTGTTGAGTAGAGTCAACTGATGAGTAGCCCAAGACCAAAAAGTCAACCGGATAGTAAAATTCATCTAATTTTAGTATAACATCCCGCACAATGCCTCGGGGGAGTTTATGAGACAAATCAGCTAAAACAATCGTTGTCTCAACCCGTTTTACTAGACCAAAATGGTATTGGTCATATAAACCCCCCGGTAAAATACTTACTCTAGCTCCAAGATCTAACAACGTCCTTGACATTTGAAAATCACCAAATTGAGTATTTATTAAAGGCGTTCCCAGATCTTGGAGCTTAGGAGGAAGATTTCCTTTCAAAACCGCACTTACCTGCTCGGTCAAATCAACCTGTTTATGTAACATCCCTAAACTCTCGTAAGCCGAATGTCTTGCGTTCTAGAGTTGTTAAATAAATTCCGGGGTTCATAAAGTCCAAGGGCCTCTTGGTAATTTATTATATTTTGGGAACAAAGAAGACAGATTGCAAGTGCAGGGCCAGTTGTGAAACTTTTGGCATTAAAAACCCTAAGACACCCCCTCCCTTGTCTCTTTTTCGATCGGCAGCAAGAAGGCTCCTCTTATCTTCGTTTTTGATTTCATAAAATCGATTCCAAGCTCTGGGAGATCAACTGAGGTGTGTACTAATCTCCCATAATCTCGTTTCTTTCATATGTGGCCTCCTTGATGATCAATTGCTTCAGTTTTCAACCAAGGGCCATAACTGTACATCTTTGAATTGACCCACTTCCCGAGGTAAAAAATTGGGGCTTTTGTGCCAAAATATTCCCAGGTATGTCTAGTATACCATACTAAAAATTCATGGGCATTGAAATTGTTTTGATAGGTCAATTGCTAAATTTTGAATTTTAGGGTTTAGGCGGGTGGGTTTGAAATCGTAATTCTTGCAATTGGGGCATTGTATGAGTGAATTGCCAACCGGGTCAGGTCATGTGGTATTAGGAAAGGTTAATGGATTTAAATAAATTGTTTTTTTATAAACGGGGCTGTTTTGGTTGTGATCACTCAAACAGTTCTTTAACGTGCGAACTCATCAATTGCAAGGGTTACCGGGCATAGTTTGTGAACCATTAGCCCCAAATCAGGTGTGAGAGGTTAATATTATCAAATTTATGGTTTAGGGGCTGATGTGGATATTTTGGTAGTGTATGGGGTTTCGGTTCGGTTAAATCAAGTTGGAAAATCTCGTAGAGTTAGCTAGTCGTTAGCGGTCTAGTTAGTGATGTCATGTGTTATAACTTGACAAGTTTTGACTTGGCTGAGCTTAGAGGTTCTCTAGCTATGGTATTTGAGTTTACAATCGTCAGGTGAATTTCATGATGCCCGTTTTTAAATGATTTTGACGTTTTGGGCCTATCATGCACACTTACTGTTTATTTCCCGTACAACTTTTGCTTGTTATATCCACTTGATGATGTATGCATGTTATTTGTATATATTTTTTTATACGTATGTTTTGGTATATGATTGAGGATGATTAGTTATATATGATTTAATTGATGTATAGTGTCGCCACCGTTTTGTATGGTTTTCTCAAGCCGTGACCGGGTCAATGGATGAAAAATTCCTTGTTCCCTTTGGTGGAATAAGGTGGAGGAAATCCACTAACAATTTATTTTTCCTTGGGGTGGATGTTTTAAAATCCCTTAACTTCCCTTTTTGAGGAATAAGGTGGATGTGTCCCGGGATATTTTGACTGTCCTTGGGGCAAAAGGATGTGTGCAAATCCCCTAATAGTTTATCTATCCATTGGGTGGATGTTACTCGGGTCCTTTACTCTGTGTATAGTGACTTGAGGTGAGGAGGCCCGTGTTGCGTGCTTGACGGAGGATGTTATTTTTATAAGGATGGTTATTGAAACTTATATTATATAGTTTATGATTAATGATGTATTTATGAGGAGGATGTATGAAAGTTATATTTTATATTTTAATGATTAATGATGTTTTAAATTCCTTTTTATTTAAGCATGAACTAACTCAGCTTAAGCTGACTTTGTGTGCATGTTAGATTGATTGTAGGTTAGGCAAAGATTGGATACTGCTTGGACGTGCAAGGAGCTACCCGACTTTGGATGATAACATTTCTTGTCGAAGACTTTATTTAAATATTTTAAAGTTTATGTTTTTATTTACCGAATGGGATTGTTAACATAAAGAATTATTTAGTTTGATTTTTATGTTTCCGCTGCATAGACTTGAGTTTTAAATTAAATAAAAGTACAATTTGTTTTATTCAGTTTAAAATCCCCTTTGTGTTTTGGAAATTCGAGTTAAAAGACTTCCGCTGTTTGCTTTTAGATTAAATGAGCTCGTATGTCTTGTACAATTAAACTTCTATGGAATGATTACCAACTGTGGGACTCCCGGATTTTGGGGTCTTACAAGTTGGTATCAGAGCCAATGTTCGAGGGATCCGGGCATCCTTCGGTGCTTGGACTCGAATGGTTAAGGGAAAGACTTGAAATGCCAACCGCGGGTAGCTGCACGCCAAGAGGTAACTTTTCATTTTTAAAAGGTATTAGAATTTATTTTATGCCTTTATAATTTGCTTTAAGTGTTGGGTAGAATGCTAAATATGATTAGGGACAGGGGTGAGTAGGATGGGTATGTAAAGTAAACAACGAATCACACTTGATCAACTTTATTAGTAGTTTACGATTACTTTCCATATCCTAGACACTAATTGTGCATGATTAAATAAAGTTCTACACCTGTATTTCTCTGTCTTTTTCTTATTTACGTGAATGACCTATGTTTAGTTGTTTAAGTAAGGATTAGGATACTACCATACCTAGCACCTTTTTGCTCAAAGAGCTGTAGGCTTCGGTCATGTTCGACTCGGGGACGAGTAGAAGTTTTGCCTCTACTTCTTTTAGGCTTGCGAAATAAATCACTCACGCGTATAGGTGATACTGATGTAGTTAATTTTGTGTGGTTGACATCACCATAGGGAGGTCTGTGCTATGCCTAGAGTCATCCATATTTTCTAATGTCTGTCTTGTCGTTGACTTTGGAGGGCGTTAAGTAGTTTATTGTCCCTTGTCCCGAGGCTTCTTGGGAATTCGAGGACGGGATGAAAAGGCTCTACCCGAACTTGTTTCTGGATTAGCGGGTTTCGGGGACGAATCTTAATGTAAGGGGGTAGACTTGTAACATCCATAAATTCTCGTAAGCCGAATGTCTCGCGTTGTAGAGCTGGCAAATAAATTCCGGGATTCGTTTTTGTGTCCAAGGGCCTCTTAGTACTTTTTAAAAGTTAATTTATTCTAGTTTGGGAGCAAGGAAGACAAATTGCAAGTGCAGGGCCAGTTGTGAAACTTTTGACATTAA
Organism: Bidens hawaiensis; assembly: GCF_021521415.1. Taxonomy (NCBI): domain Eukaryota; kingdom Viridiplantae; phylum Streptophyta; class Magnoliopsida; order Asterales; family Asteraceae; genus Bidens; species Bidens hawaiensis. The sequence goes on from NW_027491642.1 coordinate 189,017, forward strand.
AAACCCTAAGCCACCCCTCCCCTGTCTCTTTTCTGATCGACAGAAGAAAGGCTCCCCTTCTATTTGTTTTTGATTTCATAAAATCGATTCCAAGCTCTGGGAGGTCAACTAAGGTGTGTACTAATCACCCATAATCTCGTCTGGTTCATATGTGGCCTCAATGATGATCAGTTGCTTCGGTTTTAAACCTAGGGCTAGAACCGGACATCTTTCAATTGGCCCACTTCCCTAGGTCAAAAACTGGGGATTTTTGTGCCAAAGGATTCCCAGGTATGTCTAGAATATCATACTAAAATTTCATGGCCATTGGAGTTGTTTTGATAGGTCAAATGCTAAATTTCGAATTTTAGGGTTTAGGCGGGTTTGAAATCGTAATTCTTGCAATTGGGGCATTGTTTGAGTGAACTGCCAACCGGGTCAGATCATGCGGTATTAGGAAAGGTTAATGTCTATAAATAAATTATTCTTTTATAAACGGGGCTGTTTTGGTTGGTGATCACTCAATCAGTCCGTTAATGCGCGAACTCGTCAATTGCAAGGGTTACCGGACATAGTTTGTAAACCATTAGCCCCAAATCAGGTGAGAGGTTAATATTATTAAATTTAAGGTTTAGGGGCTGATGTGGATGATTTTGGTAGTGTATGGGGTTTCGGGTCGGTTTAATCAAGTTGGTAAAGCTCGTAGAGTTAGCTAGTCATTAGCGGTCTAGTTAGTGATGTCACATGTTATAACTTGACAGGTTTTTGACTTGGATGAGCTTAGAGGTTCTCTAGCTATGGTATTTGAGTTTACAATCGTCATGTGAGTTTCATGATGCCCATGTTTAAATGCTTTTGATGTTTTGGGCCTAGCATGCACACTTACTGTTTATTTCCCCGTACAGCTTTTTCTTGTTATTTCCTAGACTTGATGATGTATGTAAGCTATTTGTATATATTTTTATATACGTATGTTTTGGTCTATGATTGAGGATGATTAGTTATTATATAATTTAATTGATGTTTGGTGTGGCCACCTTTTTGTATGCTTTTGTCAAGCCATGACCGAGTCAATAGATGAAAAATTCCTTATTCCCTTTGGTTGAATAAGGTGGAGGAAATCCCCTAACAGTTTATTTTTCCTTGGCGTGGATGTTTTAAAATTCCTTAACTTACCTTTTTGCGGATTAAGGTGGATGTGTCCCCGGGATAGTTTGACTGTTCTTGGGGCAAAAGGATGTTTACAAATCCCCTAACAGTTTATCTAATGCAGGAATGGATTGGAGATAAGGATTAAGAACATAAATAAGAAAGTTTACTTTTATTTCTTGTTATCTTTTATATTTTTATATTAATCTAGTTTCCATTTATAGTTTAAATTGTTTAACTTAAATAGGTTGTATGGTTCTTTGTTATAGTTAGTTTTGGTTTTGATGATGCTAGAATGGTTTGGAGATTAGGATTCAGAAAATAAATAAGAAAGTTTACTTTTATTTCTTGTTATCTTTTATATTTTTATATTTATCTAGTTTCCATTTATATTTTAAATTGTTTAGCTTAAATAGGATGTATGGTTCTTTGTTATAGTTAGTTTTTGTTTAAGTTTATATAAAAGAACGTTGTTCTTGGAACCTATGGTTCAGTTTATCAGTCTTTGATTAACGAAAGTTTATACAAAAGAAACTCATATGATTATTAGCCAAAAGCTTGGAACCAAAAGGTTCTAAACCTTCAAGGTTTACACAATTATTCAAAAACCAAAACTAACCATAACAAAGTACCATACAACCTATTTAAGCTAAACACTTTAAACTATAAATGGAAACTAGATAAATATAAATATATAAAAGATAACAAGAAATAAAAGTAAACTTTCTTATTTATTTTCTTAATCCTTATCTCCAAACCATTCCTGCGTCATCCTCTCCTTCTTCGAAAAAAACTCGTCCTCGAATTTTGCCTCAGAACCAAAGCCACCTAGATCGAAAGGAACATCAACATGCTCCTTATTTATTATCACCATTACCCGGCCACAAAGTTTGACTTTATGGGTTGTTTTGTTTGACTCTTGATTTGTACCACCCAGGTCAAAAGGAACGTTGGTATATGCTGAAGCAACATCTTCTAATAATTGTGACCCCTTAATTAATGCCACTGGTTTAATACATGTTGGAGCCATTGTAGGCCCACCTCCCATTTTCAAATTAACATTTTTTGTTTGTGGCAGTTGATCAAACAAGCCATAACCGTCATGCCCACTTTGTGAAATATTTAATGGACTTTTTTGGTGACTAGCCTTCTCCATAAAGTTTCCATGCAAGACAACTGCCACATGCCTATCATGCTGATTATTTATTCCATTTCTAAATTCCCCATTGTGTCCCTTGAGCCAATCACCATTTGGAATTCCCTACAATTGATGGCCAATAAGCGAACTCACCGGATGTTTATGTGTGAACGATGGGCCGTCAATAAAGGTCGCCGGAATACCTGATCCCACCATAGATATTACACGGACGGAGTTTGAGGCCCGATGCCAGCCGTTGCGCCATCTTGAACCACCGTATAAACACTATTCTCAGCCACCGACGTACCACCGTTAATGAGCTTTTGCACAGAAGAATATTCTTTTTCACATAAATCACATCCATCTTCATCAAATCTTGGTTCATCTTTTGAAAAACACTCATGACAACATTCAACTTCATGTATCGATTCGTGGAACCGAGGTGAGTGACAATAAACCAGATGCTCCTCTCCGTCATCACCTTTGTCCTGATGACGGTGCTCGACCTGGTTCCTGTCTTCTGCATCTCCCTTTGCAACTTGAGATCTCGAATTCTCTGTCGGAGCCGCGTGATCTCTTGTTGTATTTCAAGATTCCAGACTCGTTTTCGGAGTCTCTTAATCTTAAGATCCAGCGGGTCGGGATCGATTCTACCGCTGCCTCTGTCGGCGGTTCTGCTAGTAGAATACAGATCTCTACCGTGGGCACGTGAACCGAACATACTTCTTTCGTTGCCTTTGTCGACAATTCTAAGATCGAACAAGCATCATTCTTCATGCAAAGCCATTTGACAAACCAAGAGCTCTGATACCAGATGATGCAGTTAGAAGCGCATATCAAATGGCAATCAAGAAACTCATATGATTATTATCCAAAAGCTTGGAACCAAAGGTTCTAAACCTTCAAGGTTTACACAATTATTCCAAAACCAATAATAACTATAACAAAGAACCATTCAACCTATTTAAGCTAAACAATTTAAACTATAAATGGAAACTAGATAAATATAAAAAAGTATAAAAGATAACAAGAAATAAAAGTAAGCTTTCTTATTTATTTTCTTAATCCTTTATCTCCAAACCATTCATGCATCATTATCTGTCATTGGGGTGGATGTTACTCGGGTCCTTTATTTTGTGTTTAGTAACTTGAGGTGAAGAGGCCCGTGTTGCGTGCTTGATGGAGGATGTTGTTTTTATAAGGATGGTTATTGAAACTTATATTATATAGTTTATTATTAATGATGCATTTATAAGGAGGATGTATGAAAGTTATATTTTATATTTTAATGATTAATGATGTTTTAAATTCCTTTTTATTTAAGCATGAACTCCCTCAGCTTAAGCTGACTTTGTGTGCATGTTAGATTGATTGCAGGTTAGGCAAAGATTGGATACTGCTTGGACGCAAGGAGATACCCAACTTTGGATGATGACATTTCTTGTCGAAGACTCTATTTAAATATTTTAAAGTTTATGTTTTTATTTACCGAATGGGATTGTTAACATAAAGAATTATTTAGTTTGATTTTTATGTTTCCGGTGCGTAGACTTGAGTTTTAAATTAAATAAAAGTACAATTTGTTTTATTCAATTTAAAATCCCCTTTGTGTTTACGAAATTCGAGTTGAAAGACTTCCGCTGTTTGCTTTTAGATTAAATGAGCTCGTTTTATCTTGTACAATTAAACTTCTATGGTATGATTACCAACTATGGGACTCTCAGGTTTTGGGGGCTTACAGTTTAGGCACTTTTTGTTGCCTCTTTTGGGTACACAATTCTTTTAAAAATTTAGCATAAGCGGGTACTTGCTTACTTGCCTCAAGTAAAGGTAAATTTACCTTTACTTGTTTGAAAACCTCACACATTTCCTCTTTTTGAGGACCCCTTCTTGAAATTTTATTTTTCTTACCCGGGTCAACTAAAGTCGAAGGAAATGGGACTTTACTTAATCCCACTCCTTTGTCTTTGTCAATCAAACTTTTACCCAAACCCGGTTTTTCACTTACTTTTTCAAAAACTGGGTCCTTAGAAACAATTGTGGGTGAGGCCTCATCCTCATCACTTTCAACCCTCATAATGTCCTCAGCTACCCCATCAACCAAACCCGGTGATAAGTTAGTTTTACATTCTTTACTACTTCTCAAAACACTAACATGATTATTAGGAACATTACGAGAAGAACTATAGAAGGATTTACCTTGGTGTCACTTGGCAATTGACCTTTGTTTTTCTTCAAATCCGACACTTTGGTTGCAAGTTGACCCATTTGAGTGGTCAATGATTGGATGGCTTTGTCACGGACTTCATCTTTTTGCATGCGAACTTCATCAAGTTGATTTCTCTTTTCATGTCTTGTTGCATCATCCTAAGCATATCCATGACATCATTCCCACTAAAAAAACTTTAACCCGAAGACCAACTTTGACCACTACCCAATCGAGTGAGATGTTTCATCATACACTTGATCTGTGGTTTGCACCCCTCCATCTTCTACGGCATGTACTTGCGGTCTTCCAATTGCCGAGCTTGCCCTTCTTGCGGTTTGAGCCTTTCTTTTTGATGTGACCGACATTTGCCCCAAAAACACCCAATCACCTTGATCTTAATTAGTACCAAATATACCATTTGTAATTGACGTTAAATCAAGCTCATCCTCTTTATTAAACCCTTCATGAAAAGCATTCAAAAATTCCCAAAGAGCAATACCATGATGAGAACAATACTTGATCAACATGTTAAACTGCTCAAATGCTTCATGAAACATCTCACCCGATTGTTGTTGAAAAGTTCTCAAACTCCTTCTTGCATCATTAGTCTTTTGAGCCATGAAAAACTCTTCCAAAAATCTTTGTTGCATCTCAGCCCAAGTAAAAATCAACGAAGAAGGCAATGTATAAAACCATCTTTATGCCTTATCTTCCAAAGAAAATTGAAAATGGACCAACTTAACATCATCCGATGAGAAACCTTGACCCCCAATCGTGTTGCAAATGGAGTCATACGCCTCCAAAATAAAAATAAGGTTCTTCCGTTGCCAAACCTTTAAACTTCGGTAAACTTTAGAGTGAATTGGTTCTAACCTCAAATGTTCTTCCGTGTTGATTTTGAGGAATAACCACCGGAGAAGGGTTAATAGTGATGACCGGTCGAAAATGAGCTTCAATTCCCCTCACCATTTCTCTATTATGTTTTCTTGGTACCCCCAATGGTACTCTTGGGGTGGCCCATTTGCCTTTACATGGGCCTTGGAGATGCAAATTGTTGAATTTGTGGTGGGGGCATTTGTTGTTGAAATTGTTGCTCTTGTTGCCCTTGTGGAGGAACTTGTTGTTGAACTTGTAATGGAATTTGTTGTTGTATGGAGGTGGTTGGTATTGCTGAGATGATGGTTGACCAAACATAAGAAAGAGTTGGGAAATAAGTGGCAATGTCGATGAAGTTGGGTATGTATATTGACCGACAGTTGGCACAGTTGTGTTGGTTGGTTTCACTTCACTTGATGAAGTAGGTATGGTAGTAGAAATTGGTGGAGGTGGATTTGGTGGAGGTGTTGTTGGCAGTTTTTTGACCCGTAGAGGGATTTGGTGAATCCATTGTGTTGTTTGATGTAGTAGCAGAACCAAAAAGTTTGTTCTCCCGAAGTAAGACTCTGTTTCTTCTAAGCATTCGTTCAATCTCAGGATCAAAAACTAGTGGTGATGACATGTTAGAACTTCTAGTATGCATACAACTGTAAGTGCCTTCACACTAACACAACTAGTGTAAACCCGAAAATAAAAAATACAAACTACAAAAGTTAACACACGTTGCGCACTACTCCCCGACAGCGGCGCCAAAGATTGATGTGAGGTCATAGACTCACTAAAATATAAACCAAATACACTAATTAGATAGCAGTAAGTGGGTATCAAACACAGAGAGTTTGTGGAAAATTTGTTATCAAGTAGTCTTTTAAAATAACTATATTAAAACTAATTGTAGTAAATAAGTTCAAAGATTTGGTTGTTTGATTTGATTAAAAAAAGAACTAAAAAAAATTAAGGAGTTTTAAATCAAGTCGAGAAAATATGCATTCCCTTGGTTTCAGGTTTCAATGAATGTTAAAGTAAACGTTTAATCTGAGATGAACTATAAAGACTTAGTTCGTGATTATGCAAATGATTGTGATAATTATAGACTAAGTACTTGGATTACAAAACACAAGGTAATCACTCAAAAACCAATTAGTTATCCAACCCCGAATCCCACCCGATTAAACTCGATTGCCTATAGCACCAAGAACTGACAGTTTAGAACACGAACTCAACAAAGTAACAATTTATCAATCAATTCATAAACACCATAATAATGAAATCAATAAGATCAAACTATTATCTCAAAAATTCCATAAACATTCAATCAACATTTAAAACAAAACCTTACAATTCGAGGGAAAACACATAGAGAATTAACCATGCATGGTTTGGTTCATCATCCCTTCGATTATAGTAATTATACGAATCAAAAACAAGTATTCAATGGTTACACAAAGAGAATTAGCCAAGCATGGTTTGGACTAAAGAAACATTGTATTTTTGCAAATCTCCCACTTTCTTCTAGAAATCAACATTAGTTTTCTTCAGGTTTTTGATCTCACTTGTGGAGCCTCGAGCCTGCAATAACTGCTCTTCATGTTTCTTGATCTCCAAATAAGCTCCAATCCACCTCCTATGAAGCTTACCTTTATGCAAAGCGTCTTGAGCAACATGAACCATCACTGCATCTGAAGAATTTGGGTTACCCAATTGGCGCACTTGATTTACACCAGAGGTGAGGTAAGCTGTCATGGTAAACAAAAGTCTTAGCAGCATCAGCAAGAGAAACATAACCATCTCCCGTTAGACCCAACCACGAACGTATTTTTCATCGCTTCTACTACCATCCACAACAAAACGAGCACAATATTTTGCTTCCTCATTAGCCCAATATAGCATCACCACATCTACAAGTCGACAAATTTAAGATCAATTCACAAGGAAAACTGGTGGGTAAGAAAAAAGAAATAAAAAAAAAACGGTAGCAGCGGTCTTCAAATGAGCACAAGAAGGGACTGAGGTCTTTGACCGAGTAACATGTTGGTCGCAAGTGCTTTTAAGGAGGAACCCTTGCCTGCAAAATATGAAAAAGCCCTCTTATTCCGATAACCGTACTCATCCGAATCGGTGGCTTCAGGGTTAGGAATGAAGGAACTAGTGTCGAATATCACTACCACTTGATCAGTTGGGCTGAACTAAACTTTGGAAAGATCCATGGGAGGATCAAAACACACAACCCAAGGTTGGAGGCAGAAGCCTGAGATGTAAAAGGGATAAAAATTGCAGGAGGGCAAATCTTGGTGACAGCGATGGTCGTCTGCTCAAGGAAAGGAACATCCTCCATCTCCAAGGCTACAACCTGGACTTCAATCTCAGCGGCTCCCTTAAGATTCAAAATATGGAGGAGGTCCATCTCTGCATCGACAACAAACATATGGTTAAAGAATTAAAACGACGGTTAAAGCCAAAGCGAATGGACTAACCCTCATCATCAACAACCATAACAGGGTAAGTATCTTTGGAAAACCAGTTCCTACTTATTCGAGAACACAACAGTACAATCTCGGGATAGGTTACAAGATCAGTGCGATTTTTCTTAAGTAAATCATAAATCTTAACCTTATAATTCGTCGGAGAAGGGGTCTCATCCGCAATTGAAAGAGTCAACGATCTCCATTTCATGTCGATCGACAACCAATGATCATCAAGGTAAAAGAAACGGTTTTTCCATCCAAGGAGGTTCGAGTGAGGGTTAGCGGCAAGAGTAGCGTTATGACGTTTCTTGAAATTAAACCATTGACCAGCTCTGGTCAAACGATAGAAAGCCCTTAAAAGATTCAAGGCAGGAGTCTTCTTAGAAGACCAGGATAACACCTCAAAATGGGAAATACGAGCAAGTGTCAAAGGATGACATTGAGAAATATGCAAGCCAAAAAACAATAAAGCATTTATCAGAAACCTGCTAAAGGGAATCCTACAATTAGACACCTTAAAGATAGCAGTGTAGAAATTTGCCTTTTGGAAAGGGATAAATATGTTTATCCGACGGAGCCCTAATCATATTTAAGTCCAAAGTAATATGCAACTCATCAACAACATACCTAACGTTGTCGTCACTCATTATCGAAAATCGATCGGACATGTCGTTTTTAGAAGAAGAAGACATGATATGATCTCAAAAGAAGAAAAGAGAGAGAGGTACCTGTGGATATGAAGGAAGATGAAGAAGGCTGGAATGAAAAGATAATAGAAAGAGGGAAAGCAATTTAAACTTATGAAAGGTTGGGAAGTGAGAAAATATGGGTGACGTAACCGGCGCAGAGAAAGAGGTATTGTCAAGTCAGAGGACAGTTGGCATCAGACAGAAAATTCGAAAGACCCACACGAAAATAGTCAGACGATCCTACAACAAAGCATAGCATCAATTGAGTAGGGGGACTTGTAAGGGTAATATCCCTAAAGTAGCATTAGTACGAATGAGTTGGCATCGCTGTACAAAAGACAAAAGGAATGGCCATTTAGAAGAGACAAAAGGACAAGATAATGGCCGCAGGGAAGAAATGACAGTCAGACCATTTGGTCGGCCATAAAGAACAATAGTACAATCTGTAGATGTCATATTGTCTTTATAAATAGCAATGTATAATTATACCAATGCATACATATGATTCATGAATAATACATACACCTTTAACTATGTGTTTCATGTAACCTTTCATACTTGTTTCAAATATTACTCATATTACCTGTTATCCGAGCCGATCTTGGTCCGTGTTGGGTGCGGATCTTTATCCTCGGAATTGAGCCTAATTTAAGGATAACGACTTAAGCTGCTATTCTAAGGAAGGTACGTTGACTTATTCAATTGTCTTATATTATTCTTGTTTGGTTTGCAGATAAGAACACGTGGTAAATGTGATTATAAGAACGTGGATTGCAACGGATATCATCTGGACTTCTTCAATTCGAACGTGGGCGACTAACGAATGATGGGAGAAGTAGTCTAGGGTTTCCGGTTATTTTGGGATAACAGTTGTAATCTTTTCTTATATATACGAGCTGATAATATCATTAGAACACACACCTTCACTTACCTAGCTACTAGCATACACTGTAACACTTAGTTTACGATCACTTATCAGCTCCATTACTTGTAATCACCTATTTTCATTATTAATAAAGTTGACGGTGATAGTTTTCACCGCCCGGGGGTTTTTTGTGCCGGAGATTATCATAATCATATACGAATCCGACCAAAGATTACGTTCTTAATCTTTGACCATAGCAATTAGACCAAATATTACGTTGTTAATTTTTGACCGAAGTAAGATTATTATAGTCAAGGGTTTTTTCCCTCGTAATCATATCGTTGTGTTCGATCTTATTGTCATCAAGCACTCCACCTCACGCACTAATTTGATCGAAAGTTGCTTTGTCAATTTTTGACCGAAACAATTTGGCGCCCACCATGGGGTAGACGGTGCTTTGATCATTATTCATTCTCAAACGAAACCCTACTCTCAATATCCACAAAATGTCTTCCCAACCAAAGATGGTTTCCTCTTCTACCGCAGCCTCTGATTCCTCAGCGGGGCCGCCTATGCCTCTCCCTCCTGCTGGTGGTATCTCGAAGAAACCTGACAATGTTCAGAAGAAACCTGCTACTCCTGTGTTCTCAGGTTCAAGACCATCTCCCCGGGATCCTGTTGTGGTGTCTAACAACGACCTTCTATCTCTATACAGGCGGCTACAGGAACAAATGGATCGCCAAAAGAAGACCAACCAGATGCTCATAAGGGAACTGGAAGATTTCAAGAAAGCCAAGAAGCCGGCGGAAGATTTCACACCACTAATCCCGAGATCTCTGGATTTCACTCCTCTAGGATCTTCAGGATTGGCGCATCCAGAGCCGACCACGACGTACAACTCTGGACCCCATCTTTCCAACATTTGAGGTCTGCGGGATTGCACTTATCTGGATCTCAAGGATACCCGTATGCGTTATCTGCTGTGCCTTTTCAACATGCAAGATCCTCAGGATTGTCACAGTCGGGAGGACCCTCCGGATTGTTCCAACAGTCTGGATCCTCAGGATTGTTCCAACAGTCTGGATCCTCAGGATTGTTCCAACAGTCCGGATCCTCAGGATTGTTCCATCAGGCTGGTCCTTATCAGCAGGCGGTATCTTCAGGATTAGCTCAAGCTCAACAGCCCTCAGGATCCTCTGATGTGCACCAGGGAGATTTTATCCCGATGCAGGCTAATGCTCCAACTGCTCCGATTACCAACCTTGGAAATACTATGTTTGGGAATACGAGCTACAACACCCAGACTGCTTCTCAGAATGTTAATTAGGGTAACTCTTTCAATACGATTCCATTTAATGCTAATTAAGGATTTTCACAGGATGCAGGCATAAGTTCGAGTTTAGCCCGAGAATTGCAGAAGCTTAAGGACATGATATCGAATGTCCCCGACATAATCCGTCCCATAGCTGAAGTTCCCACTAATAGTCACAGGATATCCCGGTTTATGCCATCAATTAGCGACGTATAGATTCCAAAATGGTTTCAAACCCAAAATATGAAACTATATGATGGCTCAACGGACCCTGAGGAACACGTCGCACAATATATAGAACGTATGGAGATCAATCCAATCCCTATGGAAATCAAAGAGGCATGTCTTTGCAAAGGGTTTGGGTCTACCTTAACCGGAGCAGCCATGAAATGGCTACTGAGTATTCCTCCTAACACTATCAATTCTTTTTCTCATTTAGTTAACATGTATAATAACCAGTTTTCTAGCAGTAGAACCTTTGAGAAAATGACAGGTGATCTTTATAGGGTTACCCAGAATCCTGGGGAATCCTTGAGAGATTTTATTACCAGATTTAACAAGGAGTCCTTGGAAATTCCGAATCTAAACCCAGCTTCAGCAGTGGAAGCTCTCAAGTTGGGTTTAGAAAATGCTCCTCTTTCTATGATGATCTCGTTATGACTCCATGCAGGTCATTAGATGAAGCAAGAAGCAGAGCTCTGAGGTTTATCAGGCTAGAAGACGACAAGAAAAACTTTAAGGTCGATATCCCGAAGTATGACAAGACGAACAGGAAATCCGAATCCCCGGGAAAATCATATCGAGCAAAGCCTTACTACAAGCCTGATAACCCCAGGATAAATGCAGTAGATGAGGAAAATGATGAAGAATATCCTAAGATCTCTATATATTGTATTTCTGTCGATATTGGTGAATTAATGTGTGCCATGCAGGATTTAGGTGAGAAAGCCAGGTGGCCGAGGAAAATGGAGAGACCAGGAGCCTGGAAAGACAAATCAAAATGGTGTGCCTTCCACGAAGACTTTGGGCACTTGACTGACGATTGCATTGCACTCAGAAGGGAGATCAGCTATCTTCTCAGCAAGGGCCACTTAAAAGAGCTACTTGGCAAGAAGAAGGGAAGAGAGCAGGATCCCGAGAAAATTTCTGAAAAGCCGACTGCTCCACTAACAGATGCAAAAACAATCATGTTCATATCCGGAGGATCCGACATCTGTGGAACCTCTTATTCAGCTGCAAAGAGAAATGCTGACCAAAAAAAGTTAGAAGTGGCTGACAGACCAACAAAGACATCTGTTCTCACTCAAGAGACGATTATATCCTTCAATGAAAGCGATAGAGTCGATGTTCAGGATCCTCATCATGATAGTTTGGTAATAACTTTATATGTGGCTAACCATTATGTACGCAAGATCCTCATAGATGGCGGAAGCTCTGTCAACATTATTCAATTAGACGTGCTGAAAAAGATGAATATTCTTGAGGATGAGATCGTCCCCAGTTCCTCAGTATTGGTTGGATTCAGTAGAGAAACTAAGAACACTATTGGGGAGATTAAGCTCCCAATATATGTCGAAGGGGTAAATAAAATGCAAAAATTTTGTGTTATTGACTGTTTGTCTTGTTGCAATATTATATTAGGCAGGCCCTGGATACATGACATGAAAGCGGTACCCTCCACTTATCACCAATGCGTGAAACTCCCAAGTCCGTGGGGAGTTATCAAAATCATTAGTGACCAACAAGATGCAAATAATTGCTACACCTCTTCCATGAAGTGTACTGCCAAACCCCAGCAGGCGTAGCAATTACAGAAGCCAGCACGAGACGTAATGGAGGCTAGGGAAAAAGAAATTAAAGAAGTACCTCTTTATCCCGAGGATCCTGAGGTCAAAGTACTGATAGGAACAAGTATTCCTAAGGATATAGAGTCAAATCTGCTCGATTTCCTCAAGACAAGGCTGTCAACATTTGCATGGAAACATGAAGATATGACAGGTATTTCCAAAGATATTATAACACATAAACTTGGAATTGATAACTCTTTCAGGCCAATCCATCAAAAGAGAAGAAAGTTTGCACCTGAAAGAAATATAATCATTCAAGAGGAAGTAGAAAGACTCTTGAAGGAAAATATGATTAGGGAAGTTCAAAATCCCCGATGGTTAGCAAATGTGGTGGTTATAAAAGAATGGTAAATGGAGAGTTTGTGTAGATTTCACAGACTTGAATAAGGCCTGTCCCAAAGATCCATTCCCTCTACCACACATCGATTCGATGGTAGACGCTACAGCCGGCCACGAGATGCTAACATTTATGGACGCATCCTCAGGATTTCAGCAAATCCAGATGGAACCCTCAGATCAAGAAGATACGGCCTTCATGACTCCCACAGGTATTTATTGTTAAATTGCTATGCCCTTTGGACTTAGAAATGCAGGTGCGACCTATCAGAGGTTAGTTAACATGATGTTCAAAGAGAAACTGGGGGACACGATGGAGGTCTATATTGATGATATGGTGGTGAAGTCCAGAAAAGCTGAAGATCACCTTCAAGATCTCAAGACAACATTTGATATCCTCGACAAATACAACATGAAGCTGAATCCTTCGAAATGCCATTTCGGAGTAAAGGCTGGTAAATTCTTGGGATACGTGGTCACCAAGAGAGGAATAGAGGCGAGTCCGGAGCAAATTCAAGCTATCCTGAAATCCCCAGAATCAGTCAAATATGTTCAAAGGCTAACGGGCAGGATAGTAGCGCTCAACAGGTTCATATCCAAATCCTCAGAAAAGTGTAAAGAATTTTTTGATATCCTGAGGAAAAACAAGAAATTCGAGTGGACCAGTAAGCATGAGGAAGCTTTAGCATCCTTAAAAGCTTATCTTTCTTCTGCTCCTCTACTGGTTAAACCCGAGGAAGGTGAATCTCTATCTCTATATTTAGCTGTATCAAATAATGCTATAAGTGCAGTTTTAGCTAAGGATCTCGAAGGTCAACAACATCCCATATATTGCGTAAGTAAAAGTCTTTTGGATGCTGAAACCAGGTATTCTTATCTTGAAAAATTAATTTTAGCACTTATTATGGCATCTACTAAACTTAGACACTATTTTGAAACTCACCCTATATGTGTTAAAACTAATTATCCTATTAAGTCTGTTTTGAGAAAACCAGAATTGTCAGGTAGAATGGCAAAATGGGCTGTGAAGCTAAGTGCATATGATATAACATATTAACCTAGGACTGCCATCAAATCCCAGGCATTAGCAGACTTTATGGCTGATTTCACCAGTGAACTTATAGAAAAGGCAGACTTGGAAGTCCAACAACTTGAAGAAACCAAAGATAAGTGGACTCTAAACACTGATGGTGCTTCAAATGTTAAAGGAACAGGTCTTGGGATTCTACTGAAATTGCCACAGGGGGACATTATACCTCAATCCATATCCTGCGGATTTCAAGCCAAAAATAATGAGGCAGAATATGAAGCTTTGATAGCGGGATTACAACTAGCAATCGACATGAAAATCAAGTTTATTCGCATACATGTTGATTCATTATTATTAGCTAATCATTTTAATGGTTCATACACTGTTAGGGGAGAAAGACTAATGAAATATCTAGAGCTAGTCAAAAAACTAGCAAAGTGTTTTGAAATGTTTGATATTTCACAGGTACCTAGAGAAGAGAATGTTGAAGCAGATGCCCTAGCATATTTAGCTTCATCCTTCAGGATACCGGAAGAACAATGTGTCAATGAAATATCAGAAGATGGTAGAGATATGGGAGTCACGAATCCTGAGGATAATGAAGATTCTTGGATTATCCCGATCAAGAGATATATTCAGGATGGAGTTATCCCAAAGGATGAAAACCCAAGATCTTTTCGCATAAAGGTAATCCCATATACTATAATAAATTATATATTATACAGAAAATCTCTTGTAGGACCATATCTTAGGTGCTTGGAGAAGGCAGAAGCTCAAGACGTTCTTCAGGATATCCATGAAGGAGATTGTGGGAATCACACTGGGGGCAGAGCCCTATTCTCCAAAATCCCGAGGACAGGATATTTCTAGCCGACGATGAAGAGGGATGCTATGAATTATTCTCATAAATGTGATACATGCCAAAGACATAGCAACATCTTGCACCAGCCAGCAGAACCATTATATCCTATTATATCCCCTTGGCCTTTCATGAAGTGGGGAATGGATATTGTGGGGAAAATACCAAAAGCTCCAGGAGGAAAAGTCTTTATGTTGGCTATGACAGATTATTTCTCGAAATGGATCGAAGCGGAAGCCTTTGTTCAAGTCAGAGAGAAAGAAGTTATCTCATTCATCAAGCGCAATATCCTGACAAGATTTGGGATCCCGGCAGAGATAGTGTGTGACAATGGCTCGCAATTCATCGGCAAGAGAACAACTAACTTCTGTGCCAGTTGGAGAATCAAGATGATCACATCAACACCTGTCCACCCTCAGGCTAATGGACAGGCCGAATCAAGAAACAAAATCATTGTCAATAACCTGAAGAAAAAGTTGGGGTCTAAGAAAGGAAAGTGGGCCGAGGAACTACCTATTGTTCTTTGGGCAGATAGAACCACTTCGAAGAATGCTACTGGTCAGACTCCTTTCTCATTAGTATTTGGAGCTGAAGCAGTTATCCCCACAGAGATGGTTATCCCGACAGCCAGACTTAGTTATCAAAATCCCGAAGATAATACTCGAAGTCTACTTGAAGATCTAGATGCGGTAGAAGAACTCCGGGATTTGGCAAAGATCAGAATGGCGTCTTATCAACAGAAGATAGCAAAGTCTTACAACAAGAATATCAGAGTTAGAAGATTTCAAGAAGGGGATTTGGTTCTCCGAAAAACTTTTCAGAATACTACAAATCCTACTGATGGGAAGCTTGCACCAAAGTGGGAAGGTTCTTACTTAATTGACTCAGAATCAGGAAAGGGGGCATACAGATTGTCTACTTTGGGTGGTGATTTGCTACCGAGGGCTTGGAATGCTATACACCTCAAAAAATATTTCATGTAAGACTTCTATCCCAAGGATAACTGTTATACTAAAGAGTTAAGGTATGTACTCGAATTTATACTTTTATTCATTTTCAATATTATTATTCTTCAAACAAGGTACTGACTTAAGCATCGGAGGGGTGTTAGCAAGGCTAACACCCACCCCTCACTTAGAGTTGACTGTTTTGTAGATATGAGGGATTCTCATATGGAATGAAGTTAACTTGGGCCTTCGTCGCCAGTTTCAAAGGGCCTTGTCGCCAGCTTATTCCTAAGGTATAAGAGGTTTTCACCTCTTCTAAGTTTTAAGGGGTCTTCACCTCTTCTTAAGATCGCCTGAAGCGCACATTTATTCAGCCTTAGTTCAAGAAGCGGGGCCAACACATGAAATATAGTGACTTGTTACCCCGTTATCCTAGGCTATTGGTTTGAATCCCAAGGTTTAAGGGGTTTTCACCTCTTCTTAAGGTCGCCTGTAGTGCATGTTTATTCAGCCTTAGTTCGAGAGGCGAGGCCAGCACATGGAATATAGTGACTTTTTACCTCGTTGTCCTTGGCTATTGGTTTGAATCTCAAGTTTATGGTAGACGTACCATTTCTAAGGTTTAAGAGATTTTCATCTCTTCTAAAGGGCCTCGTCGCCAGTTCATTTCTAAGGTTTAAGAGATTTTCATCTCTTCTAAAAGGCCTTGTCGCAAGTTCGTTTCTAATGGTTTAAGAGATTTTTCATCTCTTCTAAAGGACCGTGTCGCCAGTTTATTTAGGCCTTGTCGCCAGAATTTCTAAAATTATTTTCAGGATAATGCTGATATTATAATTCTACCGCTATATCCCCAGGATTGGAAGAACATTCTAAACAATGGTCTTATCGCAAGAATAAGATGGTCTATACGATATTCAGGTTAATTGGCGTACGGTTCTGGTATGATTTACTATTTGTAAATATTTTATATTTCGTATTATTTACAAGATAAAGTTTATGACTTGATGTTGGTTTATTGGGTAGAACTTAAACTATTACTAAAAAGTTTTTCATTTCTAACAAATTTAAGTTTTTCTCTAAAAACGGAAAAAGTGAAAGAATACCAATATAAGTCATAAAAACTTGTACTAATATTATAATGCAGGAAAAGATAGTCCGGTTTTCACTCAAAACGGAGCCATCCACCCGAACTATCCTAATTGTTCTAAAGCAGAAAATAAAAGACGGTTTGGGCTTCGTCCTGAACCAGGATCCCTCCACCCAAACCATTATCTTGAGCATACTACATTATCCTTACATAACCAAAATAAAAATTGTTCAAAACAACCACTGAAAACACATTAAAACAACCTGGAAACCAGGTTCAAACCTTGCCATCTTCAACATGGTCACCTTCCTTCTTCTCCAAATCCGCCGCCTCACCAGCCTTAGTCTCCTTCACCTCTTCACTAGCACCAGCCTCCTTGATCACCTTAGAAGTACCCGCCATCTCATCTTCTTCAACTTTTCCCCCCTCAGCATCTTCAGTTTCTTCTTCCAAACCACATAGTTCCAAGAATCCATCACGTGACCTTTTGCTTGCGCTTCCTCTGACATCTTGATCATCGACTCCAGGATACTGGCGGCTGCACACTTCTTGGTCTCCTCAAAGAATTCAGTCTTCTCCTACTCAAATGAGGCTTTGAGATCCAAAATCTCTTTATCCTTCTTTTTAAGCAGTTTGTCCTTTGTATCAACGGCTTGTAGGAGATCAGCAACCTTGGCTTCAGCCTCTCTCTTGGACAATTCAGCATCTTGGGATATCTGACGGTAACTTTCAGTTTTCTGTTATCCTCAAATTAACATTAGTCTTTCTGCAGATTATTATTTTCAGGATAAACAACGATACTTACTGTTCCAAGAAAGTTGGCGAGAGCTTGCAGCTTTTCTACAGCATCGGTAGTGCTCATATCAGTGAAAGGCTCGGTCTCAGCCGAAGTGGTGGCTTTCCTCTTCTTCTGTGCAGCGCTTTTCTGGTGAGTCGCTGGAACTCTTACCGACGGATAAAACATCTTGGAATGTTCTTGTTTCACCACCGTCCTATCCTCAATAAGATCATCGAGGTCAACTAAGATAAAAGACTTTGGCTTCGGCATCCCTATACAAGGATTTATCAAGTTATTTTCAAGATAACAAAATCCCTAGAAAACCTAAAATCCCCAAAATACTTACCAGAAGTCATACTCTCAGCGGGTTTCGCAGCGATCACACTTGTTTCTCCTGTTTCTTCCTCTAACCAAAACTCCCTATCCTCTGCTGGAACCTTGAACTATGCCTTAAGCCTTTTCTTCGTATCCTTCCTAAACTTTATCAAATCCTCAAACACAACTGCCAAAAAAGAATCCGTATTAAGATAAATCGTCTGCAAAAAGAAATTATATCCTACAGATTTCCTACCCTTATGAACCCATTTAATAGGCAAGTTCATTCCATTGGGAATAGAGTCTCGACAGACGAAAAAGAAATGTTTCTTCCAGTCGGGGTCACTACTGGATACATTGGGAACCATATAAAGACGGCTGGATTTAGATTGAAGACAGTAACGAAAAGATCCGTGAATACGGAGGTTATAAGTCGCAGCTATCTCGGGCACGCCTATGGACAACCCATGGGTTTTGTTCAGTCGATCTACTGTGGGCAAAACCCTCCACACCATCGGCATGACTTGCGAGTACGAGAATCCGGTGACGTCAAAGAACTCCTTGATAAGCGGGTAAAAAGGGTATGAAAGGCCGATTGAAAAAGGATAATAGAAGAAACACACCCAGGTTTTGGAGGAAAAGTCAGCCTTGGCCTTAGGATCATGGGGTCTGATGATGGCTTCGGCAGGTAACAGGTCTGAATCTTTTAGAAATCTAATATCAAGATCTCTAAAGAGACACTGGTCTTCATTGGTGGCCGGAGTGAGAGCCTGGTCAATAAAATCGTCCGAGGTTGCGAAGGAGAAAGGATTGGGCGATCGAGGGGTTCTCTTCCTCATTATCAATTGAATTGGAATAAAAGTTTCAAGAAATTAAGAAGACAAGAGATGAGAACTAACCTGATAATGAACTGGAGGAAGAGTATTATGATTTGGAAAATTGGGAATGGTTTAATTATAACCTAAAGAAGTGGTTATGGAATCTCCTTGATCCTCGTGCACGTCCTTTCAAATCGCAGAGATATTATTTTTTTCAAAATTCAAAATTTTTACAGTTGTCACGCAGTAAAAATTGGGGGCAATTGTTGGGTGCGGATTTTTATCCTCGGAATTGAGCCTAATTTAAGGATAACAACTTAAGCTGCTATTCTGAGGAAGGTACGTTGACTTATTCAATTGTCTTATATTATGCTTGTTTGTTTTGCAGATAAGAACACGTGGTAAATGTGATTGTAAGAACGTGGATTGCAACGGATATCATCTGGACTTCGTCAATTCGAACGTGGGCGACTAACGAATAATGGGAGAAGTAGTCTAGGGTTTCCGGTTATTTTGGGATAACAGTTGTAATCTTTTCTTATATATACGAGCTGATAATATTATTAGAACACACACCTTCACTTACCTAGCTACTAGCATATACTGTAACACTTAGTTTACGATCACTTATCAGCTCCATTACTTGTAATCACCTATTTTCATTATTAATAAAGTTGACGGTGATAGTTTTCACCGTCCAGGGGTTTTTTGTGCCGGAGATTATCATAATCATATACGAATCCGACCAAAGATTACGTTGTTAATTTTTGTCCGAAGTAAGATTATTATAGTCAAGGGTTTTTCCCTCGTAATCATATCGTTGTGTTCGATCTTATTATCATCAAGCACTCCATCTCACGCACTAATTTGATCGAAAGTTGTTTTGTCAATTTTTGACCGAAACAGCCCGTATTCCTAAAGGGTCCAAATTTGCTTTAAAAATTTTGTTCGCATTTGGATTGTGTAATGAGCCCTACCTTCAATTTTAACCTTTTACATTTATTTTGTATTTTGTAGTTTATTAAAAGCATATTTAATAAACAAAGATGTTTTTCATATTCATTTAAATATAAAACAATTGTTACATACAACCGCATTGGTGATGATAGCAAACTGGTATAGAACCCTCCCCGCAACGCGGCAAACAATCTATATTATGCTCACATTCCCACAAATTGTTATCAGGTGTCTTTACTGAATTTTCAACAACAACGACAATACTTTGAGCTAACTGTTTAGCGTTAGCATCTCGTATTGCGGTAACAAATGTGAAACCACAAGTACTCAACACCAACGCGACCAAAAAGGCAACCTTCACCAAAGAATTCATCATATCTTTATATTGTGGTCTTGAGTTGTTGTGAGCTTTGAAATGCCCTCTAAGCAATATTTATAGCTCTAAGCAATATTTATAGTTATGAGCTGAGATTATATTTCAAGTTTCAAAAAAATATATTTGTTAAATGACAATAAGATTTCAAAAATACCTTACATGTATTGATATTGTATTTCATTGTATTGTATTGTGTCACATTTCATCTGACAATACAACTTTATTTTTAACATAACATAACATCATATAATATAATATCATGCGTTATATGTCTTATCATATCATAACATATCATATCTTAGTGTATTAGCTTTAAGTATTTATTATAGGAAATTTAAATTTGGGATTTTAATGTTCACACGGTATATTTTTAAAATATTTTTTAAAAGTGATTGTGAGTGAATGAGAGAAAAAAAAATAATAAAGGTATAAAAAAATTATTTAACGTGCTAAACGTGAGAATCAATTAGAGTAATTATATATACAAGTAGAGTAATTATGTAATTACTCTATTATAATTACTCATTGATGTAATTACATAATTACTCTACTTGATTCTCATGTTTAGCACGTTAATTTCATTTGTACGTTAACATTCCTCATTAAACAAGAGAGAAAAAAAAAGTGAACTCTAGTAATTATATGGATATGGATAGGAAATGAGCTGAAAATTCTCTAACCCATTAAAGAATACATTTTTTTGAAGTTAAACATTAATAATACATAATCATGGCCGGCTCTTGAGGTGTGCAAAGTGGGCGACCGGCCGGGGCACGTTTTCTTTGAGGGCACAAAATTTTTAAAAATTCCCGATATTATATATGTAGAATACCCGAATGTTTTTAATCATTATTTTTATATTACTCAAACACCTTTTAGACCCCATTTTTTGGATTAACCAAAGACTTATAGGCTAACTAAAATTTGAAAAATGTCAAGTACTTTTAATTAATCAATATAAGTTAAATAAATAGACGAAACGAATAGGCGTGATAATAGCAAAATCGACTTCGAAGACCAGCAGCCACGTCGACTTCGAACACCAGTAGTTACGGTAGCATATGAAAATATGAGTTTTTCAAAATTATAGTTATTGAAATCCTATTTTCGACCCAAAACGCCTCAAGAAAGACTTAGCGGGTTGGGGATGAAAGTTATCAAGAATAGAACATTAAAGAGCATAAACTACGAAGAGTTAATTCATCAATTTGCTATAAAAAATGTTATGAGAGCTTCACAGATCCTCAATTAACTATTAATCTATTAAGTGTGTCATAAACTCATTATAATATCATGATTTTCTAAGTTTTATGTTAATAGCTATAATTTAAATCGGTGTATAAATAATGTGTTTATATTATTTAGTATGTTAAGGTTAAGGGGCATATTTTTTTCGACTCGGCAGAGGCACGTGAATTTTCATAACCGGCCTTGTACATAATTAAAAAAAATTAGATATTCAGAGTGATCGGGTGGGGACAGTTGAACTCCCTACCCTTCATAACCGGCCCCTACATTCGTCTGAAGCTTTTCAAAGATACAACTAATTATTGATATTATCGTTTAGTTATTATTATTACTATTTTTAAAGTTATGGTTTTTTTACCGGAGATATATTTAGCAATGTTTTCAGATCCGGCCCGAATGTTGATCCGGACGCCTTATCGGGTCAAAGATCGGACCGACCCCGGAGGGCGGACCGGTGTTTGACCCGGATGACGTCATATATATATATATATATATATATATACATATATATATATATAGTGGTGGCCCAAAATTTTTAGAGGCCTCAAGCTAACTATCAAGTTTGGGCATTTCTTTTTCAAAATTTTTAAGTATAAACCCCCTCCTTTATCCGGGCTTGGGACCGGCAATAATAAACCAAATGTTTATAGTCGGCGGAGTTAAATTTTTTTTTAAAGTTATTTTGTGTCGGTAAAAAATAATGTTTATATGAAATTTGTTTTTCTAGCTTTAATAGATGCAAATTGTTTAATGAAATAATCATAATCAATTTATCCTAAAAAGTTCTTCTCAATCGACAAAAGAGCTAAACCATTTAACCTTTCTTGTGACATTGTAGATCTTAAATAAGTTTTTATCAACTTTAATTTTGAAAAACTATGTTTTGTAGAAGCAACGTTCACAGGAATAATTAACACAATTATATAAGCAATATAAGCATTCGAAAAAGAATTAAACTTTTTAATATAATTTAATATGTTTATAAGTGTGTCAGATTCTATATCTATCATATCCCTTAGCATTTTTAGTTCTTGAAATAAATCCAAACCATCAATGTCTATCTTGTTATCATGTTTAAAAAAATTCTCAAGATTAATACACTTCTTTTTTAAAATTTCTTCATCGAACGATTTTAACTTTTCTATACTATACAAAAAACCGAAAATAGTATCAAACTCTTTAAATTGATTAAATCTACTTGTGAGTGAAGATATAGCTTGATCTATTATGTATAAGAAATAATCGGTCCTAAAACATTCGATAGGATTTTTTAAAGTTTCATTATTAGTATTTTGATTAAACTTTTTATTTCTACGAATAATACGTTTCTCACGAAAAATAGGTTCAATACCACTATCTAGACATATTTGTTTAGTTGCGATCAAAGCCTTTTCAAATCCCTCCTCTCTATATATTAAGATCAGTACTATCCTCGTATAAATCCAATAATGCTTCTCTTATTTGCGAAGCTTGAAACCAAATTGCTTTATCACTTTCTAATTGATTTTCCCAACGTGTTTGTGATAATGGTTTAAGAGTTAAATGTTTTACATTGTCTAGTAAAATATTCTATCATTTAGTAGATGATGCGAACAAACAATAAACACGTTGTAATACACCAATAAAATCCTCAGCATTGTTACAAGAGATAGCCATATCAGAAATTACTAAATTTAAACTATGACAACCACATGGTGTGTAAAATGCTCTAGGGTTAATGTTAATGTCCAACAATCGTTTTTGCACGCCTTGATGTTTTCCCTTCATATTCGATCCATTATCATAACCTCGTCCTCTAAAATCATTTACATCAAGCCCTAAATTACTAATTTCTTTTATAATAGCATCAAAAAGGCCTTTACCAGTTGTATCATCTACTATTAAAAATCCTATAAAATATTCATTAACTTGAATATATTTAGCTTCCTTAACTTTTTTAATAATTTTAGTTTTTATTTCATTTTCTAACAAACAAATCAATTTGTTTTGAATTTTGTGTCCAATGTAATGATTATGAATTTCATTGTCTTTTATGTGTCAAATATGTTCTTGCATTATTGGATCAAACTCCGCAATCATCTCGATAATAGCTAAAAAATTACCATTATTTTCTTCATAAATATTTTCATTCTTCCCACGAAATGCTATATTCTTTATACCAAAACTCTTTACAACAGCGAGTATTCTTATTAGCACGTCTCTCCAATGTTCTTTATCTTTATTTATTTGATCTTGAGTTTGTTTATCAACTGTTTTATTTTTCGTCAATCTTATCTCTGATTCCATCCATGTTCTCATATTGACAATATGGGAATCACTTATTTCATGTTCTTTTAATTTGGCACTAAGATTTCTCCAATCATTACTACCTTCATATGCTAATTTACTTGTACATTGATTCATACTGAATAACTTACAACAAAAACAGAATGCTCTATCTAGTTTTATAGAATAAACCAACCATTTTCTTTCTATTTTTTCTTCATCCGATAACTTTCGGATATAAAGAGAAGTATTAAAGCTTCTTGAATATTTATCTTTTGGAAATTTTTAACCATAAATTTTTACCGGGCCCTTTTCTACAATTAAATCCCTTAAATTACTATTGATATTATTCCATTTCAACAATATTTGGAGGTTCATTAGCTTGATTCTCATTTGGAAGTTGATCATCACTTATAGCCTATAGGTTCATCGTCACTTGTTAACTCATCAATTGTAGGTTCATTATTTGTAGGTTGTTCGTCATTTATAAGTTCATTACTTGTAGGTTGTTCGTCATTTGTATTTTCATTGTTAGTCGTTTTTGTGGATGTGAAAATTTTAAAAATACCTCCTTTTCGTGATTGAATTAAAGCCTCCCCTTTAAGTCTTTTTGTTTTTTTGCATAACCGGATTCTTATGTTTGGTGTCGGTGTGACATTTATTAAGGAAAATTCTATTCTAGTACAAATATACAATTAAGCACAAATGTCAAGCAGGCAAATAGGGCAATAGGCTGAAATCTAAAATTAACCTCAATAGTAAACCGTCAACACAATTAAAAATATAAACAAGCAAACAAACATTAGGGCAATAGGCAGGCTGAAATCAAAATTTAAAACTAACCGATTGGTGATTGCACATAGGCCAGAGCCGATTGCAAACTAATTGTAGAATGCTTAGGAAGTTAGGGTGAAATCGATTGCTGCCACCATCCACCGGTTGCTGTTTGCCAATTTTGTCACAGTCTCACATATAACATATTATTGTATGGCTATTTCGAACTCACCGGAGTCACTCATTAACAGATTGTTGTATGTCTGATGGCTTAATCAGCATCAATGGTTTGTTTATACTAGTCGATTAGAGATTTAGATCCATTAATTGGCGATAATAACAAAAAAATTACCCTTATGATTTAATGGAGGGCTGGCCGTTGCTGTCCAATCCCATCATGGCTTCATTCTTAATTAGTTGAATAGTTGGTTGATTGAATGATTGTGAATCTCCAGTAGGCGTGCGTAGCCGTTTCTCCATTTAACTATTTAAGATACCTAGTAACTAAACCTAAACATCGGACATTTATTGAAGCATATATATAAAATCCATATGCGTATAAAAAAATAATAACAAAAAATAATAATAACAAACTTTAATGTTTATTTATGTTTTATAGATTGCTTTTTAAATATATATGATTTATGGTTGATCAATAGAGACATCAATGAAGCTTGTTGGTAGGCTCATGAGGTAATTATTAAAGTTTCTATCTTTGAAATGACCCATGTTTAAATCCCAGCATACACATTTCATTTTGAATTTAATGAAAAAATTGTTTTTACCAGTTCACCCGTCAGGTCAACCGGTCCGGGCCGACCGCCACCTGCAAAACCCGGCCGGGTTTTTAGAAACGGCCCAAATACACTGACCTGACGTGATATAAGGACCAGGTCCCAGTCGGACCGGATCGGTGCGACCAGCCGGGCCGGGTTTCAAAACACTTATTTTTAGAGCAAGCAAGTTTATGTTTATTATCCTAAAGTCTCATTTAACAAGGGTAAGGAAGGAGGGAGACTTAGGAAATGAAAGAAATTTTAGGAAAGAAAAATGTGTGATTTTATTCATGTTCCTGAGTTTAATAACAAAGAGAGAAAAAGAAACGAAATTAAATTTTTGAGGTGTTCCCGAGTTAAGAGAAAAAGAAAAGAAAGATACAATTTTCCTATTATACCATTTAAGTAAACTATAATATGAAGTTAGATATAATGGTAATTTAGGATTTGATAAGAAGTTATTATTAGATACATATATATTCTCTCCTAAACTATTGAATTTAGGAGGATGAACATATGCTCAAATTTTCTAGTATTTTTCCTCTTTTCTCATCCTTTTCTCTTTTTAAAAAGATATTTTAATAGTTTTTTTTATCCTTTTCTCTTTTCTTTTTCCCTTCCCTTTATTAAATGTGACTTAGAAACACAGCGTCTGTTTCAAGTTACAAATGTCTTCGTTATTGGATGATGATAGACCCAGTTAACCACTATCCTAAAAAAATATTTAGGTCTCTATAGAAAACATTCTTTACCCAAATATACATTTATTTGTTTCATCTTAGATCAGGGGTAGAAAAATCAATAAAAAAACGTTTTTAACACATATATATATATAGTTTTGTACACAAGAGTATACTTTGACATTATGTTACATAATGACAACACATATTAAAGCATATATATGTATCATATAATTCAGAGGTAAAATAGTACATAGAAAAATTATGTTATTGAGTATGTATGAAATCATTTGTTTGTATATAAGGCTATGGGTATGTTTGGCAAAACTAGCCGGAAGAAGAAGGCTGAAAGCTGGAAGCTAATGGCTGGTAGCTGTTAGCTATAGCTTTTTAAAAATTGTTAGGTGTTTGGCAGAGTAACAGAAGCTTTTAATAAAACTAGCTGAGTGTCAACGTGTTGCGACAGAATGGGCGCTCAACCTAACATCAACCGCATAATCAGTGTCGGTACATGAATCACCTGATGACAGTGCATACATAACCCGAATGTAGACGTGTAATTCATGAAAAGGCAGTAAGCGTGTAACTGATGTCGAAAATCAAGAAACAAAGCTGAAATATACAGTAATTTCAAATATATAATTTTTTAAACCAACCTATTTTGATCTGAATCTCATTCTGAACTTGCACTGTTCTAATATGAAACATGTTCTAACTTGACCCCTTTCGACTCAAAAGCGTACTGACATGAACCGAACTAATTTAACCCTTTTTGCATTGACTCGTTCTAACCCTAATTTGGTCTTATACATGACTCTACCTCACCTGACTCGACTTGTTACCGATCATAACCGATAATCACATAATATGTTAATTTTTTAAAATTAAAGAAGTATTATAATATCATACTCAAATTAAAGAGAATAAAATGCTCATTTTTATGATGTAATTTGTTTAAAAAATTATTAACGTGTGAAAAAGTTGCAGCCCTTAAAAAAGTCGTGGGGGTAGTTAGTTTTGAATAAGGGTTAAATGTGTAACCATTATATAAATTAACAATAGTTTATAGAAGTTCAAGTATCAAACTTGTAAATTCAAATGTAAAAGCTTTAGCTAGCTTTTTCTCAAACGCTAGTGATAGTATCGTTTAAATATGGAGCTTTTTTTATTAACCTAAAAGCTTGAAGCTACCTTAACCAAACAAAGCTTATGTGTATTAGAGGGGTTATAAATTGGGGAGAATCGTGACACGTGACATCCAGTCAGCAAAACATAAGTTTTTGTTTTTGAGGTGTAATGGTATTGTAGCCCAATATATATATATATATAGAAAGGTTAAAATAAATACATAGTTTTGTAGGAAGAGTAGGAATGACACAAAATTTAGAGTTAGGAAACTATGTATCATAAGTCCTTAATCTTAGGAAACTATTTGCTATTTTAAAAACTATCAATCTCAACCACTAGATCATAAATCCAATGATTTAGATTTATTCTTACTCGTCCTAGAAAACTATTTCTTTTTATTATAACCTACCCCTATATATATATATATATATATATATATATCCCACATACAAAAACATATAATAATAAAACAAAAACATCACCCGACGAGAACTGCATGAAAAGTTAATGTAAAATGATAGTCAAAACGACTAGTAATTATATTATGACAATTTAAAGGAGTTCAAATAGTTGAACATGAAAAGTTAACGTACAAATAAAATTAGCGTGTTAACTATAAGAATCAAGTTGAGTAACTATGTATACAAGTAGAGTAATTATGTAATTAATGTAATTACATAATAGATTAATGCTGCTTGTCAACTAACTGAACCAGTAAAGAGACCTCCTACTCCATCATCATGACTCGGTTCTTTCCCCACTGAACGAACACTTAAACCAATAAAATTGGCCTATAGCTAGCTAGTTTGAGATAGCTAGAGAGATAGCTTTATAACTAGATAGATATACATGAGGCCGACACTGAAAAACAGGTAGTGGACACATCATAAACTATATAGATGAAACATAGAGAGATTAGGTGAATGATTCGCAACATCTTTTCTATGTAATTACATAATTACTCTACTTGTATAAATAATTACTTTACTTGATTATCACAATTAATACGCTAATTTCATTTTGTATATGATCTAACCTAAAAACCATTAAATAAACTCTATAAAAAATATGTATTTGCAAATTCTATGAGCCTGTAGTAATATGAAGCTCCATATATAAACTTTTACATAAAAATATTTAAAAAAAAAACCAAAAAACAACCAAACACAAAAGCTGCATCAGAACCATATGACCATATAACTAAAAGACATTAACATTCAAGACTCACAAAACAATCAATCAATCAAAACAAAATAAAATAAAACAAAACCATAAACCTTAATCTATGGTAATAGGATTGTCCTTATGGAACCCTTCTACTTTATCAAGCAATTCAGCTGGAGGGTTGTCTTTAAGAACCTGAACCCTAAACGTAATACTAGTACTGTCAGGGCCACCCTCCATCAACTCAAACACACAAGCGTCTCGAACGTTAAGTTTATTGTCAGTAGCGAATTTTGCCCATGTACGCTTTTCCAACTTACAACGACCCGCTCCTTGATCACCGAGGTAGAGTAGGTCCCAGACCTTTCCTTGGTACACAATCTTCGCAGGCACTTTAGCAACAGGAAGGTTTTGAGACAGATCGCGTGGAATGCTCTATGGTTAAATTGCATCAAACTATTAGGATCATTTTTCAAAATGATTAAAAGTTGAGTTTAAAATATAAATTTGTACCATTCGAAACACCGTTGCAAGGTGAAAGATACTGAGAACCACATGGAAATATGGTTTCTCGGATAGTGGCCAAAAGTCCGGATCTCTTTGACTGTCAGTTTGGGCTGCTGGTTTCTGCTTCCCGCGTTCCATCCTATTGGGTGAAACTTGGCAAATCTAAAAAGTTGCTAGCTGCACTAAAAGTAAGCCAATCTTGAAGAAACGTGGATCTACTCACTGGTAGCAGATCTACTTTCCTCGGGTGTGATTATACTATTTCACCGATGGTTCGTCTGGATCAATGTTCTTCCACCTACAAAACGAACAGCGCCGTTACTTACCCCTCAGAAAGGGACAGAGGGGTCCTCTTTGGGGTAACCCTCCGGCGTGAGAATAAGTATGTGTAGGAGAAGATAATAATGTGAGAGTAAGGGAATTGGGAGAGTATTGCTTAATAACTCAATACTGTATGTTACTCTGTATGATTATGTGATTCTCTCTGTGTATGAGAAAGTAACTGACTAGGGCTGCCTGTCAGTGAATGTAATTGAATATGCTTCAATGTGAATCAATGTGTCTGTAACTGTGTACGTTATGATGTATTTATAGTGCTAGGGTTTCCACTGATTGAGCTAAAACCAAATTAGGGTTTCGTTGGCCTCCTCCAATCGATTTGCGCCACGTGTCCTTTGGGACACCTGGCGCTTTCTCGTTGGTTGTAATCACGTGGTAGCACATGTGTCATGCTGAGTTGTCGACCTTTCATTTGGCAGCTGTCAACATCAGCATATTCTCATTCCTTAAAAAGATACCTTCTGGAAGGTTGTCTGACGTGCACAATCAGTTGCCCTAATCCTGATTTGGATAAGGACGAGGTTGACTATGTGCATGTGTGATATGCGCCCATCCTGAGGATGCGCGAGGTCTTCTCTTTATTCTCACGCGCAGATATTTCATGCGCAGATGCGATACGCACAAGCATGTAATACGCGTCACGCGCGGATGCCCCACGCGCAGCTGCGCCATGCGCAACTGTGATATGGGTGGGCATGTATGATGCGCGAGCATGTGATATGCGCCGCGCGCGGATGCGCCACGCACGATGTGATATGCATAAGCATATATGATGCGTGAGCATGTGATACGCGCGAGCATATGTGATGCATGAGCACATGTGATGCGTGAGCATATGTGATGCTTGAGCATATGTGATATGTGCAAGCATGTGATGCTTGAGCATAAGTTTTGGCTTTGTGCCTTGATAATATCTTTGTCTTGTATATATCTTGTGGGTTGACCCGCCTCGCTCGATGTTGAGGCGGGTACATACCTCTTCAAGCCCCCCCAGTCTAATGTGTGTCTTATCTCGCGCGAGAGCGGTAAGATAGATTTTTGACTTACTGATTTGGTCTTTTAAAAGGGGTTTTGTCGTTTTCTTGGCTGTTTCCATCGTTGCGCGAAGTTCTATCCATTTGGTTGAAACGAAGGGTCCAAACACGTGGTTAGTTGGTGGTGACGTGCGCCGTAAACGTGTCAGACGTTTCGTGTGCTCGAGGTGCTACAGTTGCCTTTCATGTCCCCTCGCACAGCTGTCTTGAACACGTGTCGCGCTCGCATTGGTTAGCACCTGCGAGTGGGGGCGCGTCTCTGCTCCGTGGCAGGTCCGTTACGTTTTCATGTCCCCTCAAACAGTGTCAAGGACACGTGCCGCGACCACGTTGGCTTACAGCTGCGAGTGGGGGCGCGTGAAATCCGATGAGCTGTCAAATTTCTCTCTCCTGGGCCTATAAAAGCAGGCCCTTAAGAAATTTTCTATCTTCATCTTCATTGTTGCAAATTTTCGAATTTCTGCCTTTCATATTCTGATTTGAGTGTATTCATCGTTTCGAATCCTCGATTATCTGCTGCTGTAGTTGTATGTCTGATAGTTCAGACTCCTCTAACCCCTCAATCACCTCTATTGCCTCTCGAAGACGCCGTGTGAAATCTGTGGTGATGTCGACATTGAAGCAAAAGGGCAAGGGGAAGAGGGTTGTTGATACCACATCGGAGGAAGTAAGGAGGACCAAGGTGGTGAGGAGGTGGAATGAAATCCCCTGCAAATTGAGGCAGGCTGATCTTGACAGCCTTATCGCCTCTCAGGGCTTTCCCACCCTGTTTGGCTGCATGTTGCCTGTGGCCGGGCAATCGGCGGCGGACCCGCCTGCTGGTTATATATCCTTATATAGCCATTTTTTCACCCACTGCAACCTTCGTCTCCCGATGACAAGGTTTGTGGGTGCACTGCTGCAGTTCTATGGGATTCATATATCCCAAGTCCATCCTTTTGGACTTGTGCGCATGACTCACTTTGAGTTCATGTGCAAATCCCAGCGCGAGGAGCCTACCCCTCGGCGCTTTCAGTATTTTTACAAGCCCAAGATCCAAGACAATTGGTTCTCTTTTATTCCTCGCAGTCAGAAGGTGAAGTGCTCCACTGTTTCATTCAAGAGCCTTCATGACTGGTCTGAGAGGTTCTTCTACATTAGGGCTGGTGTGATACCCATCCGTATGACCATGCGCTCCATCTCTTCTGCGCCTGCGGATGTGGGTGTCCTCAAGAACCCAACTGGCGCCTGGGTTAAGAAGCTGTCCACTGAACCATCCCCCGCCAAGAGCATTCGTGAGGAGGCGCTGGTGGGGGTTGGTATGAGCAAGAGGTGGGCGGACAGCTCGCTTGAGCCCGTTATCCAAGTCGACGGGTTGTGTAAGTTTATTTCATTGCTTTATTTCTTTTTCTGCGCGAACATAATTCTTTTTGCTGATATCACTTGACTTGTTTTTGCGCAGTCACCAAGGGTTATATCCACGCCGCTTATGATGATCAAGTGGAAGGTGGCTCCGTCGCGCTTGGCGCTGGGGAGGTGGGCTTCCCAGATCGCTTCGATGACATGTTCATCCCTGTCGATCTGGCATTTGACTTTGATAGCGACGCGCCTGGTAAGCCTTCGCACTTATGCTTATTCCTTTAGAATACCAATTTTTGCTAACACTTGTGTTGCATGTATTGTAGATGCGCTGGAGAACTACGAGCTGGAGCTCGCGGAGGAGGAGGAGGAGGAGGAAGAGGAGGCGCCGCTACTAAAGCGCAAAGCTAAGGGGAAATCCGGCGCAGGGGGCAGTAAGAGACAGAAGAAAGACGACACCCCTGTCGCTCATCCCCATGCTCAAACGAAGGGACCTGCGGAAACCGAGGTGTTTACCACCAAGGTTTCTTTAGCTTCCCTGCCTGTGAAAGTGGGCAGACCTCCTGTCCACTTGAGGTATGGTGGCGTCACCGCCTCCGTTCGCGCGGCTGAAGAGAGAAGCAGTGCCGCGCATGCGACAGGTATACTTTGCTTATCTTCATCTGATTGAATTATTATTAAACCTTTGCTCCTTTGAATGTTCGCAGGACCGGCGACGGTCGCAGATCAGCCGCAGGCGCCACAAGGTGCTGAGGCTGCGCAGGGGGCTGCTTCGAAGTCCCCTGTTCTACCCTCTGAAAAGGGTAGAATGAACTTTATGGCGATGTTCGCCGCGCGAACAGAATTGCGCCAAGGTATGTTTTGCACATTTGTCTCCTGAATTTTTTCTTTTGGATCCAGTCATAAACCAATTTTCCTTGTTGATTTGTTCATAGGAGTTGTAGCTGGCGTACAAGTTGCTGGCGACACTCCTGGCGCCGTTGCCGGCGCCGCTGGTTCTGGTCCTGCTCCTGCTAGTGCTGAGTCTCCCCTTATTGGGATTACAAAGGAGCAGGAAGCCGTATTGCGCGCCGAACTGGCGGCGTCGAGACCTCCCTCACCTCCTCCTACGCGCAGCCCCCTCCGCGAGGCTGGTTTGGAGCCCTCCAGGTCGCAGGAGAAGAGGCCTATTGAAGAAGATGAGGAGGATGAGGGGGCTCAAGCTGAAGACTCCTTGGGAGACCGCGCCAGCCCTGCGATGCCACAAGACTTCGCAGCGCAGACTTCTGGTGGGGCTGGCGCTGACTTTTCTGCTTCATCCCCGCAGGTATGTTTTAATTTGTTGCTCCGCTGCGCGTACCTCCATATAAGTATGTTTTATGACTTAGAACATTTCTTGTGTTTTGCAGGAAGGTGACCACGTTTACCGCCCGAGATGGAATATTAATGAAGACAGTTCCTTCCAATCCATGGGCGTATGCGAGGACTTCTGGGCTCATGCCGTGCCTCCTACTGAAAGGAGGTATCAGGAGGAGCGCACCCGCGCTGACTTGCTCAACGATCACATTTTCGCTGGGTCAGCTTTCTTTGCTGCCTCCCAAGAGCTTCATCGTGATTATATTAAAGTACGGGATGCTCTTGTGGCAGCCCAGCAAGAGGCTAAGGTGGCTGCCTGGAACCTTTCTGATGCTCGCGCACGAGCTGAGAAACTCCAGGCGGAGCTCAGCGAAAACCGAGCAAGTGCCAACACCGCCTTTATTAAGCGCGGGCATGAGCTCCAAGCTGCGCGGGAGAAGCAGCAGGTGGCGGAGGCCGAAGTTGCCAAGTACGCGCGGAGAGTGCGTGTCTTGGAACAGCAGGCTGAGGCGCGTGACCAAGCTATCGTCCAGAGTATCACTGAGAAATCATCACTGGAGAGCGAGGTTGCGCGCCTGAAGAAGGAGTTGGCGGCCGCGCAGGCCGATAGAGATGAGGCCTTGGCGACGGCAGCGTCCAGCCAGGAAGCACTTGATGCTGCGCAGGCGGAGAAAGAAAAAATTTTGGCGGCAGCAGCGTCTGATAAAGAGGAGCTAAAAAAGACCAAGGAAACTGTTGAGTTATTAAACTCCCAGGTTCCTGCCCTCGAGACGTCTGTTGCTAGCCTCGCGCAGGATCGCCAATGGCTGGTGTCACAGGGCATGACTCGTTGCGCTTTGGCGATGAAATATTCTGCCGAGTTTCAGGCCCTTGTGATGGACTGCAATGCTGCCGCGCGCTTGGTGGGTCGAGCTGAAGGGTTTACGGATGGGTACGAATATGGTATGTTGAAGAAGAACCCATCCGAGTACCCTTACAAGAGCGACGCGGCCTGCGCGGACATGGCCGCGGTGGGGGAGAAGTATATGAGTACTCCCATCCCCATCCTTGTTCAGGTACCTTGACCTTAATGAGTTTTTCTTGATTAATTTTCCAAGTGTTTTGTACTCAATACTTTTCTATTGATTTGCAGATTGCTGCGCTTGCTGACCAGCCCGACCTCGGCGCGCTAAAGAAGTTGCTCGATGAATGCGAGAGGGCTGGTGGCGATGATGGTGGCGCGGGGGATGTTGCCCCTGCCAGCAGCTCTGGCGCGGCGAAAGAATCTGCTCCTGACACCGTCGTGATAGAAGACTCCATTGAGGAGGAAGAACTTGACTATGGTCAGTTCGGAGATGAGGAGCGGGCCGCACCAGATGCTGAGGTAGATGATGAGGGTGATGAAGTGGCTGACGTCGACGTGGAGACTTGAGAAGCCCTTCATCAAATTTTATATATATATATTTTTTTTTTATACTTGTAATTTGTAACTCATCATACTTGTAAATTTCAATGCTATGGAATGAAATTTGTTTTCCCTTTTTCACATCTTGCGCATTTCCATTCATCTCTTCATGTTTGCTTGTATAGATATAAGATATGCTTGCACGTTAAAATAAGAACAAGGTTGTAAGGAAATTATTTACTTAACCATAGTCCTATTTTGTAAGTGGTTTCGCAGTATCTTGTTTATGCTGACATGCGCGATGACTTTTCGCTACTCTTTTTTGCGCGTCGTTGTCGCGCGTTTTTTATATGAGTTTTAGCCATTACATGTCAGCATGTGTTACTCAGATATCCACTTTTATTCCGCGCGCGACCTCGACCTGAGACCTTAACAACTATGATTTGGCATGTACTTTGCCTTAGTTGTGTATAGGGATTTTTATGGTCAGACTGCGCGGGATGTAAGATGGATGTTTGTGAGTGTTTTGAGCTAAGGCTCTTTGCTTTGGGCTAAGGCCCTGACGTTTTTAGAGTTAAGACTCGTTAACGTGTTTGAGCTAAGGCTCGTAGGTTTGGGCTAAGGCCCTGACGTTTTAGAGATAAGACTCGTTAACGCGTTTGAGCTAAGGCTCGCGCATGTATGTTTTACTTCGTTTTATTTTGTTTTGAAGTCAATATAGTGTTGTCATATTGCTCCAAATTAATAAAGGAAGTGTGAAACATGTATGCAAAGGTAATAGAACAAATATTGAAAGATAGCGCGAATCATCATTCATGATGGCTTAAAAGCCTTGAGTACATATTTGAATTTTTACATGAAGCATTTTCTAAGCTGTGCTGCGTTCCACGCGCGCGGTATCTTTTTTCCATTCAAATCTTTTAAAGTGTACGCGCCTTTCCCCAATTCTTCTGAGATTTGATAAGGTCCTTCCCAATTGGGGGACATTTTTCCTGGGGGTATTGCGCGGCTAGCTTCATTGTTTCGAAGGACAAAATCATTTTTCTTGAAGTGGCACTCTTTAACGCGCTGATTATAATATTTTTCCATCTTTTTCTTGTATTTGGCTTCATTGATGATAGCCGCTTCTCTGCGCCCTTCAAGCAAGTTGAGGTCCAATCTTCTTTCGCGCTCGTTATCAGTCTTGCTCATCATGAGTACCCTATGGGATGGGCATCCAATTTCTGCTGGGATCATAGCCTCTGTCCCATAGGTTAGGCTGAACGGGGATTCGCCATTGCTAGTTTTGCTTAATGTCCTGTGCGCCCACAGGACATTAGGTAACTCTTCGACCCAAGAATGGGATTCTCCCTCCAACCTTTTCTTCAGCCCATTTAACAAACTTTGATTTGCGCGTTCCACTTGTCCATTCCCCTGAGGGTGATAGACTGAAGTGAAAATTTGGTTAATGCGCAATTCTTTGAGCCAGCTGGAAATCTTCTTGTCAATGAATTGCTTGCCATTATCGCTAACAATTTCCATGGGCAAGCCAAAACGGCATATGATGTGGCTCCAGATAAATTGCTTCATTGCTTCGGCCGTTATTTTTGCTAGTGGCTTGGCTTCAACCCATTTTGTAAAATAGTCTACTGCCACAACCAAAAATTTTACTCGCCCAGGCGCCTGCGGTAGGGGACCCACAATGTCGATTGCCCATTTGTGGAAAGGCCATGCTGAGGTTACCGGAATCAAGTTGTTCTTTGGCCGCATGGTGTTTGGCGCATAGCTCTGACATGCTTTGCACTTTTGGATCTCTTTTAAAGCGTCCAAGTACATGCCTGGCCAATAGTAGCCTGCGCTCATTGCCTTGGCAACCACCATGCGCGGGCCAGCATGAATTCCACAGATTCCTTCGTGTATCTCTCTGATCACATAGCTTGCTTCCTCAGCATCCAAGCATTTCATGAGCGGCCCAAGATAAAGCGTCGATATAATGTATCGTCAAGCAGTTCATAGTTCTGCGCCTTGTGTCTTATCTTCCTCGCTTGTACGCGATCATCTGGTACCTTTCCCTCCTTCAAGAATTCCATTATTGGAGTTATCCATGATGAAGGGGTTGTATGGGTTACCAAGACAGACTTCGCCACCACCGACGGGTTGCTCATTACTTCTACCCTGACATCTTTGCCAAAGTGATCAAAACTGGTTGATGCCATCTTACTCAGCGCATCTGCAGATTTGTTTTCACTGCACGGAATATGAATGATTCTGAAGCTGTCAAATTGCTCAGTGAGCTTTTTCGCCTGCTCTAGATATAGAGGCATGGTGTTCTCCTTGGCATCATAAAGGCCATTGACCTGTGCTGCTACCAAGTACGAATCAACATGGGCCTCTAGCTTCTTAACTCCAAACTTGCGCGCAATGCGCAGACCAGCCAGCAGGGCTTCATATTCAGCCTCATTGTTGGTACTCTTGAAGTCCAACCTGATAGCATAAGTATATTCATGATTATCAGGGTCCACCAGTTTGAGGCCCGCGCCGGATCCTTCGCTGTTGGAGGCTCCATCAGTGAATAGCCTCCAAACATCTTCTTCATCATTTGCTCGCGGAGGATCTACCTCTCGCTGAGCTTCTTCAATCTTTCCCTCTGGGATTTCCGTGATGAAATCCGCCAGAACTTGACCCTTTATTGCTGGACGGGGCTTATAGGTGATCGTGTGTTCACCTAATTCCAGCGCCCACTTTGTCAGCCTTCCGGAGAGCGCGGGGCGTCGCAAGACTTGCTGGATGTTGTAACCAGTCAGAACTTCAATAGGATGACCATTGAAGTATCTATGGAGCTTGCGCGACGCGTGTGTTAGTGACAAAACTAACTTTTCCATGATGGAATAGCGCGTCTCAGGGTCTGTCAGCACCCGACTCACATAGTATATTGGCGTTTGGATCCCCTTGCGATCCACCAATAATACTGCGCCGATGGCGCGGTCTCCAGCTGACAGGTACAATGTAAGGGTTTCGCCAGGAAGTGGAGCTGTTAGCGTGGGCAGCTTTATGAGACATTCTTTTATCTCACTGAAAGCTTGCTCAGCCTCAGGCGTCCACTTGAATTGGCTCTTCTTCAAGCAGTTCCTCAAAGTGTTAACGAATGGAGTAGATTTGCTGGCGTGGTTCGCTAGGAACCTGTTGATTGACACCAATCTACCATTCAGCTTCTGAACCTCTTTCATGGTGGATGGTGAAGGCATGTCAAGGATGGCTTCCACCTTTTCAGGGTTCACCTCGAAACCATCCTTAGTGACCATTACACCAAGAAATTTCCCCTCTTCCACGCCGAAAGTACATTTGCTCGGGTTGAGCTTCATGTTAACTTCCGTTAGGCGCTGAAGAGTTTCCTCGATGTCTTTGAGCATTTGTCTCTCCTCCCTGCTCTTGATCACCAAATCATCAACGTAGACTTCCAGATTTCTTCCAATTTGTTCATTGAAAACCGAATCCATAAGTCTCTGATAGGTGGCGCCCGCATTCTTTAAACCAAAGGGCATTTTTGTGTAACAGAAAACACCCTTGTCGGTTCTGAAGGCAGTCTTGTCTTCGTCTTGTGGTGCCATTTGAATCTGGTGATAGCCTTTGTAGGCATCCAGGAAACATTTGAGCTTGAATGGCGCCACGGAGTCCACCTTTGCGTCGATGTTTGGGAGGGGGTAACAGTCTTTCGGACATGCTTTGTTGAGGTCCTTGAAGTCAATACACATCCTCCATGACCCGTTGCTTTTCTTTACCATCACAGGATTGGCTACCCACGTCTGGTATCGAATCGGGCGGATGATGTTTGCGCGCAACAGGTCCTCAACTTGCTCATTCATGGCCTTCGCCTTTTCATCCCCCATGATTCTCTTTTTCTGAGCAATTGGCTCCACCAACTTGAACGTGTTAAGAGAATGTTGCGCCAAATCTCGCGGGACCCCAGTCATATCTGAGTGTTGCCACGCGAAGACCGACGTGTATTTTGCGAGCAACCTTTTCATTCTCAATCTCGTTTCGTCTGAAATGGTAGCGCCAATTGTGACCGTTTGCTCTGGGAATTTTGGGTTTAAAATCCACTTCTCTGGCGCATTGTCCGCCATTGGAAGTTTCATTCTCCCTTCCCGCGGCGTACTTGTCACTGCGCACAAATGATCGCGGTAAACAAATGTTACGCCTGTTGGTGTAGGGAACCCCAATGCGCCGTGCGCTGGCGACGGTACAGCATTAAATTGGGCAATCGTTCCCCTACCCAGGATCATATTGTGGAATGACGTGGTGGGCAAGACCAAGAAGTTGACAACTTCGGCTCGCTTGTGCTCATCATCCCCCATAGTTAGTTCAAACTGAATCTGGCCTAGGGGATGGATGATTTCATTTGAAACACCACAGATTGGTGCGTTCACAATTTCGAGCCGCGCTTGGTCTGCCGGGTCTAACTTTCTGAAACATTGCTCATACATAATGTCAGATTCGCTTCCAGTGTCCACCAGGACCTTTGACACTTCGTAATGAGCAATGTGTGTGGTGATGACGAGAGGACTGCTTATTGAAGGGCCTCCCTGATTCTTGGGAAGATGACTTGCTGCTCGCGCCAATCTCCGTTGATTTGCGCGCTTCTCTTTTTTGACGTCTGCCCTTGTCGTCCCCCCTCAGCCACACAGATTCTTTTGTATTTCTTGCTGGCAGAGGCTCCTTCCGGTTGCTCATCTTCTATTCTTGGGTTTTTCACCAAGTGAGCCAGCCTGCCTGACTTTACATCCTTCTCGATCGCATCCTTTAAATGATGGCATGCGTCGGTGTTGTGGCCCGGGGACTTGTGAAATTCACAATATTTGCCACTGTTTTGCGGTCCCTTGTAGTTTAGTTGCTTGGGGGGCTTGAATTGGACATTCTCAGTACTTAACACCTGTGAAGGTGTTTTAGTGAGGGAAGTCCATATTCTTGGCAGAGGTCTGCTAGGATCTCTGCCGCCCTCCCTCTTGTCACCCTCCCCGCGACTACGAACATCTTTTTGGGGCTGGGGTGAGCTTGGTTGCACTTGCTTTTCTGTGGAAGAAAAACTTGTTGGCTGCAACCTGGACCATACAGAGTTCTGTTTGGCCCTCTTCTCTTTGCTGCGCGGTGATTCAGCCTGATGCGCTCTTTCTCTTGCCCTATCTTGGGCAATCTGTTTTTCATTTCTCGCGAAGACTCGCGATGCTTCCA
Source organism: Bidens hawaiensis (assembly GCF_021521415.1). Taxonomy (NCBI): domain Eukaryota; kingdom Viridiplantae; phylum Streptophyta; class Magnoliopsida; order Asterales; family Asteraceae; genus Bidens; species Bidens hawaiensis. Next base: position 228,229 of record NW_027491642.1, read on the forward strand.
TTAGTTTTGCCCAAGTGGTGGGCATACCATCTTTGCTTACGAGAGCTCGGCGGAGTTGATCACTGCGCGCGCCTTGTATAAAGGCCACGCGCAGGAGCTGCTCAGTTATACCCCCGATTGCCAGGGACTCCTGATTGAAACGAGTGATGTAATCTTCAATCGTTTCATCATTCCTGCGTACGCAGTGCATGATGTCATCAGGATCGCGCGTGTGCCTGCGCTGCTGTACGAAGTGGGCTTGGAACTTTTCTAATAGTTCCTCGAACCCATCAATTTGCCCAGTCAGCAAGCTCTCGAACCATACCCGCGCTGCGCCCGTGAGGCAGCGAGCAAACATATGACACCATGTTGGCATCGTCCAGCTCTCTAGGTTTCCCGTGTTATAGAAACCTTGCAAAAAGTCATCTGGATCTGTTGTGCCATCATATTTGCCCAGACCACTTGGCATCTTGGTCTTGTGCTGGATGGGAGCCTGCGCGATGCGCACAGTAAACTTTGAGTGTTTTACCAAGATGGCTGGTCTGTAAGGTGTGGTTACGTCCACTTGCCCTCTGACCGGTGGGCTGTACGGCATGTGCAGATCCAGATCTGCTCTGGCTCCAGGCGCCATGTTCACAGGCGCGCGGAGCTGTGAGCCTCCTGCATGAGTATCCCGTGTCTTGCTCATGCTATGCACTTCTTCATCACTGAACTCAGTGTGTGCAGTGTGAACAGAATGTCCTTCTTCCGGCGCGAGCGGCCTTTTTGTAGTCTGCTTATCAAACGCTTGCCTTTGTGTTTGGTCAGCTAGCTTTTTCTGTTTGACCATTTCATTGTACTTTTCCAGTAGACGCCGCTGCTCGTTTATGAGCCATTCATTCGGATCATTTGTTTCTTCTTCTGGACCCATTGGTCCTTTCAGTTTCGCGCCGGCAAGATTTTGTAACGTGAGATCGTCTGGAGGAGTTTCAGTCTGGCCGTGAGGGGTTGTGACGAAGGGACGGTTGCTGGTGGTACGCGTAGAATCACGCGGAACCCTCAGAACCTGCTGTCCGTCGTTAACACCCTCACGTTCAATATCCTCCAAAGCTTGATCAACGTTACGAACGCCAGAAACCATGGTGATTGATTTTTTATGTAGATCTGATGAGATCTGATTGCCGTTTGTAACAGCGGATGGCGCCAATGAAGAAACGTGGATCTACTCACTGGTAGCAGATCTACTTTCCTCGAGTGTGATTATACTATTTCACCGATGGTTCGTCTGGATCAATGTTCTTCCACCTACAAAACGAACAGCGTCGTTACTTACCCCTCAGAAAGGGACAGAGGGGTCCTCTTTGGGGTAACCCTCCGGCGTGAGAATAAGTATGTGTAGGAGAAGATAATAATGTGAGAGTAAGGGAATTGGGAGAGTATTGCTTAATAACTCAATACTGTATGTTACTCTGTATGATTATGTGATTCTCTCTGTGTATGAGAAAGTAACTGACTAGGGCTGCCTGTCAGTGAATGTAATTGAATATGCTTCAATGTGAATCAATGTGTCTGTAACTGTGTACGTTATGATGTATTTATAGTGCTAGGGTTTCCACTGATTGAGCTAAAACCAAATTAGGGTTTCGTTGGCCTCCTCCAATCGATTTGCGCCACGTGTCCTTTGGGACACCTGGCGCTTTCTCGTTGGTTGTAATCACGTGGTAGCACATGTGTCATGCTGAGTTGTCGACCTTTCATTTGGCAGCTGTCAACATCAGCATATTCTCATTCCTTAAAAAGATACCTTCTGGAAGGTTGTCTGACGTGCACAATCAGTTGCCCTAATCCTGATTTGGATAAGGACGAGGTTGACTATGTGCATGTGTGATATGCGCCCATCCTGAGGATGCGCGAGGTCTTCTCTTTATTCTCACGCGCAGATATTTCATGCGCAGATGCGATACGCACAAGCATGTAATACGCGTCACGCGCGGATTCCCCACGCGCAGCTGCGCCATGCGCAACTGTGATATGGGTGGGCATGTATGATGCGCGAGCATGTGATATGCGCCGCGCGCGGATGCGCCACGCACGATGTGATATGCATAAGCATATATGATGCGTGAGCATGTGATACGCGCGAGCATATGTGATGCATGAGCACATGTGATGCGTGAGCATATGTGATGCTTGAGCATATGTGATATGTGCAAGCATGTGATGCTTGAGCATAAGTTTTGGCTTTGTGCCTTGATAATATCTTTGTCTTGTATATATCTTGTGGGTTGACCCGCCTCGCTCGATGTTGAGGCGGGTACATACCTCTTCAAATCTCAAACGGGTTTACTCGTTTATCCTGTCCGGTTTTAACAGTTTCACAGTTTAATTATGACAACTTAACTTGACTGTGTAAAGAAAATTTTAAACATCCACCTGGGTTTAGCTAAAACGACCGAATCCAAGTTCTGAACCGTGTTATACGGTCAAAGCATAAATCTTAAACCCAATAAATAAACTTTAAAAACACTTTCTTACAAATTTCAGTGTGTGATAATAACTTCAAAACCACCAACCGATTTTATGGGACGAACGATTCAAACACTAAACTAACTAACTAACTAACATACGCTCATTACAGTTTCAATAATAAATTAGTAGTAGAATCCGTACCTTTAAATCAATCACTTCAATGCTTTGCCATCGACCCTCACTTTGGGGAAACTTATTTTGTTTCTTTATATTTATATTTATATTTTGTTTTGCCACCAGAAGCAGCCTCTATCCCTATGGGTAGAGGTAAGGCTACATCTTACCCTTCTCAGACCCTACTACAGTTTTGCTATTGGTGGGATATACTGAGTACGATGATGATGATATTTATCTATTTTTTTTTGTTTTTGTTTTTAATTCACTCATATATCTTATCTTAATATTAATTAAAAACTAGTCAAATACCCGCGCGATGCAGCAGGATACGCACGAACGTTATCGAAGTCACTTCGCAACAGTACGTGCATATCCCAATGATGGTATGTGTGTAACGTGACATCAGACACGTAACCGGTGTCGGTAATCGCGTCACACAACGCCTACACGCGAGTAATCTGGTACGCATAAACAAGGTCATCCACGTAACTAATGCCTGAACACGCGTAACCGGTGACGAAAACCAAGAAGCAAAGATGAAATATACAGTAATTTCAAGTAGACCACTTTTTAACCCAACCCGTTTTGACGCGAAACCCATTCCAACCCAACATCGTTTTAACCCAAAGCTCGTTTTGACCAAAACCCATCGAGAATCGAACCAAGTTAACCATTTTTTTGTATCGACATATTCTGACCATAATTTGTTATGACCCATGATCCGAACATGTCCGACCTTTTGCCGGTACTAATTGATAATCATGTAACATGTTATTTTTTCAAAATTAATAAACTATAGCAATATAATACTCAAATTAAAGATAATAAAATCCTCGTTTTTATAGTGTAATTTTTTTTAAAAAAAAAATTACGTGTGAAAAATTTATGGTCGTTTAAAAGTCGTGGGGTAGTTTGTTTAGAATAAGGGGTAAAAGTGTAAGTATTATATAAATTAACAAAAACTAATTGAAGTTGAAAGACTAAAATTGTAATTTATTTTTGACAAAGTTGAAGTTAACTTTTCAATATTGATATGGTTAAAGACAAAAGTGCCGATAAAATTTTTTAATTTGATGCATTATGTGTTGTATAAGTTGCATTATAGGTTGGACCTCTTAAAAATTAAGAGGTCATTGTCATTCTTTTTATATATAGTATAGATATAAATATATAATTGAAACCTCCCTATATTCTCTCAACCTATCAGATTGTTTTATTTGTTAATGAAGGTTTCTCATGCATTTGACCCGAATTCACAAATCTGTTACCAAGCAGTCTTATTGGGAATAACAAGAGCATCTATGAATACTCAAAGTTTCATATCCGAAGCGAGTTTTCAAGAAACCGCTTGGGTTTTAGCAAAAACAGCTCTACTGGGGCGTATTGATTGGTTGAAAGGCCTGAAAGAAAGCATTGTTATGGGGGATGATACCTGTTGGTAGCGGCTTCAAAACACCTTCAAGCGAACCTAGCAACATTGCTTTTGAACTAAAAAAAAAGAATCTATTAGAGGGGGAAATGAAATATATTTTGTTCTACATAGAAATTATTTGATTCTTGTTTTTCTTCAAAGAATTTCCATGATACACAAGAAAAATTATTTTTTTATTATTTTTAGGGTTTAATGATACCTAAGAGCAGATTCACCCCTTTCTTTTATCTTTTAAAAGGATCTGTTGGTGTTTAGGTGCAGTCATTTGATTTGGTAATAGTAATAAAAAAATAACAAATAGAAAAGAATAATGGCTTGGGCTGTATATCGACGCCAATCTGCGGTAGAAGAGAAGGTTCCATCGGAACAGTTTTTTATTTCAGTGCACATCTTCACTTTTTTTTTAAAAGGGGGAGGCAGTGTGGGGAGAAATGACAAGAAGATATTGGAACATCAATTTAGAAGAGATGATAGAAGCTGACGTTCATTTGGCCATGGTACTAGGAAATGGAATCCTAAAATGGCACCTTATATCTCTGCAAAACGTAAAGGTATTCATATTACAAATCTTACTATAACTGCTCGTTTTTTATCAGAAGCACCAAACCCATATAGCCCTTAAACAGGTTTTAACATCTTGTTAAATTAAAAATTAATCTCACCAAGTATTTGATATGAAAATCCTATAAAATAGAAATATACTAAAAATAATATTCAATTTTTTAAAAAGTTATTATTTATAATTAAGAAACAATTTTATAGTAAAAAAATAAGCGGGTCATTGGTCTCACTAAACCCAAATAATTTTTAAACCGAATTATAACATCTCATTTATTTGTGAAACTGTTTCATCACAAATCAAAAGTATACTATTAAATTCTATACAATACATACAATAAAAATCCCAAAAAATATATAAATATTAGAAACGCATAATGTAAAACAACACTGTAATATGGGGATAAAATCTAGTTATATATATATTTCAACTTTTTGTTTATACGCTTTTTTGATATAAAAGATAATTTTAAGGGTGAGATCCGGCACAAATAATATTAGCATACTAAATATAAAAATAGCTAAAGTAATTACAATTTTGAACTTAAGTAATGATGTCATAAAAATTAAAATAGTGTAATTATTATTAATCCAGTTTAAAAGTTATAGTGTAATAATAATTACTCTAGTGTTGAAATAATTATTCTAGTTATTTATACACTTTTAATGATAAAAATCATTTGTATTTGATCAAAACCCTAGTTTTAATATATTATAATGAAGTTTATCAATATTTATAAGAATTAATTTTTTAATTTTTCTGGGCTTAATTTGTGTTGTTTTTTTTTTTGTTAATATCGGAAGTTATTAAGTTTGTATTCATGTGGAACAAGAAAAACTAATTAAAAAAACACATTTTTATATATCATACACTAGCTTTTGAACCCGTATATTACATGAGATTTTTCAAATAATAAAAATTAATAGGGTCATTTTCTGAAATAAAGACATAAAATTAAAGGTAAAAAAGAAATGAAATATATAATGCAAACAATAACACTAAGAATACATATATCAAAGGTAATCCAATTAAACATATACAATAGGTACATAATTATGTAGAAAAAACGTATTACATATATACTTTCATCTATACTACACGTATAAAGAAAATTTTCATTTACAATGAAGCAATGAACAAATGATGTTTGATGTTATTTTCGGTTATCATTAAAGTGTAATACAATGAATGATATACATAATAAAAATATAAATTAATATAGTGTATGTTGATTAATGTATTGCATCAGATTTCAAATGATAAGAATACCCTAGTTAAGATATTTTTTCAAATCAGATTTCAAATATTGTTTCTCGATAGAAACTTGGATATTGAACCCTGTAAAATTTAAATTTTTTTAGAAATCAATAAATATGATTTGGGTAGGAAAAGCATGTTATTCATATATAAAGTATATGATACATGTAATTTCACCAATATGGGTGTAGGACGTATACCACATACATCCTTCATAATCTTATGATTCGGCCTTCATAATCTTATGATTGGGCCTTTAAATGTGAACTTCGAGTTAACAATGTTCAAGTATTTGAAAATGGTAATGTTCGAGGAAGGCACCATGCTGAAAATGAAAATAAATATCATTATCTTTGTTAGTACACGTTTTGGTCGTCTCAGTCTTTGTTTATTTATGTAACTGGTCTTATTAACGTATAAAGGCATTTTGGGAAATGTATTAGTATACACTAGTTAATGTAATAGTGCCATTCGTTATGTGATGTATAACGAATAAGGATCAACGAATGAGGATCAACGATGAGTCATTCGTTGTATGTAATATATTAGATAGTGAATGATGACGAATGGTACTTATTCGTTATGTGATGTATAACGAATGGGGTCGTCATCTATATATACCCAGTAACTTAATGGTTTATAAACAGTTATTATTATTGAAATCCTCTCGATACGCTGCCCACATCTACACTCACACTATATCCTTAACGTAATTGATTCTAAGCCTAATCACGAGATCATATCAAGTGACTAGATCCTTGTGTAAATGTATTGATTGTTAATGTATTCGTACGGAAGTGGTTTTTCAAGTGGTATCAGAGCCACTGTGTCACACCCCCCGGACGAAGGCAGAAACGCCGGGGCGTGCGTAGATTGAAATCATGCACATGGTATTAAATGTAAAAACTCTTATTAAAATAAACCAACACGTTGTTCAAACCAAACATAATCCAAAATATAAACATGACATAATAATTAATTCATTAAACTTCTAAGTCTGACTCATCCCCTGTATGAAACTTCAAGAATCTTCCTTAATTTCCATTACCTGAAAAACATGTGAGAGTGTCAAGTAAAAATAGTTGGTGAGAACATAGGTTTTTAAATAGAAAAATATGCATTATGTTGAAAACATTTCATATGTGTTAAGTTACTTTATATACTTTAGTGATTACAACCAAACCTCTGACACGATTAGCGAGTCGTCTAATCCACGATTAGACTATTATGTTTAATGTTTAACGATAGTCGAATTCTGAACACACAGACCTCTACCTGGGGCCTGAGTGGGCGGGTCGGGCCAATAGATCTATCACCATACTACCACGAGCTTAACAAGTTAATGGTTGTACATGCGATAAAGTATATACTTGTAATGATCACACACAATGAATATTATGAATAAAGCTTGAATCAAATAGCATTTATAAAACATAGAATGAATAAGTTGCATGTTTCCACCCCAAAGTATAAAACGTTTAAAAACATGTAAAAGGGGCTATGAACTCACCTTGCTTGAGAGATGAACACAAACATGAGCAAGTGTTAATTGAACCGGTCACGGGATGCCCTAGATTAAGTTTTGATTTTAAATTAGTTAGAGTGTCGCATACTAGAATGTTCTAAACCGAGAGAATGACCTCCAGCAAGTTGATTCCCAGGTAAGAGTCACGGGTCCAATGGGATTATTTACGCCATTCTTGCCTTAGGCAGAACCGTTTGCTCGTCAGATACATACATACCCATTTTATACTCTATTTGTATACTAACTCAAAATGTTTTAGAATGATTTTGATTAATCAGAAAGTACGAGGTTAAAAAGTGTAATACAATATAGTTTTGTGTATTTATTATCATTTAGGAAAGTATAGGGTTCAAAATGTAAATATTATAGTTTAGGACGTTTATTGACATTTATGAAAGTATAGGGTTTAAAGTGTAAATATTATAGTTTAGGATGCTTATGATAACTTTATGAGTTTTTAAAGATCATAAAAATATTCATAGTTGTTCATGGAAAAAATATACTTTTGATCCAAGATCTTGAGAAATAAATTGTGATTTCTTGGAATAACATGATCATCAAAATCTTTAAAGCAAAAAGTAAGGGTTTTGTTAACAATTAATGATGATCATGGTGAGAGTATATGAACAACTATGAAGATTCAAAGGAAAACTCAAGAACATAAGAACAAACAAGAGGAATTTCATAATAGAAAGCAAAAATGTATAAAAACAACAATGAAAAGCAAAATAATTATAAAGACTTACTTGTTTATGTTTAAGAGAAAAGGGAATGAGATTTGGTGTGAAAAATAATGAGAATGAGAGCCTCTATTTATAGTGGAGGTAAGAAGGTTTGAATACAATTGAGATAGAGATAAAATGTAACATCCTACTTTCGGTTATATTAATAAAATAAAGTTCGTTTACTTTATAGCGGGTCGTTATCAGTTTAGTTGAATAGAATACGAGACGGACTTGTGTTGGGTAAATGGATATGGTTTATGGACTTGGGTTATGGAGGAATGAAGGAAAGACCATGGGCTTAAGCCCATGATCAAAAATATATATACCCTTAATCCTCCATTTAATTCAGGTGAGTAGAATGAGGCAGGTAGCTTGAGGAGGACACATGGCAGAGTTGGACGAAGCTGGCATCTGAAGATTTTGCTATGACGTTTTATTTTAAAAGACTATGTTTCGTTTCTAAATGACTATGAATGCTCGATAAGACAAGAATTATGGTTATGGAATGTAATGGTTTGAATGTTTTTAATGTTCCGCGAATGTTTTAATTAACTCTGATATTTAGAACTGCGTTTATGAGTAAATCCAACACGAAAATAGGGCTACCGGTAACGGGGCTTACAAGTTGGTATCAGAGCAAATTTCGAGAGATTTAAGCATCTTATATGCTTAGACTCGAACAGAGAATGGGATTAAAGTAAGAAAAGAAAGAAGATGCCAGTTCAAGAATGCCATGTGTCACTCAAGCAAGCTCAGTAACGGTAAAGTGTATGATTAAATATGTATGTTAATGTTAGCTTGATTGCTAAAGAAAAGATATGTGAATGTTAGGGATAGAATTACTTGATTGATTAACTGTTTAGGATAGAACCAGCACAAATGGACTCATAAGGGAAGTGTATAGGACACGGAAAGTAACGTGATCAGCTAATCACAGCTGGCCACTGTTATTACCTGTTAGCCTTACTATCCTTGTACTAAATAGTTCCTTGAGTGGTGATGTTTGTGTTTTCCCTTTTAGAATACGATGGCTGGAGCTGGAGACATTGCTGGAACTGGAGGTCGCACTGGACGACGCGGCAGGCCTCGTCGTGTCCAGCAACCTTCCGTTGAGACAGCTTCTAACACCGGAGATGAGGGCAGTGCAGCTGGAGGAGGTCCGGCCAACAACGAAGGGGTTCAACTGGATCCCGTAATTCAAGCAGCTATTGTTCAAGCTGTAGCCACTGCTGTGAAGAATATAACTCCTGGAGGGTCTGCTGGAAGCCGTGAAAGAACTGCTGAAGGGGCAGGTGGTGATGGTAGGAAAGATGATGAGAGGGAAAAGGGTGATTCAAGTGAGGTAAGGTCTGTGAAAGTTGATGATAGGAAGAGGAGCCGAGGCGGTTGCAACTATAAGTCCTTTAAAGGTTGTGACCCGCCTAAACTGACTGGTTTAGGAGACACAATCGCTACTCTTAAATGGATAACCGTCATGGATAAAATTATCCGCATTAGCGAGTGCCGTCCCGACCAAGCGGTAGGTTATGCTACTCAATCATTCGAGGATGAGGCTATGTATTGGTGGGAGAGTGTGGAGTAGAGGAAGACCCGTGAAGAGATCAAAGAGATGAAGTGGGAGGATCTAAAGGAGTTAGTGATGAGGAAGTTCTGTGCTGACGCCGAGGTTGAGAGGGCGGAGATGAAGTTCCTGAACTTGAAAGCTTGGGCAATGACACATCGTGAGTACACCACCGAGTTCAATCGAATGTCTAGGTTGGTACCCGATATGGTTAACACTGAGGCCAAGAGAATCAAGTGTTATATGAGGGATTGCCACAGAAAGTCCACATGCTAGTCAGGACGAGTAAACCAGCTACCTTTGACTCTGCTGTCGAACTCGCAGAGGTGGTTTATGTTGACCTGGCTGCGGATGACGCAGTGGTGAAAGAGGAAAAGAAAGATAAGAAGTGGGTTGCTCCTGTTAAGCGACCCGGTACTCAGTTATGGAACTCCAACGATAAGAAGCAGAAAGTGTGGGAGAAGAGATCGTGTAAGACCTGCGGAAATATGCAGTGTGGTGAGTGCAAGTGGGGTAGAAGTTCTTATGTTTGTCCCAAATGTGGAAAGGCTCATGGTGGAGAATGCAGAATAGGGTCGAATGCCTGTTATAAGTGCGGGAAGGTAGGGCATTATGCCAATGAGTGCAGTGCGAAGCCAGCATGTTACAAATGTGGCAAGACAGGCCATATGGCAAGAGAGTGCACTGGAGGTGAGGCTGGAGGTAGTGGGAAGAAGGATTCTGATCAAGCAATGCCGAGGACTAGAGCCTATATGCTGACCCAGGAACAAGCTAGACAGATTCCTGATGTTGTGACCGGTACGTTCTTAGTAAACGGCATTTCTGCTTCCGTATTATTTGATTCTGGTGCGAATAGAAGTTTTGTAGCTACGACATTTAGTAAACTAGCAAAAATGAAAGGCTGCCGAGTGTCTGAAACTTTTATAGTAGAAACCGCCAGTGACACTTCGGTTAAAATAACAAAAATGGTTAAGGATTGTAAGATAGAGTTAGAGGGACATGAGTTCCCTGTTACTTTGTATGTTATGACCTTAGGAGGGTTCGATGTAGTCTTGGGAATGGATTGGTTGTCTGAGTTTGAAGCTCAGATAGTATGTAAGAGTAGAATAATAAAGCTAAGGTCTTTAGATGGTAGTGCGGTGACGGTTTACGATGATAAAGAAAGTTCAGGGTTTAACGTCATTTCGATGATAAAAGCCGAAGGGTTATTACGACGAGGATGTGGTGCCTACCTGGCTTATGTTGTCAACGCTACGGCCGAGACGAAAGAAATGAAAGATGTTTCTATCGTGTGTGACTACCCAGAAGTATTCCCTGAGGATCTTCCGGGGTTACCACCGGAGCGAGAGATAGAATTCCAGATAGATTTAATACCAGGAGCCCAGCCCGTCGCAAAAGCACCTTACCGTCTAGCTCCGTCCAAGATGAAAGAATGATGTCCCAACTGCAAGAACTCCTCGACAAAGGTTTCATAAGACCAAGTGTTTCCACGTGGGGCGCACCAGTGTTGTTCGTGAAGAAGGATGGAAGTATGAGAATGTGCATAGACTATCGTGAGTTGAATAAGCTTACGGTAAAGAATAGATATCCTTTGCCAAGGATTGATGATCTGTTTGACCAACTGCAAGGTTCAAGTTGGTTCTCACGAATAGATCTCAGATCAGGCTATCATCAGCTGAAGGTGAAAGAGGCAGACATCCCTAAAACAGCGTTCCGAACGCGGTATGGACACTACGAGTTCCTCGTAATGTCATTCGGTCTAACAAATGCTCCTGCAGCATTTATGGACATAATGAATAGGGTGTGTCGACCGATGTTGGATAAGTCGGTTATCGTCTTCATTGATGATATATTGATTTATTCAAAGAGCAAGCCTTACCATGCTGAGCATCTGAGAAAGGTATTGGAGACTCTGAAGAAAGAGAAGTTGTATGCTAAGTTTTCGAAGTGCACTTTCTGGTTAAGAGAAGTGAAATTTTTAGGTCACGTGATTAATCCGGAAGGGATTACCGTGGACCCAGCTAAGATTGAAGCGATAACGAATTGGAAGACTCCGCAGAATCCGATTGATATACGAAACTTCCTAGGGTTATCTGGCTACTATAGGAGATTCATCAAAGGTTTCTCCAAGATAGTCGCACCATTGACCGGTATGACCCGAAAGTCGGTAGTATTCAGTTGGGGTAGGTTTCAGGAAGAAGCTTTTGAGGAGTTGAAGAAAAGACTCACACAAGCTCCAATCCTTACTCTACCCGATGGTGATGAGGATTTGGTTGTTTGTGCAAATGCCTCGCATCAAGGGTTAGGTTGCGTGTTGATGCAACGAGGAAAGGTGATAGCTTACGCGTCTAGACAGTTGAAAGTCCATAAGAGTACTTATCCGACGCATGATTTAGAGTTAGCAGCTGTAGTGCATGCTCTTAAGATATGGAGGCATTATCTGTACGGTACTAAGTGTACCATCTACACAGATCATAAGAGTTTAAAATACTTCTTCAAGAAAAAAGAATTGAACATGAGACAGAGAAGATGGTTGGAGTTGATAAAGGATTACGACTGCGATATTAAGTACTACTCTGGCAAAGCTAACGTGGTCGCCGATGCACTAAGCCGTAAGAATGAGGAAGTCCTTGCAACTGTGAAGTCATACAAATTGATTATGAATTCAAACCTTTTCGAAGAAATCATCAAGGTGCAGTCAGAGGTGCTAGTAGACGAGAAGTTGGTAAAGAAAGAAAGAGTTTACGGCCAACAAGACGAGCTAATGGAAAACACTCATGGTGTTAAGACTAGGTTTGACCGCATGTGGATTCCACGCCATGGAGATCTCAGAGGTCGAATCTTAGATAAAGCTCATAAGTCAAGATATTCTATTCATCCAGGAGCTACGAAGATGTACCAAGATTTGAAAAGAGACTACTGGTGGCCAGGAATGAAGAACGATGTAGTGGATTATGTCAGTAAGTGCTTAACTTGTTTACAAGTCAAGGCAGAGCACCAGAAGCCTTATGGAAAGATGCAACCTTTGGAGATACCAGAATGGAAATGGGAACACATCACCATGGATTTCATAACTAAGCTACCTCGTACAGCTAAGCATCATGATACTATCTGGGTGATTGTGGACCGTTTGACCAAGAGTGCTCACTTTCTGCCCGTACGAGAGGCCATCTCGTCAGAAACGTTAGCAAGCTTGTTCATTAAAGAAGTTGTAACCAAGCATGGAGTACCGTTATCGATCGTGTATGATAGAGATACACGGTTTACTTCGAGGTTCTGGAAGAAGTTCCATGAAGCTATGGGAACAAGATTGAACATCAGTACGGCGTATCATCCACAAACAGATGGACATTCTGAAAGGACGATCCAAACCCTTGAGGATATGCTACGTGCTTGTGTTTTAGACTTTGGAGGAAGTTGGGATGATCATCTGCATCTAGTAGAGTTCTCCTATAACAACAGCTACCATTCAAGTATTGGTATGCCACCGTTTGAGATGCTTTATGGTAGACGATGTAGGACCCCGATGTGTTGGGGAGAGATTGGTCAGAAGGAGATGGGAAGCCTAGAAGTTGTGCAAGAAACCTCTTCGAAGTTCGATCAGATCAAGGCAAGAATGAAAGCTGCTCAAGACAGACAGAAGTCATATGCTGATAAGCGGCGACGACCGATTGAGTTTAACGTTGGTGACAATGTGATGCTCAAGGTCTCGCCTTGGAAAGGAATCATTCGTTTCAGGAAGAGGGGAAAGTTGAGTCGAAGGTACATTGAACCGTTTAAGATTATAGATCGTGTAGGTGAAGTGGCTTATAAGCTGGATTTGCCAGAAGAGTTAGAAGGAATTCATTCAACCTTCCACATTTCTCATATGAGAAAATGTCTAGCTGATGACACGTCTCACGTGCCATTGATGGACATCGAGGTTGATGAGCAGTTGAACTACATTGAGCAACCGATAGAGATAGTTGACCGCAAGGAGAAGCAACTTCGTCGCAAAGTTATACCTCTAGTGAAAGTGATATGGAAGCATCGCAAGGGATCGGACGCTACATGGGAAGCTGAGGATGAGATGCGCAAGTTTTATCCGAATCTGTTTATGTAATAGTAGGTTTCGGGGATGAAACCTCTTTAAGGAGGGAAGACTTGTAACATCCTACTTTCGGTTATATTAATAAAATAAAGTTCGTTTACTTTATAGCGGGTCGTTATCAGTTTAGTTGAATAGAATACGAGATGGACTTGTGTTGGGTAAATGGATATGGTTTATGGACTTGGGTTATGGAGGAATGAAGGAAAGACCATGGGCTTAAGCCCATGATCAAAAATGTATATACCCTTAATCCTCCATTTAATTCATTTACACATATCCCTTACACCATCCAAAACACACACTTAAGATTCTCTCTCTAGTTCTCTTTCTCTCTAAACCGATATCAAGAAGGAAACCGAAAACCGACCCGAGGTAATGATAGTATTTTATTGTTTGAGCTTAAATCCGTTAGATATAATCATGAAACGACGAGCCGACACCGTTAAACCGTTTAAGTCACGAGATCCGGGTGGATTCGGGTATAAACCGTACCTATGATGAGCTTAGGAGTCACCCTAGCTCAGATCTGGATTGAACGGGACGAAAAACGGTGAAAAACGAGCTAAAACCCGTTTTTCCGGCGAAATCGCGTTTTTCCGACGGCTTTCCGGCAATGACGGCGCCGGAAAAGGTTGGTACGAGGTTAGCGATGTCAGGGAATGTTCTGACATTCCCTGACCTAACCCTAATTCGCTAAGGGTAACTAGCGAAGTAGGTGTGATTCGCCAGCCGATTCGCTAAGGAAAGATTAGCGAACTAGCATGTCATTCGTTAGGAAAATAAGGGCGAACTAGGCCCTTCGCTAAGAGAGAGACGAATGAACCCCCTTCGTTATAGGGTTCATTCGTTGACCAGATCAGTTCGTTAAGGTCCAATTCGCTATAAGGACCCGTTCGTTAAGATGCCTGATTCGTTACAAAGGCAGATTCGCTATAATGGCTAATTCGTTATGAATTCCCATTCGTTAAGAACTGAGTGACGAATTAGAACTTTGAAAGAATGACAGAACAGTCCCTGGACTTAGAAAAGAATGATTTAATTACAAATAAACCCTTGAACTTTTAAGTAGCATATTATTCAATGATTCAAAATGCTAATGGAAAATGTGATAAGATAGTTAATGAAAATAAAATTTTTCCAAGCTGACCTGGCAGCTTAACCCCAGCCAGGGGCTCTGCCCCTTGGACCCCGCTAGGGGCTGCCGCCCCTAGAACCCCGCTGCCAGGGGCGCTGCCCCCGGACCCCGTTCGTTTTGGGGTAATGATTAAACTATAAAGGCGATATGTGTAGTGATAGTTTACTGAAACGTATAATTATTATACAGTTAGTCGTGCACAGCTCAATAAGGGAATAACCGTAAACGGTGAACGCAACCGCATTGAGGTGAGTTTCTAGCCCCACTTCCTTGTTATGTTTTCGGGGCTGTGTGCATACTCGATGTGATAGTTAATACACCTATCTTAAGTGGTAAGTGTATACCTTGTATGATTTATGTATGATGATTGTTTGATGGTGCGTGAACGATCTTCGGATATTGCATGTACCGTCAGGTGGTAGTTAAGATATGATTGATAAGTATGATGAAAGATATGATGTATGTATGAATATATGATGTATGCATAATGTATGTATGTTATGATGATGGTACGTGAACGCTCTTCGGAGATTGCACGTATTGTCAAGGAAAGTATGTATGAATAGGTACGGTACAGTTACACGAAACAAAGGGACCAGACCCTTATAATATTTGTGATGTTAGGGATGAGACCCTAATAATATATGTGATGTTAGGGACCAGACCCTAATAATATCTGTGATGTTAGGGACCAGACCCTAATAATATCTGTGATGTTAGGGACCAGACCCATATAATATTTGTGATGTTAGGTACCAGACCCTTATAATATCTGTGAGGTTATAGGGCGAAAGGCTCTTTAAAACGTATGACTATGTATGTAAAGAAAGTATGAAGGTAAGAATGAAAGTATATGCACTTATGTGTGTATGAAATAAAGTTAAGAGGTTAAGTATGAAATGTAAGAAAGTATTGTATGATTATGTGATTAACTAGAACTCACTCAGCGTAGCTGACTTTTAGTATGCACTCAGGTGAGTAGAATGAGGCAGGTAGCTTGAGGAGGACACATGGCAGAGTTGGACGAAACTAGCATCTGAAGATTTTGCTATGACGTTTTATTTTAAAAGACTATGTTTCGTTTCTAAATGACTATGAATGCTCGATAAGACAAGAATTATGGTTATGAAATGTAATGGTTTGAATGTTATTAATGTTCCGCGAATGTTTTAATTAACTCTGATATTTAGAACTGCGTTTATAAGTAAATCCAACACGAAAGTAGGGCTACCGGTAACGGGGCCTTACATAAAACTGGTTTAAATATTAATAGATAAAGCTTAATGTTAATTATAATAATAATAACTAATAATAATAATAAAAATGATGATGAGATTTGAAAATCTCACGACACACGTATATATTATTTTTCAAACACCTTTTATTTTATTATTAGTATTATATTTTTATTATTACTAATTAGTATAATTGGGAAGTTTGGTGCCACAAACATGTTTTTTTAAGCCTTATCTATATAAGTTATAATTGTGGAAGGCAAACATCAACTAACTCTTTGGTGGCATGGCTTGTGTAGATTTCTTTAAGTTAGTCACGTAATGAGAATTCCTACCAGGGTTCGAACTACCCTCTAGGCATAGAAATGATTTTTTGTTTGTATTAGTTTTTATGTAAGTTATAGGTTTGAGGCACATATAAGGCAAAATCAAAATTTGTTTGTGTTTATTTTTTTGTTGTGAACTCCTTTCCTTTCTTTGACAGATTATTTGTTTTGACCTACTTTCTTTTAACAATTTTTTTAGTTTCTTTAATTTTTTTGTTTGGTCATTTTATTTGTGTTTTGTCTAAATATAAATAAATTTTTTGGTGTCGCAAGTCCCTATTGGATCACTTGGCCGCACCTTATTGATGAAAGATAATTTATTTTGTTTTGTTTTAGTTCCGGCACCGTAACAAACGTGACTGAAACCAACAAAATTCATGTAGATTCATCGCGTTTCGTTTTCATTCCAGTACCGTAACGGACTTTACGAAAATTGACTGAATGTTCATTTTGTTTGATTTTTGGTTTCGGTACCATAATGAACATTTTATCAACCGACACCACATCATTGGTCCACCTCAATTTTTATAATCTATTTGTTTTATTTTTTGCGTAGACTTATCGCCTCAACATTTGGGCTCGACAATGGTCATCTTTTACCAACCCTCGAGTTTTATCAACCGACACCACATCATTGGTCCACCTCAATTTTTATAATCAATTTGTTTTATTTTTTGTTTTAGTTCCGATACAATTACATATGTAACCGAAACCGACCAAATTTGTGTCTACTTACCGCCTCAACGCTTCGAATCTACAATGCTTCAATTTTACCACCGTCCAAGTTTTACCAACTTGCCCGGCGCAACGCGCCGGGTAAAACTCTAGTTTGAAATAAAATGGGAAGATAAAATAACTTGAGGAACAAGGTTAAGTTAAAAGGTTCTAGAATGTTCCATCTTTTAGCCACATGATCAATTTAAATACTTAGGATAAAATTAATAATAACAAAATATTTTGTTACATGTTATAAAATATTAATCTAGGCATTCCAGTTCAACGTGTCATATTAACGATTAAACATGCTTATGATGAAATGAGCATAGGATCATATAATTACGCATACAAAGTTAATGTTATTCCATAAATAACATATAATTCAACAATAATAAATGTAGACGATGAAATGAATACGAGAACTTTATTAAATGAGAAAACAAAACTCACGTTTATTAACAAGTAAAATCCGTAGATGTTACACACTGCTTGATTGATTAAGTGATTAGAAGATGGATTAACACTCAATTGATGTTAATTGATTTATTAATAGTATTGAATTCGATTATGAAACCGTACGTAATAATTTTGATCAATTACACAGTGATTCGTGGTTAATTGAGATCAAAATGACTTAACAGTTTTGACCCATAATTTTACAAGTTTGACAGTTTAAACCACATATATTTTGAAAGTGCCTAATTTTTCGCTCTAGCTTCTCATAACATGATTAGCAACAGATGCTTCATCTGGATGCTGAGATTGGATCACATTCGAAGTATCCAAGACTGTTGAAATTGAGTGACTTCGCCAAATGGGAACCAAGGTTTAGGGCTCATTTAGGATTCGTACATCCTAATTGTGCTTGAAGCCTTGATAACATATACAACCCTCCCATGATTGGTGATCCAAGTACCAATTATGAAGAAAAATCATTTGATACTTACACTCAAGATGAAAAGAAAGCCTTGGAGATTGAGACTAGAGCTTATTCGATGTTGACTATGGCTTTACCTAACAATATTTTTCATCAAGTTGCGAGTATAAAGATTTGTGCTTCTCTTTTTCAATATTTGAGAACGAGAAGTATGGGTAACACGTTTTAAAGCGAGAAGGTCATGTTGAAGTTTCAATTTAAAAACATTTGTTTATTGAAAGGAGAGACCGTCGAAAAATGTTGACAAGATTTTGTCATCTCATTGTCGAAATGACAAAATTTAAAAATATGGAACCTACTCAGTTTGACCAAATTGATACGATCAAGAATTCATTGCCAACTTAATACTTAACTTTTTTATTGGTGTTGAAGGAAAGCAATTCTTCAAGAATGACGATATGACTACATTAGAGTTTACACAAAAGATTGAAGAAATGGAGTATGATTTGAGATGCCCGAATTCTTCAAAGAATAATCAAGATCCTACTCTATATGGTGGTTCCTTACCAATGAGTAGCAGTTCTGTTCCTATCTCTCCTTTTTATTCTCAGAATACCCAAGAAATCCCACAAGCTGCTAGTGATTCTATGCCTAACATTTTCTTTATGGCATCTGGTTCCAACAATGCATCTGGAGGTTCAAGTGCTTCATTTGATAGTGCGAGTAATTCTTCTACTTCACAACCACCACAGGTCAACATGAAAGAAGCAGAAGAATAGTTTGCTTTCTTAAGCGCATTCATGAGTTCATATGAACACCTGGTGGGTGGAAAAATTGCCACTAGTGAATTAAATGATGAATGCTTTGACCAAATTGATGCAGATGATTTGGGGCTTATGGATCTTAAATGGAATATGACGATGGTTGTGAGAAAGGTTAAGAGATTCATCCAGAAGACTGGGGAGGATCTCCTTACTCTAAACAAAAGAGTCGGTTTTGATAAGTTAAAGGTTCGTTGCTATAATTTTCAAGACTTTGGCCATTTTACTAAAGAATGTGATAAACCTAAGAAGGAGTACTCATGACCTCAAAACCAAGATAGAAATGCTGGAAATAAGTATTCTGATTCCAAGGAGAAGACTTTTGGGGTGAGTCAGTGAAACCGGGTGGATCACAAGTTTTGCTAACTGGTGAGGGTATTAACTGGAGCCAAAGACTTATGGGAAGTTCTTCTAATGGTAACCAGGAAAATCTTTCCATGTTTGAGAAAGCTGAACTATTTCAAGATGCGAGCGGAGATGGATTGACAGAAGATAGTGACGAGTCAGAAACTGAGTCTGATTTTGATGTTGCTAGTCATGAACCTCAAGACTCTTTTGATTGCATGGCTAATATTGAAGAGGTTAGTCCTAATTCTACTCATGTTGCATCTGATAATGTAAAATGTGAATCTGTTAATGTATCTGAAAGTTTATAGTGTTCTTAAAGTGATGAATTTATGTCTAAATTTGACTTAATTCGTTGTCACAATAAGATGTTAATGAAAGATCTAGCTATAGTTTATGATAACAATAGGCAAGCCTATGATCTTGAGAAAAGATCCAAAGTAAAAATAGAGGGGTTGTCGAATAGTAATCACGATCTGAAAGATGAACTTACTGGAAAGTTAATCATTATTGATCGACAGTTTCAAGAAATTTTAGAATCAAGAACTAAAACTAATGAACTTGAGAATGAGATTCTTGAATTGAAAAACAAACTGGGAAAGTTTAGAGATTTCTCATTTCTGTTAAATGAAATAGTCAAAATATCTAGTAAACAGACTAGATCTAAAACTGGCGTAGGGTTTGTTGAGGTCCCTCTACCATTCCATAATGATTATTCTAACAACCCATTTCCGAGAGAAAAAGAAATAGTGGTTATTGATAGTCTTGTGACTGTTAATCCTCATAACATGGTTGAACCACTAATCACTTTGGATAAACCAAAACAACATAAACCAGTTTTTCAAATCGCAATTCAAGGAACTCATGTTAAAAGTAACAATGTTTTTGTTGAAACTGTTGATGAAGTAGTGATTGAGGATGTGCTTGAACCCGAAGAGGTACACAAAGAACATAATATTCCTCGTTCTAATCACATACGTTGTGAACCTCATGAATTTGAGGAAGCTGTGTACGAGCCTAATACTTCTAAAGTAATCAACAAAAAATCAGAAAAATCATGTATTTCTGATGAGGACTTAATGAAATTCATTAATCCATCTGTTGAACATGTGAAATCTGGTAAGGTTATTAAATTAAAAGGTTTTAACAAGGTGTTTAATGAAAAAGACATTCCATTACACTTGATTAAATCTGAACTTATCGAGAGTGTCTTTCAAAATGGAACTTCAAGTTTAAATGATCTTGAAAAAACCTTTGCAAAATCCAACTCTTTAAACACACCAGTTTCTAATGCCAAAGTAAAACAACAAGTAAATTTTGTTAAACATGTTAAGATTGTCAGTTCAATAGGAACTGATACTTTTCAACCTGATGTTTCACATGGTAGTGTTAAGCTAACACGTACCTTTGTGGACATGAGAGCTTGTTTCTCATCTGGTGAACGTGGTCATTAGTACTGATGTGGTCTAAAATATGCATAATATTGTATAAATATTTCCAATACTTTCAAGTCTTTTGAGCTAGTTTTTGTTATATAATTCTCTCAAGTGGCTCATATGTGGGTTTTAATGGTTTCAAAGAGACAACGATCTAAAATGAATTATATTTACTAATTTGAGACCAATGATCGAATACTAGAACATAATTTATTTATTGTAATTATTATCATTATAATTCGTTCAAAATTATCATGTAATCCATTTTATATATTACAGAAAAAGAGCAAATGGTTTGAATATGAAATTTAAATCTTAAAATGCAATTTGTTTGTTTGTTTCGGACGCATGAATGAGACATTGAGTAAAGCATTGAGCAAATTATTATTTGATTTATATGGTCCACTAAATAAGTATAAAGCATATCAAGACGGTGGATTTTTGATTGGACGCACACAAGAATAAAAAGAGGGTTTTGGTCAAAGGGCCAGGTCACGCAAGGAGGGGAGCAACCCCTGTTGGCCGGCTGTGATGTTGGATTTGGAAGCAAAACAAAGAAAAAAATACCTAAACAAGCAGCCAAGGAGGTCAACCAAGCCAACGGGGAATTGATCAAATTAAAGAAGCAAGCAATCACACAGCTCAATAGTTTAAGCTTATAGGCTAGAAGGTCAACTATATTTATTTCGTTTTTGAAGAACCGTATTAATTATTTTATCCTTGTCTCATCAATTATTACAACTGCCTGGGTTTGGATAAATACTTTTTAAACTAATTTTATTTTTGGTTTTGGATTAGTTATTGATTGGTTCATGTTTTGGTAAAAGTTTTATTGTGTTTGGTTGTGATGCATATGCGCATTTGGTATTAATTTATTATTAATTTATTGTTCCATATACGTCTTTGTGAACATCTTTCATGTATGGATGCATTTTAGGTTGTTTACTGTGTGTTTACAACTAGTTTATGTTATATTGTTAACGTATTCCATAGGAGCGGTAATTGAAAGTTTAGAGATACCTTTTATTCTGCCACTTGAGAGACCGGGAGGTAATTAAGTGTCGTCTTTTTTGATCTTTTGTGGGTTTGAGTAGTGATTGCATGAGAGTGAGTTACCCTAGATTCTTTTAGATTTTTACAGATCTGAGTTATAACTAAATTCAATAAGAATACCTCTTTATGCTTTATGGTGTTTTGTGATTAGAGAGACCGGGAGGTTATTTAGTCTTTGGGTACTTTAGCATATTTAGGTAAGGTGAGACCGGGAGGTTATCTGAACCATTAAACCATTGAGCTTGATATAATATTTAGGGTTCTTAGGTATTGTTGGTGATACCGGGAGGTGATCTAGCATACTTTAGTTATTCCATAAGTTTCATATTTTTAGATACTGGTTACCAATCATAAATCCAATTCCGAGAGTTTACGAGTTGACTAGTAGGATTCGTTGCTTAGGTAGTTGTTTCACCCTAGTTGAGTTCCAGTCCTATTTATTCGTATCTAGTTTTCATGTCAGTTTTATTTTAAGTATTATTTAGTTTATATTTAAAAATTAAAACACAAAATTCAATTAAATCTATTTATTTAAGTTATTAGTCAGAGTCTAGTTTAGGTTTCGCTAGTGTCCTTTGGGTTTGATATCCAGACTTCATTAGACTTTACTACAGCTGATAGGTACACTTGCCTGTCTAGTGGTCTAGCATTAGGAAAGTCTAGGTTTATAAATTTAAAACTAGAGTGTCTAGGTTAGGTTATAATTTTTTTAGACCGCTTTCAACACATCAAGTTTTTGGCGTCGTTGCCGGGATACTTAGACGATAGCGAAACTAGCATTGATTGAACTTAATTGATTATTGGTCTTTTTGTGTCTTGATTTGTGGTGTGTCTTGTGAGTTTGTGTCTTAGATTTAGCGTGTCAAGTTGTCTTTAGGATTATTTAGTTTGTGTTTTATTTCGTTGAGTCTAGTTAATATGTTTAATAGATCGAGACAGTTTAGGAGTATTTTATATAGAAGATGTTGGAAAGAGATGATGTTGGAAAGAGCCGAACAAAAGGAATGTGAAAGACTCCAAAAGATTAAGGCAATTGAGGTCAGGCTTGATAAGTTGATCGAAAGAGAAACAATTCGTAAAATAGAGGAACTCGAAGCCAGGCTTGATAAGTTGATAGAATTAGAAAGACTCTGTTAGATAGAGGAATTTGAAGCTAGGTTAGACGAGATAAGTGATAGATATAAAATTGAGAGTTTTTCTTACAAGGAGCAGGAAGCCATCTATGAAACGGATGATAACTTCTGGGGTGATGATTATGAGGGCATGATAGAAGAGAAGGAATTGGAGCTACCTGATTACATGAATCCGAGTGAATATGCCGTTGTGGAGCCACTTGACCAGATGGAAGATGACGAAGAGAAGCATGTACCATCTTGGGAGGATGAGTTTGGTGATGAATTGATGGGTTTACCAGTTTTTGAAGAACATGAAGAATTTGACCCTGTTGGCGATCTTATATATTTAGAAACACTAATTATGTGGAAGCCAACAATGGAGATCAAGTGTGCATCAAACGAAATAAAAGAGAAAGTGGAAAAGGAGGAGGATCAGAATATGGTGGTAGTTGAGTCACCACATCATATGCAGGTTAGCAAGTCTGTGGAGGAACTAGATAGTAGATCGCCACCGAAATCGACAAAGCCACATAAGTGGGTGAGAAAATGCTTGGATCAGCACATTTTGAGGGTTCAAAAATGGTACATTAAAAGCTATAGGACAACACTGAAATGCAAGAATAACTATTTTCCTCATTATATGTCACATATTTGGTTTGGTCCAGGTAAGTTTAAGTATTGGTGGTCCGACCCGTTTGAATGTTTTAAAATGCTTTTTAGTTTCACTAGGTGTTATCTGATTAAATGTTGGATGGGTGGAACTAAACGGGTTAGACCGGGGTTGGATAAAATAAAAGCCTCCTGATTAAGATTTTGGGAGTGAGTCTGGCTGAAGACTCTTCTGTAAACTTAGCGCTTCCCGGGAGGCAACCCGGTAGTATGTTTTTGTTTTATTTTTATTTTTGGGGTTTCTTGCTTTGTTTTGCTGGCCGTGTGTTTTCTGTTTTTTCTTTCAGGTGCTCAAGGATTGCTTGTGGAATATTGATGATACATGGTTTGATTCAAGTGTGAGGAGGCTATTTGCTTATTGATTGCCGCTTTCGTTCGTAAGTGACAACTTGGTAGAGGCGCTGGAGTATGAGGTTTTCATTCAAATTGGAGGCCACGTGACATGACTCGCAAGGAAATATCGTCATATTTATCAGGGGAGTCTGTTCCACTTTACTTATATTTGAATGTGCTTTAATTTTTGTCTTTTTCTTGTCTCATTGAGAACAATGTGACATTTAAGCGTGGGGATGGGAAACTGACGTTTTTATCTAAAAAAATTCAAATTAAAATAATAATAATAACAATAAAAAATTTAAAAAAATATTAAAAAAAATTGAAAAAAATAGTCCCGAGATTTTAACGATTTTTTTTGCAAATAATGGAAAATTATAGAAAAATTTGAGATTGGTTTTTTAAAACTACTATTATATATGAGATTAAATAAAAGATAACACTAAACTTGGGAGGTGTCGGTAGGCCCAACTAACTTTGAAAAGTTTCCTTTAAATATTATTAATATACCTAATAGATCATAAACTTTATGGGTTCTCATCTAGAGGTGGGATAGTGAAGCTGAAAATTCGATAAAGCATAAGGAGTATTACCGTAATCTGACTACCTTGAGGTGGTGAGAATTAAATGCACTTGAAATTAGCACATCACTCTGTTTTATGAAAATAAATAACGAGTGGTGGCGCCCGCCATGTCCATTTTTCATATGAGCTTTAGTCAATAGTTATATCTTTTTTAGGATAAAGATGCCTAAGTGCACAAAAACGAAAAAAAAAGAGAAAAAGAAAAAAAAAGTATGTTTTGAAAGTGTATTCCGAAGAATTGGTCTAGAAAAAAAAGAGAAAGTTATGTATTGTAAAATGCCAAAGAAGAATTGTCAAAAATAGAAAAAAGAGGCCAAAGTGCACCTACTAGACGGGACTGAGAGTTTACCTGTTACCAAGGGGATGGTGACTCTGAGGATACACTATTGGGACTCGAGGTTTTAGTCA
Source organism: Bidens hawaiensis (assembly GCF_021521415.1). Taxonomy (NCBI): domain Eukaryota; kingdom Viridiplantae; phylum Streptophyta; class Magnoliopsida; order Asterales; family Asteraceae; genus Bidens; species Bidens hawaiensis. The sequence continues at coordinate 253,036 of NW_027491642.1, forward strand.
ATATATATTTTTTTAGGGAATAAATAGGACAAAGTCCAATAATATTTATGGCATACTCATATGACCTCAATTAACCATATTTCCATCTAAGTTGTATTTTCTTCTTACCGTTAAAGGGTTCTTAGCTTACGGTGATAGGTTGAACCAGTCTGTTTCAACCCGGTTTTAATTGTCTTGATTATGATTTATATGGGGTAAGCGGATCGGTAACTCTTTAGGTGTGATACCCTTGGGTTTTTATTGATATCACTTCAACTTAATCGATAAATATGATTGAGGGCTTGATAGGCTGGTGGCTGGGTTTAAGTGGACAAAAATATCGGCAATCGCAGTTTTTGCGTTAATATGTGCTTAAAAGATAACCTATATGTTTTAAAGATCAGTTTCGAATTCTGATTCCATTGCATTATATATTTTTCGAGGACGAAAAAGGTTAAATGTGGGGATATTTGATGTTGTCTAAAATATGCATAATATTGTATAAATATTTCCAATACTTTCAAGTCTTCTGAGCTAGTTTTTTTAAATATTACTCTCAAGTGGCTCATATGTGGGTTTTAATGGTTTCGAAGAGACAACGATCTAAAATGAATTATATTTACTAATATGAGACCAATGATCGAATACTCGAACATAATTTATTTATTGTTATTATTATCACTATAGTTCGTTCAAAAATATCATGTAATCCATTTTATATATTACGTAAATAAAAGAGCAAATGGTTTGAATATGAACTTTAAATCTTAAAATTCAATTTGTTTGTTTGTTTCGGACGCAGGAACAAGACATTGAGTAAAGCATGGAGCAAATTATTATTATTTGATTTATATGGTCCACTAAATAAGTATAATGCCCATATGAAGACGGTGGATTTTTGATTGGACGCACACAAGAATAAAAAGAGGGTTTTGGTCAAAGGGCTAGGTCACGCAAGGAGGGGAGCAGCCCCTGTTGTCCGGCTGTGAGGTTGGTTTCGGAAGCAAAACAAAGAAAAAAAATACCTAAGCAAGCAACCAAGGAGGTCAACCAAGTCAACGAGGAATTGATCAAATTAAATAAGCAAGCACACAGCTCAATAATTTAAGCTCACAGGATAGAAGGTCAACTATATTTATTTCTTTTTGGATGAACCATATTAATTATTTTATCCTTGTCTCATCAATTATTATGGTTGGCTAAACCTGTTATGCTGCCTGGGTTTGGATGACTACTTTTTAAACTTGTTTTATTTTTGGTTTTGAATTAGTTATTATTTGGTTCATGTTTTGGTAAAAGTTTTATTGTGTTTAGTTGTGATGCATATGCATATTTGGTATTAATTTATTATCAATTTATTGTTTCATACACGTCTTTGTGAACGTCTTTCATGTATGGATGCATATTAGGTTGTTTACTGTGTGCTTACAACCAGTTTATGGTATATTGTTAACGTATTCCATAGGAGCGGTAATTGAATGTTTAGAGATACCTTTTATTCTTCCATTTGAGAGACCGGGAGGTAATTATGTTTCGTCTGTTTTGGTCTTTTGTGGGTTTGGGTAGTGATTGCACAGGAGTGAGTTACCCTAGATTCTTTTAGATTTTTACAGATCCGAGTTATAACAAAATTCAATAAGAATACCCCTTTATGCTTTATGGTGTTTTGTGATTAGAGAGACTAGGAGGTTATTTAGTCTTTGGTTACTTTAGCATATTTAGGTAAGGTGAGACCGGGAGGTGATCTTAACCATTAAACCATTGAGCTTTACATGATATTTAGGGTTCTTAGGTATTGTTGGTGAGAACGGGAGGTGATCTAGCATACTTTAGTTATTCCTTAAGTTTCATATTTGTAGATACCTGTTACCAATCATAAATCCAATTCCGAGATATTACGAGTTGACTAGTAGGATTCCATGCCTAGGTAGTTGTTTCACCCTAGTTGAGTTCCAGTCCTATTTATCCGTGTCTAGTTTTCATGTCAGTTTTATTTTAAGTATTATTTAGTTTATATTTATTAATTAAAAAAACAAAAATCAATTAAATCTATTTATTTAAGTTATTAGTCAGAGTCTAGTTTAGGTGTCGCTAATGTCCTTTGGGTTTGATATCCGGACTTCATTAGGCTTTACTATAGTCGATAGGTACACTTGCCTGTCTAGTGGTCTAGAATTAGGAGAGTCTAGGTTTATAAATTTAAAACTAGAGTATCTATGATAGGTTAAAAAAATTTTAGACCGCTTTTAGCACATCAAGTACGTAAGTGTGGAACTAGGGTAAATAAGACTGCAAAACATGTAATAAAGGAACAATCACCAAAGAGTTCGTTGGTTAAGGAAATCTTGACAAGACAACCATTGCAAGTTCAACTTGATGACACTCACATTATGTTTCATGACGTGAACCCACGTCAGGTGGTTCATGTTAATGTAAACAAGGTTAATTTAAAGAACAAGTTGTTTGAACCCTCTCAACCAATTTGTAAAAATCAAGATACAAATGTGATTAAGGATGCATATCTTCGACGAAAGTCAAAGAAACTGATGACATATTCTCAAGTGCATCAATCACATTTGAAATACGATGTTATTGAGTCAAAAAACGAAATGAAAGAGGTGCCTAAGACTAAGGACTAGACAACCTTTTTGGTCTAATCATTTTCCTTGATTGTGCATAGTTTATCCAAGATTATATCTGGAGAAAAATGGATCATGGATAGTGGATGTTCTCGACATATTATCGGCAATCTCAATATTCTTTCAAACATTAAAGATATTCAAGGAGGTTTGTTGCTTTTGCTAGGATATAGGGCGGTATGATTAACAAAGATGGTGATGTTTCAAATAGTAGTATTACCTTTGAGAAAGTTAATTATTGTGATAAGGTGGACCACAATTTACAGAGTGTAACTCATATTTTTGATAAGAAGCACACCATCTTATTCATTGACAAGGAGTGTATAATCCTTAAACTGGGTTTTGTCATTCTGGAAGACATGGTTGTCATTTGATCTCCCCGATCTAATGATATTATGTACTCAACATGAGTACTAATGTATCGTCTTCATCTTCTGTTGAAACATGTTTTGTCTCGAAAGTAACCAAGAAAGACTCTATCTTGTGGCTCAGACGTTTGGGTCATATCCATGTTCGAAAGATGAATCATTTTATGGTAAATGATTTAGTGGATGATGTTTCACTAGAACATTTCAAGTTGACTGATCATTGTGTTGCTTGCAAGAAGGGTAAATAGAAGAAGAAGTCACACCCGATGAAGTTAATTAATTCCATTGATACTCCTTTGGAACGTCTTCATATGTATTTATTCGGTCCACTGAATCGTTCGAGTATTGCTGAGGATTGGTATTGTTTAGTTTTTACTGACGACTATCTAAGGTATTCATGGGTGTTATTTATGAGTTCTAAAAATCAGACACCAGTTCTCGTGCAAAATTTGATCACTAAGATCGAATCACTTTACAAACATAAGGTGAGACGAATTCGAAATGATAATGATATAGAGTTTAAGAGCAATGTGTTGGACTTTTTTTGTATTCAAAAGGGCATTCATAGGGAATACAATACTCCATATGTACCAAAACAGAATGGTGTTGCTGAGAGGAAGAACCAAGCACTGATTGAAGCTGCTAGAACTATGTTGGTGGATTCAAAGCTTCTCGTTCAATTATAAAACGAAGCTGTGAACACCGCTTGCTATACGCTTAATCATGTTCTGACAGTTAAAAAGCTCAAGAAGACGAGTTATGAACTACTCAATAACCGTAAGCCTACTTTAAATTTTCTTGAACCATTTGGGTGTCCTTGTACGATGCTAAAACGAGAGGCGGGTAAATTTGATGAAAAAGCGATTGAAGACTATTTCCTTAGGTATGCGTCACCTAAGAAACATGTGTTTAATTTTTCATCTGGGTCTGTAGAGGAATGGTATCACGTGGATTCTCAAAGATACACTACACCACCTGCCGGCAAGGGATTTGATTGGATGTTCGACTACGAGGAATTATTTAAGTCTTTTACTCCATCAGTTGAAGTACCAAAGGAAGACTTGGTTCGTGCTTATTTGGAAGAACAACTATTTTCCATACCAAGATCTTCTAATTATGATACTCTGGTACAAGATCAATATGAGACATCTAATGATGTTTCTATTTCTTTGGATGATATTCATTTTGAAGACTCTTCCTCTGCTCCTTTTATTGACACTCCAGAAGTGACTGAGTTACTTGTCATAGGATATTCTCAAATTGTGAATGAGTTAGCAGCTGAAGAAAATATCACTAACTTAGAAGACAATGTTGTTGTCTTTGAGAATTCGACAGTTCAGATTAACACGTATCATCCTCAAGACAACATCATTGGTGATCTTAATGTAGACTTTTGTACGAGACTTTGTAATAACGCTATACGAGCCAAGATCTAGCCGCTAACATCGATACACCAATATGATAAACACGAGATCGATACGTTAAATAATACTTTATATATACGTTATAGGATGAATACGTTAAGGTGTATACATTGAGGATAAGTTATGGAGAGAATCCAGCATGGTAACGGTATGGAAAAATAAGGCTCGGATCTCACTCTTAATATGAATAGGAGCTGCCTATATATAGACTATTAGCTCCATTCATTAAGTTAGTTTCATTCGTTATACTGTAGTAACGAATGAGACACCATTCGTTATGCCTCCATAACGAATGGTAATACCTTAACAAAAAAGCCACCATTTGTTACCTTACATAACGAATGGGCCTCCATTCACTATACACTTCATAGCGAATGGGTTGGTATTAACTAAACGAATAGTATAGTAAACTAACGAATGGACCTATTCGCTATATAATCCATAGCGAATGGCCATTTTACAATAACCTTAAAGACTAGACTATCTATCACTTATTCGATTGGCTACGGACACCAAATCATGCACTAACAGACTCCCATTTTCCATAGCAGTCGAATACTTTAACATTGAATACTTTAACTGCAAATCATCAGTCACAAATCATGCACTAACAGACTCCCCCCGACTGATGATTTTTGGGCTTGTGCAGACAAACAATCTTTAAGTCTTTTTAGCAAACCAATAACTTGTAGCTTCTCATATCAGATTTCCCCCTCAAAGTGAGCAACTCTTGGAGATGATCCCGATCATCCACCGGTGTATGATATGGTTCAATCTTTAAACAATCAGCAACAAGTCATCAACTATCTGTCAGCACTTGTAAAGAAAAACATATCCTTACATTTAACCTCGTCACACATACTCATGAACAACCTGATCATTCAACATCTTTCACTTCTGTTTTCCCTCTCTTGATAACTTTTATCTCAAATTAGCTCTTTGAAGCTCTTCTACATCCCATTCACAAAGATGCACTAATGTTTGGGCATATGATTCAGAGCTCCAACCTCTATTAATAAACCCCGAACGATCAGATTCTTCAATCCAATGACAAGACTCGTATTGCATTCTTCAGTAAGATCAACCAATTCAAGAATTGTCACTTTCAATAGAAGTAATCTGCCGAATACTCGTAGCCAACATAGTCAGGATCAAATTCCCTCATAAAGTAGTAAACAGACAGACACTCATATCCCACATAGTTAAGTTTCAATCTCGAACAAATCAATCAGCAATCGAAGAACAATTGTAGTCTTGAACTCAATCAAACATAGCTTTGCAATCATGAATTACCACCCGAATTGCAGTATTATTCAAGAAACTCTTGAAAAGGTAGGAAGATACAAGCCAAATAAACTCAAATGAAAGTTTTATCTCCCCTTTTCTTGACAAATTTAGCAAGGTCTTGAAATTTTCAAGGTTCACAACGCCCAATTCAATAAGTAATGCACAGTAATTTAATAACTCCAATACCAGCCAATGTAGTGTTTTAAAAGTTTGGTTTTGCAATTCAAAAACGGGTAGCGGCACAGCTTGTTGCCCGTTTTCCTTCGATTTCGATGTGATCACTACTTTTTAAATATATAATATTGAAATTTTACCGGGTTAGTAATTTAATAACTCCAATACTAGCCAATGTAGTGTTTTAAAAGTTTGGTTTTGCAATTCAAAAACGGGTAGCGGCACAACTTGTTTCCTGTTTTCCTTCGATTTCGATGTGATCACTACTTTGTAAATATATAATATTGAAATTTTACCGGGTTTAGGCCTCAGAGTTTTGGATAGTGTGCATAAGGCATAAACAAGAAGATTAGTCTATTAACTGACACTAGATTATTGTTGGATGGTGGGCCTTTTCTTGCTTACTTATACACATCATATGCCTATGATATGATATGATATAAATGGAAAGGTATAGTATGGTACAATAATGCATGGTTTGGTACAATACGATACTACATGGTACAGTGTGATATGGTATAGTATGATAGGATATGCTATTTATGATGGATATGATATCACATGGTATGTGGTATGGTATGCTTTGGTGTATTGTGATATGATATGATATGATATGATATCATAAATATATAGTTGTTGATGCAATGTGAAACGATATGATATTATACATTATAATGAAAAGCTAGTATAAAGAAATATGATATATGATAAGATACGATATAATGAAATTTGATATGCTATGGTGTAAGGATTTTTTTGTAACTTTATTGTTAGTTACCAAATATATTTTTTGTGATGTGAAATATATCTTAGCTCATAACTATAAATATTGCTTAGAGGGTCTTCCAAAGCTCACCACAATGCAAATCCACATTATAAAGATGTCGTGAATTCTTTGGTGAATGTAGCTTTTTTGGTCACATTAGTATTGAGTACTTGTAGTTTCACGTTTGTTATGGCAATACGTGATGCTAACCCTAGAGAATCAGTTGGAAGTACTATTGATGCCACAGAAAAATCAGTCTCCAACTCACCTGCTTATGGAGTCGGGTTGCCGTGCAATATTCCATCAGATTGTTTTAACCATTGTGGACTTGGTCTTACGGTGGCTTGTGTAAATAATCGTTGTACTTGTATCGAGGCCCATTAATATGGAAAGAGTATCGTAATTTTAAATAAATTTTATAAGCGTCCTTTATTTGTTAAATATATTTTATATAGAATTTAAAACTAAAATTAGGAAATGAAAACAAAACACGAAAGGTTAAAACTTGATTTCACAACCACCACTGTAATCACTTGCAGCCACCATGTTCTCTCTATATATCTCCTCCTACGGCCAAATATTTCAATCAAAATACCTTGTAACCGTCCGTGCGAACATATCTTCAAACATAGAGTTCAAGATCTATGAGAGTATATAGACAGATAGGGACGTGACCGTTAAAGAGAGTCGGGAGTAATTGATATGTTCTTTCAAATATATTTTCATTCCTTTTAATACTTTAATACATATGTAATTTGTTGGGACTGAAATCGGGCCCGAAGAGACATAACTAGTGCCACCCGTCATATTGTACAACAATGGCACCTCGTTTTGATATTAATATATCAAGAAAAAAAAGGATTATTGAGCAATGTTTAATATTAAGGATGAAATATTACCAATCGTTTTAGTTGTCATTTACTTTGGTCTAGTTATGACATTTATATACTTTATGATTAAATATATGGAAAAGAAGATTATATATAAAATATTATACTATACACTACAAAGTGATATGTTATGATCAAGCCTTGGAGAGGCACATCTTCACATACAGGATATCGCATTACTGATTAACCATTTAGTCTTAATGGGGGCACTCCGGTGAAACTTGGCCGCAAGTGATAGTAGAGTGGAGGTTTCTCTTTGAATCTTTCTGATGTAGTAACAGAAATAAAGGAATACGTTGGATGGAAGATCAAGCCTTCGACCGCTAGACATTTTGTTGTTTGGATGGAAAGGAGGAAAAGATGCATGTGTGGGTCTAACTGGTGTATCCCCTCTTGTAGGCATACATAGTATTGGTTTCATAGTTAGTCAAGCTACTTTTAAAGCTGCTTCAAGCAAAGTGACTAAACATGCGAAGGCGTGTTTTGACAAGCAATATGTATTTATTCCTTTTGCTTTTGACACTTTTGGTTTCATCGCATCTAAGTTGTCTGTTGCTTAGCCCAATTCAATAGGTCATGCATAGTAATGTAATAGTTCCAATACCAGCCAATGTAGTTTTCTAAAAGTTTGGTTTTGCAATTCAAATATGGGTAGCAACACAACTTGTTGCCCATTTTCCTTCGGTTTCTATGTGATCACTACTTTTTAAATATATATTATTGAAATTTTACCATGTTTAGGCCTCAGAGTTTTGGATGGTGTGCATAAGACATAAGCAAGAAGATTATTCTATTAACTGACACTAAATCATGGTTGGATGGTGGGCCTTAGCTTGCCTTAATTATACACATGATATGATATGATATGATATGGTACAATAACGCATGGTTTGGTACAATACGATACTGCATGGTACGGTGTGATATGGTATAGTATGATAGGATATGCTATTTATGATTGATATGATATCACACGGTATTTGGTATGGTATGTGACAGGTGGTTCATGGGACAACCCTTAAGTGTGTTAATACCGTAATAATCATGTATTGAATTGGTTTATCTTGTGGAATTAGATAACTACAGTATTTTTGGTGAATTGTAGGTTCAAAGAAGGTTCCAGGGCTTATTATGATAAATAACGAAGAAACCTAAGGAACCGGAGACGTGAGAGAGGTCAAAAGAAGTGAAAATGGAGTCGTGTGGCTGAAGTACACCGTGGCCGACGGTATGGACCATGGGCCACGGTCCAAAGTAACAAAAAGTAACAGAAGGCACCGTACCGTGGTGGGTACGGTGACCGTGGGGTGAACCGTGACCCACGGTTCCACAGTGGGCCACAGTCCAGAGTTTTCAGGAAGACACCGTGATCCACGGTAGAGACCGTGGGCCATGGTACGTAATTTGTAACTGCCGTTTTGGCATATTTTATTCAGTTTTCTCTTGTCTTTTCATCTATCTTTGGATTGCAAACAACTTGGAGACGAATTTTGGAGAGCAAGTATTTTATTGTGGTGATTGTAATTGTTGAATTGGAGTTTGGATTCATCTACATACATTAATTGATCCTATGATGAACCGAATGATGAGTGGCTAGTACCCTTTGTGTTCTCTCCCGAATTGTAAGGTTTTCAATTAGATATTTGTTAATTGTTTATGTTATTTGTGGTATAGTATTTTAATCTTATAATTATGTTACTATGATGATTGTGAGTTTGTTTGTAATTGTTTGTATGGTATGAATTCGTGTTCTTAACTATCCGTTCTTGGTGCCATAGGCAATCGAGATTTAGTAGAAGAGAATTAGGGTTAACAATACTAAACTGATTATTTAGAGACAACCTTGCGTTTTTATAATCCAGGTACTTAGTCCTCTTTTATCACATCCAAACGCATTTTCACGAACGATATTTGTGTAGTTCATCCCACAAGTAAACATTAACATTATCAACATTGGGAACCCGAAATCGGGAGAGAGCATTGTTTCTTATATTGTTTAAAACTCGTTTAGTGCTTTAGTTATTTTTGTTAATCAAAACCAAACAACCAACTCTTTGAGTTTACATTTGCACTTAGTTTAATTATAAAGCTACTTAGTAATACATTTTCCACAAACTCCTTGCGTTCGATACCGCTTACTGCTATCTAACTAGTTGTATTCGGTTTATTTTTTAGTGAGTCTTTGACCTCACGTCAAATTTGGCGCCGTTGCCGGGGAATAGTGTGCAACGTGTGTTAACTTTAGTAGTTTTTGTTTAATATTTTCGGGTTTATGCTGGTTGTGTTAGTGTGTAGGTACCTACAGGTGTATGCATACTAGAGGCTTTAGCAGGTCATCACCGCTAGTTATTGATCCCGAGATTGATAGAACACTTCGAAGAAACCGAGTTTTACTTAGAGAGAACAAGCTTCTTGGTTCTCCAACTGCATCAAATAGCAACATGGATTCACCAGTTCCCACTTCAGGTCAAAAATCCCGACTACACCTCCACCAAATCCACCTCCACCGATCACCACTAATATACCTACAGCATCAAGTGAATTGCCACCTCAAACAACCGAACCCATCACTGCTCAATACACCTACTCAACATCATCAACATTACCACCTATTACCAACCTTTTTCCTAACTTTGATGCGTCATCATCATCTTAACAATATCAACCACCAGCCTTTCAACAATCACAATCAAGCTACCAATACCAACCCCAACCTTTTATGCAACATTCAAGAACACAAGGTGACAGATACGGATATGGGTTTGACAGCGAATTTGAGGGATATGAAGTGGAAGGTTACTACATGGGAGGTGATGGAAGCAAAAGGGTAAATCTGGGAAATTTTGGTTATGGTCAATGGCATCAACCAGAACCGTTGCAAGAGCTTAATCGACAACAACCACCGCTAGTTGTCCAACAACAAGCTCAACCACCAGTTCAACAACAAGCTCAACAATATCCACCGGTTGTTGTTAATCAAGTTCAACCGCCACCGATTATTCAACAACCTCAAGATCAACAATTCCAACCGCAAATGCCCCAACCACAGTTTCAACAACAATTTGTGCAGCCAAGGCCCGTTTATAGGCAAATGGGTCAACCAAGAGTACCAAGGGGGGTACCAAGAAGGCATGCAAGAGAGAAGGTAAGGGGGATTGAAGCACATTTCCGACCCATAATTACTAATAATCCGTCTCCGGTGGTTATTCCTCACAATCAACAAGGGAGGACATTCGAGGTGAGAACAAATTCACTTAAAAGTCTTCCGAAGTATAAGGGTCTAGCAACAGAGGAACCTTACTTCCACTTAGAGGCATATGACTCCATTTGCAACACAATTGGGGGTCAAGGTTTTACATCGGATGAGGTTAAGTTGGTTCTATTTCAGTTTTCATTGAAAGACAAGGCAAATAGATGGTTTTACACTTTTCATTCCACGTCTATTTATACTTGGGCCGAAATGCAACAAAGATTTTTGGAAGAATTTTACACGGCCCAAAAGACCAACGATGTGAGAAGGAGTTTGAGAACCTTCTAACAACAATCGGGGGAAATGTTTCATGAAGCATTCGAGAGGTTTAACATGATGATTAAAAATTGTCCTCATCATGGTATTGTTTATGGGAATTGTTGAATGCGTTTCATGAGGGTTTGAGTATGGAGGATGAACGGTATTTGCGGTCAATCACTAATGGTACATTTGGTACCAATTATGAACAAGATGATTGGGCGTATTTGAAACAAATGGCGGTTACATCGAAGAGAAAGGCTCAAACCAGATGAAGAGCAAGACCGGTGATTGGTATACCGCAAGTGCAAGCCGTGGAAGAAGGAAATGTACAAACCACTAATCAGCTAATTGATGTTTGTACAAATTGTAACGAGTTGGGTCATGCTTCGGAGGTGTGTGTGGTAGGTAAAGCACCGGTGGAAGAGGTGAATGCACTTCAAGGGGGAGGTGGTAGGAATTACAACATGAACTCCAACACCTACCACCCCGGGTTGGAAAATCACCCGAATTTTCGATATGGAAACCCGACCACTCAATCTAACCCGAATTTTGAAGGAAATCAAGGAAATTATGTTCCTCGCCAACAATATAATAACCAAGGTAATTTTCATGGCGGGAATAATCAAGGGTTTCAAGGTCAAGGGGTGGCGGTCAAAGTGGGTCAAGGGGACAAAATTCTACAAGTGGAAATGAAGTTATGGATATGTTGAAGTTGATGCAACAAGACATGCAACGAAGAAATCAACTTGATGAAGTGAGAATGCAAAAGGATGAAGTTAGAGATAAGGTCATCCATTCGTTGACCACGCAAATGGGTCAACTCGCAACTGAAGTGTCAGAGTTGAAGAAAAATAAAGGTCAATTGCCAAGCGACACAAAGGTAAATCCTTCTCATAACTCTTCTCGTAATGTTCCTATTAACCACGCTAGTGTATTAAGAAGTGGTAAAGAATACAAAAAAGATTTATCACCGGGTGTGGTTGATGGGGAAGTTGAGGATGTTACAGGTAACGAAAGTGATAATGAAATTGAAATTAATAAACCCACTAAACATGTCACTTCTGAAAAACCGTTAAAAATCCGGGTCAACTTCAAATTTAAACGATGAAAATAAGGAAGTAGAACCAAATGTGGTTCCATTTCCTTCGGCTTTACTTGACCCGGGAAAGAAAAATATCATTCAAGAAGGGGTCCTCAAAAAGAATAGATGTGGGACGTTTTAAACAAGTCAAAGTGAATTTACCTTTACTTGAGGCGATCAAACAAGTGCCCGCGTATGCTAAGTTTTTAAAGGAACTATGCACTCAAAAGAGGCAACAAAAAGTGCCTCTATGAGTGGATTTAAATGAGCGGGTAAGTGCGGTTTTGAAAAGGGGATCTTCCTCCTAAGCTTCAGGATCTGGGAACACCCTTAATTAACATTCAAGTAGGCGATTTCAAATGTCTAAGGCGTTACTAGATCTTGGGGCCAGAGTAAGTATTCTTCTGAGGGGTTTATATGACCAATAGGATTTTGGTCTTTTAAAACGAGTTGAGACAACGGTTGTGTTAGCCGATTTGTCTCATAAACTTCCCCGAGGAATTGTGCGGAATGTGATAGTAAAAGTTGAAGAATCTTACTATCCGGTTGACTTTTTGGTCTTAGACTACTCATCGGTTGATTCAACCCAACAACAAAATGTTATATTATGTCGACCGTTTTTAAACACCGCTCATGCTATTATTGACTGTCGATCGGGTACGGTTGACATGGCTTTTGGAAATAGGAAAATGATATTAAATGTGTTTACTAACGGATCTAATTCTTTATGTGGTGATGAGTGTTTCATGGCAGATATTGTTGGCATGTGTGAATCGCATGATTATGAGGAAGATGCTTTGGAAGCATGTGTTTGTGATTTATCTGAACAGGTACATCTTTGTGCATTAAGGATTGAGGAGAAGAATCAAGACATGTTGGCGGTAAAAGAAGGAGGACCACCTTGGACTCAAAAAATTGAAATTCTACCGGCCGAGATCGATTCGGGTACAAAATCGTCCTTGGAATGTCCACCGAAATTGGAATTGAAGGATTTGCCTAGCCACTTGAAGTATGCGTTTTTGGGGGATAATGACACACTTCCGGTCATTATTGCATCTAATTTGGATGAGTTTCAAAAGGAAAAATTATTGAAGGTGTTGAAGATGAACAAGGCGGCGATAACTTGGACAATTGCCGACTTAAAAGGCATTAGTCCATCTATAGTCATGCACAAACTCATCACCAACGAGGATGCGAAACCAACCCGAGAGGCTCAAAGAAAGTTAAATCCAAATTTGAGAGAAATTGTGAAGAAAGAGGAAATCAAGTGGTTAGATTCGGGGATTATCTATCCCATCTCAGATAGCGCATGGGTAAGTCTACCGAAAAAAGTAGGTATACAGGTAATTAAAGATGAAAGCGATGAACAAATCGCCACCCGACCGGTCACCGGGTGGCGAGTTTTCATTGATTATCGTAATTTAAATGCCGCTACATCTAAAGACTATTTTCCATTACCTTTTATTGACCAAATTATTGAAAAATTAACGGGTCAAAAGTATTACTGTTTTTGGATGGGTACTCGGGTTATAACCAAATTGCTATCCACCGGATGACCAACACAGGACCACCTTCACCTGTCCGTATGGCACTTTTTCTTTTCGGTGAATGCCATTCGGATTGTGTAATGCCCCGGCCACATTCCAATGTTGCATGATGAGTATTTTTTCTGATATGGTCGGGGATTCACTTGAGGTATTCATGGATGACTTTTCCATTTTTGGTCCAACTTATGAAACTTGTCTCAATGAAATAGAAAAAGTTTTAAAAAGGTGTGTTGAGACAAATTTAGTTTTAAGTTGGGAAAAAAGTCACTTCATGGTGCAAGAGGGTATCGTGTTGGGTCACGTGATTTCAAAAAGGGGAATGGAAGTGGATAAGGCAAAGTTCCGGGTAATATCATCTTTACCTCCACCTAAAAACATTAAAGGGGTAAGGTCATTTTTGGGGCATGCAGGTTTTTATAGAATATTTATTAAATGTTTTAGTGTGATCACAAAGCCTTTATGCAATTTATTGCTAAAATATGCTCATTTTGATTTTACTAATGAGTGTTTGCAAGCGCTTAATGCTTTGAAGGAACAGTTGGTGAAAGCTCCCATTTTACAACCACCGAATTGGTCAAAGCCGTTTGAGATTATGTGTGATGCTAGTGATACGACTATCGGAGCGGTTTTGGGTTAACGTATCGATAAAAATCCGGTGGTAATTTATTATGCGAGTAAAACTTTATCCAAAGCGCTATTTAGTTATACAACCACCAGAAAAGAATTGCTTGCGGTGGTGTATGCTTTGGATAAGTTTCGCTCGTATATTTGGGTGAGTAAGGTGATTGTTTATTCGGACCATAGAGCGGTTCGATATTGATGGAGAAAAAGGATGCAAAAGCAAGTTTAATTCGGTGGGTATTGCTTTTGCAAGAGTTCGATTTAGAGGTTCGGGATAAAAAGGGGTGTGAAAATGTAGTGGCGGATCACCTATCCCGAATTCCATTGGAGGGTGTCGATGACCCGATGGAGATAAACGAACGGCTTCGCGATGAACAATTGTTAGCCGTGTCGACCACACCATGGTATGCCCATTTTGTGAATTATTTAGCAACAGGGTCAATTCCAAGTCATTGGGTGAAGAAAAGAAGACAACGGTTCTTGGCCCAAGTGAAACAATATATTTGGGATGAACTGGATTTGTTCAAGATTGGTTCGGATCAAGTGATAAGGAGATGCATTCCCAATTCCGAGGTGTGGGAGGTGTTGACTCATGCACATGCATCGGCATGTGGAGGTCATTTTAGCGGTCAAAAGACGGGTCACCGGGTGCTCCAATGTGGGTTTTATTGGCCCACGATTTTTAAAGATGCAAGTGAGTATGCCCGACATTGTTTGAATTGCCAAAAGTTGGGTAGTATCTCAAAACGGGATGAAATGCCATTTCTACCGATTTTGGTGTTAGAGATTTTTGATGTATGGGGAATTGACTTTATGGGCCCGTTTTCAAACTCAAATGGATTTTTATATATCTTGGTTGCGGTTGATTATGTGTCAAAATATGCACTAGAATGGTAAGCTGAATTGTTCATTGATAAGATGGCCACATTGAAAAAAATAATCGAGGGATACATGTGCGAAAAGGAGGTAACTGATCCGAGGTTTGAAGCTTTTGGGATAGTTGACAGATTTAAGGAGTTAGGATGGGAAGCAGCTCTGAAATGTTACGATGAAGAGAGCAAAACTTTGTATGATCGGGCAATTGAGGAGTGGTGTCTACAAACTGATAAGCACCACGTGATTGTGTGTGATAATGTGAGATGGAGAATGATTAGAGAGGATGTAGAGCCAGAGGAAGGTGATGAGATTGAACATGTGGAAGAGGTAGGTGAACCCGATTACATGGATGTGGGTGGTGGCAGCAGTTCCCAACACGGGGGTTGGGATTATTCGGATGGTTATAACTCCTATGGTAAAAATTGGGCCCATGTGAGGTCAATGAGTGAGTTGGTGGAAAGGCATAGGCCTTCCACGTATGAAAATTGGTCGGATGAGTCGCGTGCATTATGTAACCATCAGACCTTTATGGGGGCCTATGCTGAACGGGCTGAAAAAGAGAGGCACGACAGGTTAGAGATGTGGAACCGTGCCAATGCTTATGGGCGAGAGCATGAGATGAATATGAGATACTCGGATGATAGTAATCGGAGGATGCATGATCAATGGCATGCAGGTGAACCGGTTATACTGGATCCACAAATTGTAGATTACAAGACTCTACCTCTGTATGATGGTTCGGTACGCTATCTCTGAACCGCCTCTTCATCACTCCATGTGGATCAATCTGATGAAATCAATGGCACCACCACCACCACAAGAAGAAGGAAGCTGTGGCGGCGATGGGGCGTTTTATTTCGGCCAGTTTTCAGACTTCATGACATCTATTTTCGGGCCGGCCCACCCGCCTTACAACTGATTGAGCCTTGTGATGCCAGGTGAACACTGTTTTGTATATTTATGTATAGTTGTTATTATTTTTGTTTTTTTTTTATTTTGGGTGGATGGGTGGAGGATGGAATACTTATAATTAAGTATTATGAGTTGTGTTGAAAGTAAGGTTGTGTTTAACAAGTGGTTTGTTTCATTTTTCTTAAAACCGTACATTGGGGACAATGTATCCCAAGTGTGGGGATGAAGAAAATTTCGTTTGTATTGAAAAATTTCGTTTAAAAAATAAATAAATAAATAAAATAATAAAATAAACATAAAAAATCAGAAAAAATAAAAAAAATTAGGAAAAATTTGTTTAAAAGAATTGGAAAGTGGTAAGATGGCGGGGTAAGGTTTTGGTCCCTTTTCATGGTCACAATTCCCTAAATAACATGTGCCTAGTTGCTTTTTTTTTAAAAAAAGGGAGATTATATAGTTTTCTAACCAAGGTTAGCATGCTTTCGTTGTAATAACTTGCATAACATATTCGTTTACACTTGAGAAATGAGAAAGTATTGGTTGGTGAGAAGGTTGATATTCTCCGATAGAAATTGTACAATTAGTGTATTTCGAGATCTTAGCGTGGCATGAGTGCAAAAGTGATAGAGGCACTTAGGTTAAGCCTCGTCTGGATGAGCGAGCGTGTGGTTTTGGGGGGTTGGGCCTCATACATTACATATATGAGGGAGGATATGAGAGGGGCGGGGGGTTGGTTCCTTTAGAAAACCTTATTGAGCCTATTCTTTTATTTAAGCAACCCCGGTGTTATATTGCGAAACGATCCGACTTAATAGGTTTCTATGTAATTGTTTTAGTATTTATCAGTTAGATATGTGAAGCATTATGTTTATCATGCTAGTATGCAATGTTCAAATATTATATTAGTTTAAAAAAAATGTTTGTATTAGAGTTGCAATGTTTAAGTATGCAATGTTCAAGTATTATATTATGTTAAAAAAATGATGTTAGTGATGTATATAGTTGTTTATTTCATTGTTTACTTAGTTTGTTTAAAATAAGTCGGATCGGATCGCTTGAGCTACTTTCAATATTCCCTTCCATACCCTTACACTTGGCCCCATTACAACCCGTTTTAAGCCCTCTTGATTTGAATTCATGTCAAAAGCATTTACATAGGTGAAGATTTGATGATTGTACAATCGTATGCGAGGAGAATTGATTAAATATGAAATGTATTGATGATCACAAAGAAAAGTTTAATGTGTAAATGTGTGTTATGTATAGGTAAAAACCGAAAGCATGTTAGGTTTGGTTAACAAATCTATGGTTTAAATGGAAAGTCAAGTGAACTAGTTCACCGAAAAATAAGAGAATAGGGTATGACTTGCGACCATAACTGAACCGGAATTGTGGTAAGATTGGTGGCTACAAGTTGAAAATAGTAAAAAGTTTGTGTTGAGATGTTTCTTGAGGGTAAGCAACGAGTAAGTGTGGGAATGTGACGGGTGGTCCATGGGACAACACTTAAGTGAGTTAATACCGTAAATAATCATGTATTGAATTGCTTTATCTTGTGGAATTAGATAACTATGGTGTTTTTGGTGAATTGTAGGTTCAAAGGAGGTTCCGGGACCTATTATGATTAATAACGAAGAAACCTAAGGAACTGGAGACGCGAGAGAGGTCAAAAGAAGTGAAAATGGAGTCGCGTGGCTGAAGTCCACCGTGGGCCACAGTCCAAAGTAACAAAAAGTAACAGAAGGCACCGTACCGTGGCGGGTACAGTGAACGTGGGGTGAACCGTGACCCATGGTTCCACCGTGGGCCACAGTCCAGAGTTTTCAGGAAGACACCGTGACCGACGGTAGAGACCGTGGGCCATGGTACGTAATTTGTAACTGCCGTTTTGGCATATTTTATTCAGTTTTCTCTTGTCTTTTCATTTATATTTGGATTGCAAACAACTTGGAGACGAATTTTGGAGAGCAAGTATTTTATTGTGGTGATTGTAATCGTTGAATTGGAGTTTGTGGCGGGTCAGTGACCGTGGGGTGAACCGTGACCCATGGTTCCACCGTGGGCCACAGTCCAGAGTTTTCAGGAAGACATCGTGACCCACGGTAGAGACCGTGGGCCATGGTACGTAATTTGTAACTGCCGTTTTGGCATATTTTATTCAGTTTTCTCTTGTCTTTTCATTTATCTTTGGATTGCAAACAACTTGGAGACGAATTTTGGAGAGCAAGTATTTTATTGTGGTGATTGTAATCGTTGAATTGGAGTTTGGATTCATCTACATACATTAATTGATGCTATGATGAACCGAATGATGAGTGGCTAGTACCCTTTGTGTTCTCTCCCGAATTGTATGGTTTTCAATTAGATATTTTTTAATCGTTTATGTTATTTGTGGGATAGTATTTTAATCTTATGATTATGTTGCTATAATGATTGTGAGTTTGTTTGTAATTGTTTGTATGGTATAAATTCGTGTTCTTGACTATCCGTTCTTGGTGCCATAGGCAATCGAGATTTAGTATAAGAGAATTAGGGTTAACAATACTAAACTGATTATTGAGAGACAACCTTGCGTTTTTATAATCCAGGTACTTAGTTCTCTTTTATCACATCCAAACGCATTTTCACGAACGATATTTGTGTAGTTCATCCCACAAGTAAACATTAACATTATCAACATTGGGAACCCGAAATCGGGAGAGAGTATTGTTTCTTATATTGTTTAAAACTCGTTTAGTGCTTTAGTTATTTTTGTTAATCAAAACCAAACAACCAACTCTTCGAGTTTACTTTTGCACTTAGTTTAATTATAAAGCTACTTAGTAATACATTTTCCACAAACTCCCTGTGTTCGATACCCGCTTACTGCTATCTAACTAGTTGTATTCGGTTAATTTTTGAGTGAGTCTTCGACCTCACGTCAGTATGCTTTGTATTGAGTACTTGTGGTTTCACGTTTGTTATGGCAGTACGTGATGCCAACCCGAGAGAATCAGTTGGAAGTACTATTGATGCCATAGAAAAATCGGTCTCCAACTCACCTGCTTATGGAGTCGGGTTGCCATGCAATATTCCATCAGATTGTTTTAACCATTGTGGACTTGGTCTTACGGTGGCTTGTGTAAATAATCGTTGTACTTGTATTGAGGCCCGTTAATATGGAAAGAATACAACAATTTTAAATAAATATTATAAGCGTACTTTAGTTGTTAAATATATTTTATATAGAATTTAAAACTAAAATTTAGGATATGAAAACAAAACACGAAAGGTTAAAATTTGATTTCGGAATAACGTAGAGCCATGTGGTTTGTCAAGATTTAAATTTTGCATCGAACTTTGAGAAATGCACAGTTGATCTTATTTTATTTTTTTTTCAAAAACGTGATACAAACACCGCTTAATATATATGAATTAAGTATATTTTTTTAGTTGTGGGTTCCACACCCTTTTTAAAATGATTCATTACTAATAAACATAACAGTAGTGTGTGTGTATATATATATATATGTATATATATATCTTCTAGTCTCACCTAATTACTCCAATCCACCATATTAACGTCAACAACAACCACCATAGTGTATAGTAACAACCACCACTGTAATCACTTGCAACCACCATACTCTCTCTCTCTCTCTCTCTATCTCCCCTCCTACGGCCAAATATTGCAATCAAAATACCTTGTAACCGTCCGTGTGAACATATCTTCAAACCTAGAGTTCAAGATCTATGAGAGTATATAGACAGATAGTGATGTGACCGTTAAAGAGAGTCGGGAGTAATTGATATGTTCTTTCAAATATATTTTCATTTTTTAGTACTTTAATACACGTGTAATTTGTTGGGACCGAAATTGGGTCCGAAGATACATAACTAGTACCACCCGTCATAGTGTACAAACAATGGCACCTCGTTTTAATATTAATATATCAAGAAAAAAGGATTATTGAGCAATGTTTAATAATAAGGATGAAATATTTCCAACTGTTATAGTTGTCATTTATTTTGGTCTAGTTATGACATTTAAATAATTTATGATTAAATATATGGAAAAGAAGATTATACTTAAAATATTATACTATACACTACAAATTTATACATATGTTATGATCAAGCCTTAAAGAGGCACATCTTCACATACATGATATCGCATTACTGATTAACCATTTAATCTTAACGGGGGCACTCCGGTGAAACTTGGCAGAAAGTGATAGTAGAGTGGAGGTTTCTCTTCGATTCTGTCTAATCATCGATGTTATGTAGTAGCATAAATAAAATAACATGGAAGATCAACCTTTCGACCGCTAGACATTTTGTTGTTTGGATGAAGAGGAGAAAAACATGTGTGTGGGTCTCCCCTCTTGTGGGCATACATAGTATTGGTTTCATAGTCAAACTACTTTAAAAGATGCTTCAAGCAAAGTGACTAAACATGAGAAGGCGTGTTTTGACAAACAATATGTATTTATACCTTTTGCTTTTGACAGTTTTGGTTTCATCGCATCAAACTTGTCTGGTTACTTAGCCCAATTCAATAGGTCATGCATAGTAATGTTATAACTCCAATACCAGCCAATGTAGTTTTCTAAAAGTTTGGTTTTGCAATTCAAATATGGGTAGCAGCACAACTTGTTGCCCGTTTTCCTTCGGTTTCCACGTGATCACTACTTTTTAAATATATATTATTGAAATTTACCATGTTTAGGCCTTAGAGTTTTTGATGGTGTGCATAAGGCACAGACAAGAAGATTATTCTATTAACTGACTCTAAATCATGGTTGGATGGTGGGCCTTAGCTTGCCGTACTTATACACATGATATGATATGATAGGATATGATATGGTAAAATAACGCATGGTTCGGTACAATACGATACTGCATGGTACGGTGTGATATGGTATAGTATGATAGGATATGCCGTTTATGATTGATATGATATCACATGGTATGTGGTATGGTATGCTTTGGTGTAGTGTGATATGATATGATATGATATGATATGATATGATATGATATGATATGATATGATATGATATGATATGATATGATATGACATTATATGATATGATATTATATAATGTGATGTGATGTGATACGATATCATAAACATATAGTCGTCAATCCCTAAAACGGACTATTGGGTTACGGGTGGTCATTTTACTAGAGGTTTATAATCTACCCTTGTGTGATTCCTGTTGAAGCATATACTCGAGGGGTGGGTTACAGGTTGATGCAATGTGAAACGATATGATATTATACATTATAATGAAAAGCTAGTGTAAAGAATTACAATATATGATATGATACAATATAATGAAATTTGATATGTTATGGTGTAAGGAAATTTTGTAACTTTATTGTCAGATACCAAATATATTTTTTGTGATGTGAAATATATCTTAGCTCATAACTATAAATATTGCTTAGAGGGTCTTTCAAAGCTCACCACAACGCAAATCCACAACATAAAGATATGGTGAATTCTTTGGTGAAGGTAGCCTTTTTAGTCACATTTGTATTGAGTACTTGTGGTTTCACGTTTGTTATGGCAGTACGTGATGCCAACCCGAGAGAATCAGTTGGAAGTACTATTGATGCCATAGAAAAATCGGTCTCCAACTCACCTGCTTATGGAGTCGGGTTGCCATGCAATATTCCATCAGATTGTTTTAACCATTGTGGACTTGGTCTTACGGTGGCTTGTGTAAATAATCGTTGTACTTGTATTGAGGCCCGTTAATATGGAAAGAATACAACAATTTTAAATAAATATTATAAGCGTACTTTAGTTGTTAAATATATTTTATATAGAATTTAAAACTAAAATTTAGGATATGAAAACAAAACACGAAAGGTTAAAATTTGATTTCGGAATAACGTAGAGCCATGTGGTTTGTCAAGATTTAAATTTTGCATCGAACTTTGAGAAATGCACAGTTGATCTTATTTTATTTTTTTTTCAAAAACGTGATACAAACACCGCTTAATATATATGAATTAAGTATATTTTTTTAGTTGTGGGTTCCACACCCTTTTTAAAATGATTCATTACTAATAAACATAACAGTAGTGTGTGTGTATATATATATATATATGTATGTATATATATATCTTCTAGTCTCACCTAATTACTCCAATCCACCATATTAACGTCAACAACAACCACCATAGTGTATAGTAACAACCACCACTGTAATCACTTGCAACCACCATACTCTCTCTCTCTCTCTCTATCTCCCCTCCTACGGCCAAATATTGCAATCAAAATACCTTGTAACCGTCCGTGTGAACATATCTTCAAACCTAGAGTTCAAGATCTATGAGAGTATATAGACAGATAGTGATGTGACCGTTAAAGAGAGTCGGGAGTAATTGATATGTTCTTTCAAATATATTTTCATTTTTTTAGTACTTTAATACACGTGTAATTTGTTGGGACCGAAATTGGGTCCGAATATACATAACTAGTACCACCCGTCATAGTGTACAACAATGGCACCTCGTTTTAATATTAATATATCAAGAAAAATGGATTATTGAGCAATGTTTAATAATAAGGATGAAATATTTCCAACTGTTATAGTTGTCATTTATTTTGGTCTAGTTATGACATTTAAATAATTTATGATTAAATATATGGAAAAGAAGATTATACTTAAAATATTATACTATACACTACAAATTTATACATATGTTATGATCAAGCCTTAAAGACGCACATCTTCACATACATGATATCGCATTACTGATTAACCATTTAATCTTAACGGGGGCACTCCGGTGAAACTTGGCAGAAAGTGATAGTAGAGTGGAGGTTTCTCTTCGATTCTGTCTAATCATCGATGTTATGTAGTAGCAGAAATAAAGTAACATGGAAGATCAACCTTTCGACCGCTAGACATTTTGTTGTTTGGATGAAGAGGAGGAAAACATGTGTGTGGGTCTCCCCTCTTGTGGGCATACATAGTATTGGTTTCATAGTCAAACTACTTTAAAAGATGCTTCAAGCAAAGTGACTAAACATGAGAAGGCGTGTTTTGACAAACAATATGTATTTATACCTTTTGCTTTTGACAGTTTTGGTTTCATCGCATCTAACTTGTCTGGTTACTTTGCCCAATTCAATAGGTCATGCATAGTAATGTTATAACTCCAATACCAGCCAATGTAGTTTTCTAAAAGTTTGGTTTTGCAATTCAAATATGGGTAGCAGCACAACTTGTTGCCCGTTTTCCTTCGGTTTCCACGTGATCACTACTTTTTAAATATATATTATTGAAATTTACCATGTTTAGGCCTTAGAGTTTTGGATGGTGTGCATAAGGCACAGACAAGAAGATTATTCTATTAACTGACTCTAAATCATGGTGGGATGGTGGGCCTTAGCTTGCCGTACTTATACACATGATATGATATTATATGATATGGTAAAATAACGCATGGTTCGGTACAATACGATACTGCATGGTACGGTGTGATATGGTATAGTATGATAGGATATGCTATTTATGATTGATATGATATCACATGGTATGTGGTATGGTATGCTTTGGTGTAGTGTGATATGATATGATATGATATGATATGATATGATATGATATGATATGATATGATATGATATGATATGACATTATATGATATGATATTATATAATTTGAGGTGATGTGATACGATATCATAAACATATAGTCGTCAATCCCTAAAACGGACTATTGGGTTACGGGTGGTCATTTTACTAGAGGTTTATAATCTACCCTTGTGTGATTCCTGTTGAAGCATATACTCAAGGGGTGGGTTACAGGTTGATGCAATGTGAAACGATATGATATTATACATTATAATGAAAAGCTATTGTAAAGAATTACAATATATGATATGATACAATATAATGAAATTTGATATGTTATGGTGTAAGGAAATTTTGTAACTTTATTGTCAGATACCAAATATATTTTTTGTGATGTGAAATATATCTTAGCTCATAACTATAAATATTGCTTAGAGGGTCTTTCAAAGCTCACCACAATGCAAATCCACAACATAAAGATATGGTGAATTCTTTGGTGAAGGTAGCCTTTTTAGTCACATTTGTATTGAGTACTTGTGGTTTCACGTTTGTTATGGCAGTACGTGATGCCAACCCGAGAGAATCAGTTGGAAGTACTATTGATGCCATAGAAAAATCGGTCTCCAACTCACCTGCTTATGGAGTCGGGTTGCCATGCAATATTCCATCAGATTGTTTTAACCATTGTGGACTTGGTCTTACGGTGGCTTGTGTAAATAATCGTTGTACTTGTATTGAGGCCCGTTAATATGGAAAGAATACAACAATTTTAAATAAATATTATAAGCGTACTTTAGTTGTTAAATATATTTTATATAGAATTTAAAACTAAAATTTAGGATATGAAAACAAAACACGAAAGGTTAAAATTTGATTTCGGAATAACGTAGAGCCATGTGGTTTGTCAAGATTTAAATTTTGCATCGAACTTTGAGAAATGCACAGTTGATCTTATTTTATTTTTTTTTCAAAAACGTGATACAAACACCGCTTAATATATATGAATTAAGTATATTTTTTTAGTTGTGGGTTCCACACCCTTTTTAAAATGATTCATTACTAATAAACATAACAGTAGTGTGTGTGTATATATATATATATATGTATGTATATATATATCTTCTAGTCTCACCTAATTACTCCAATCCCCCATATTAACGTCAACAACAACCACCATAGTGTATAGTAACAACCACCACTGTAATCACTTGCAACCACCATACTCTCTCTCTCTCTCTCTATCTCCCCTCCTACGGCCAAATATTGCAATCAAAATACCTTGTAACCGTCCGTGTGAACATATCTTCAAACCTAGAGTTCAAGATCTATGAGAGTATATAGACAGATAGTGATGTGACCGTTAAAGAGAGTCGGGAGTAATTGATATGTTCTTTCAAATATATTTTCATTTTTTTAGTACTTTAATACACGTGTAATTTGTTGGGACCGAAATTGGGTCCGAAGATACATAACTAGTACCACCCGTCATAGTGTACAACAATGGCACCTCGTTTTAATATTAATATATCAAGAAAAAAGGATTATTGAGCAATGTTTAATAATAAGGATGAAATATTTCCAACTGTTATAGTTGTCATTTATTTTGGTCTAGTTATGACATTTAAATAATTTATGATTAAATACATGGAAAAGAAGATTATACTTAAAATATTATACTATACACTACAAATTTATACATATGTTATGATCAAGCCTTAAAGAGGCACATCTTCACATACATGATATCGCATTACTGATTAACCATTTAATCTTAACGGGGGCACTCCGGTGAAACTTGGCAGAAAGTGATAGTAGAGTGGAGGTTTCTCTTCGATTCTGTCTAATCATCGATGTTATGTAGTAGCAGAAATAAAGTAACATGGAAGATCAACCTTTCGACCGCTAGACATTTTGTTGTTTGGATGAAGAGGAGGAAAACATGTGTGTGGGTCTCCCCTCTTGTGGGCATACATAGTATTGGTTTCATAGTCAAACTACTTTAAAAGATGCTTCAAGCAAAGTGACTAAACATGAGAAGGCGTGTTTTGACAAACAATATGTATTTATACCTTTTGCTTTTGACAGTTTTGGTTTCATCGCATCTAACTTGTCTGGTTACTTAGCCCAATTCAATAGGTCATGCATAGTAATGTTATAACTCCAATACCAGCCAATGTAGTTTTCTAAAAGTTTTGGTTTTGCAATTCAAATATGGGTAGCAGCACAACTTGTTGCCCGTTTTCCTTCGGTTTCCACGTGATCACTACTTTTTAAATATATATTATTGAAATTTACCATGTTTAGGCCTTAGAGTTTTGGATGGTGTGCATAAGGCACAGACAAGAAGATTATTCTATTAACTGACTCTAAATCATGGTTGGATGGTGGGCCTTAGCTTGCCGTACTTATACACATGATATGATATGATATGATATGATATGGTAAAATAACGCATGGTTCGGTACAATACGATACTGCATGGTACGGTGTGATATGGTATAGTATGATAGGATATGCCGTTTATGATTGATATGATATCACATGGTATGTGGTATGGTATGCTTTGGTGTAGTGTGATATGATATGATATGATATGATATGATATGATATGATATGACATTATATGATATGATATTATATAATGTGATGTGATGTGATACGATATCATAAACATATAGTCGTCAATCCCTAAAACGGACTATTGGGTTACGGGTGGTCATTTTACTAGAGGTTTATAATCTACCCTTGTGTGATTCCTGTTGAAGCATATACTCGAGGGGTGGGTTACAGGTTGATGCAATGTGAAACGATATGATATTATACATTATAATGAAAAGCTAGTGTAAAGAATTACAATATATGATATGATACAATATAATGAAATTTGATATGTTATGGTGTAAGGAAATTTTGTAACTTTATTGTCAATTACCAAATATATTTTTTGTGATGTGAAATATATCTTAGCTCATAACTATAAATATTGCTTAGAGGGTCTTTCAAAGCTCACCACAACGCAAATCCACAACATAAAGATATGGTGAATTCTTTGGTGAAGGTAGCCTTTTTAGTCACATTTGTATTGAGTACTTGTGGTTTCACGTTTGTTATGGCAGTACGTGATGCCAACCCGAGAGAATCAGTTGGAAGTACTATTGATGCCATAGAAAAATCGGTCTCCAACTCACCTGCTTATGGAGTCGGGTTGCCATGCAATATTCCATCAGATTGTTTTAACCATTGTGGACTTGGTCTTACGGTGGCTTGTGTAAATAATCGTTGTACTTGTATTGAGGCCCGTTAATATGGAAAGAATACAACAATTTTAAATAAATATTATAAGCGTACTTTAGTTGTTAAATATATTTTATATAGAATTTAAAACTAAAATTTAGGATATGAAAACAAAACACGAAAGGTTAAAATTTGATTTCGGAATAACGTAGAGCCATGTGGTTTGTCAAGATTTAAATTTTGCATCGAACTTTGAGAAATGCACAGTTGATCTTATTTTATTTTTTTTTCAAAAACGTGATACAAACACCGCTTAATATATATGAATTAAGTATATTTTTTTAGTTGTGGGTTCCACACCCTTTTTAAAATGATTCATTACTAATAAACATAACAGTAGTGTGTGTGTATATATATATATATCTTCTAGTCTCACCTAATTACTCCAATCCACCATATTAACGTCAACAACAACCACCATAGTGTATAGTAACAACCACCACTGTAATCACTTGCAACCACCATACTCTCTCTCTCTCTCTCTCTCTCTCTCTCTCTATCTCCCCTCCTACGGCCAAATATTGCAATCAAAATACCTTGTAACCGTCCGTGTGAACATATCTTCAAACCTAGAGTTCAAGATCTATGAGAGTATATAGACAGATAGTGATGTGACCGTTAAAGAGAGTCGGGAGTAATTGATATGTTCTTTCAAATATATTTTCATTTTTTTAGTACTTTAATACACGTGTAATTTGTTGGGACCGAAATTGGGTCCGAAGATACATAACTAGTACCACCCGTCATAGTGTACAACAATGGCACCTCGTTTTAATATTAATATATCAAGAAAAAAGGATTAATGAGCAATGTTTAATAATAAGGATGAAATATTTCCAACTGTTATAGTTGTCATTTATTTTGGTCTAGTTATGACATTTAAATAATTTATGATTAAATACATGGAAAAGAAGATTATACTTAAAATATTATACTATACACTACAAATTTATACATATGTTATGATCAAGCCTTAAAGAGGCACATCTTCACATACATGATATCGCATTACTGATTAACCATTTAATCTTAACGGGGGCACTCCGGTGAAACTTGGCAGAAAGTGATAGTAGAGTGGAGGTTTCTCTTCGATTCTGTCTAATCATCGATGTTATGTAGTAGCAGAAATAAAGTAACATGGAAGATCAACCTTTCGACCGCTAGACATTTTGTTGTTTGGATGAAGAGGAGGAAAACATGTGTGTGGGTCTCCCCTCTTGTGGGCATACATAGTATTGGTTTCATAGTCAAACTACTTTAAAAGATGCTTCAAGCAAAGTGACTAAACATGAGAAGGCGTGTTTTGACAAACAATATGTATTTATACCTTTTGCTTTTGACAGTTTTGGTTTCATCGCATCTAACTTGTCTGGTTACTTAGCCCAATTCAATAGGTCATGCATAGTAATGTTATAACTCCAATACCAGCCAATGTAGTTTTCTAAAAGTTTGGTTTTGCAATTCAAATATGGGTAGCAGCACAACTTGTTGCCCGTTTTCCTTCAGTTTCCACGTGATCACTACTTTTTAAATATATATTATTGAAATTTACCATGTTTAGGCCTTAGAGTTTTGGATGGTGTGCATAAGGCACAGACAAGAAGATTATTCTATTAACTGACTCTAAATCATGGTTGGATGGTGGGCCTTAGCTTGCCGTACTTATACACATGATATGATATGATATGATATGATATGGTAAAATAACGCATGGTTCGGTACAATACGATACTGCATGGTACGGTGTGATATGGTATAGTATGATAGGATATGCTATTTATGATTGATATGATATCACATGGTATGTGGTATGGTATGCTTTGGTGTAGTGTGATATGATATGATATGATATGATATGATATGACATTATATGATATGATATTATATAATGTGATGTGATGTGATACGATATCATAAACATATAGTCGTCAATCCCTAAAACGGACTATTGGGTTACGGGTGGTCATTTTACTAGAGGTTTATAATCTACCCTTGTGTGATTCCTGTTGAAGCATATACTCGAGGGGTGGGTTACAGGTTGATGCAATGTGAAACGATATGATATTATACATTATAATGAAAAGCTAGTGTAAAGAATTACAATATATGATATGATACAATATAATGAAATTTGATATGTTATGGTGTAAAGAAATTTTGTAACTTTATTGTCAGTTACCAAATATATTTTTTGTGATGTGAAATATATCTTAGCTCATAACTATAAATATTGCTTAGAGGGTCTTTCAAAGCTCACCACAACGCAAATACACAACATAAAGATATGGTGAATTCTTTGGTGAAGGTAGCCATTTTAGTCACATTTGTATTGAGTACTTGTGGTTTCACGTTTGTTATGGCAGTACGTGATGCCAACCCGAGAGAATCAGTTTGAAGTACTATTGATGCCATAGAAAAATCGGTCTCCAACTCACCTGCTTATGGAGTCGGGTTGCCATGCAATATTCCATCAGATTGTTTTAACCATTGTGGACTTGGTCTTACGGTGGCTTGTGTAAATAATCGTTGTACTTGTATTGAGGCCCGTAAATATGGAAAGAATACAACAATTTTAAATAATATTATAAGCGTACTTTAGTTGTTAAATATATTTTATATAGAATTTAAAACTAAAATTTAGGATATGAAAACAAAACACGAAAGGTTAAAATTTGATTTCGGAATAACGTAGAGCCATGTGGTTTGTCAAGATTTAAATTTTGCATCGAACTTTGAGAAATGCACAGTTGATCTTATTTTATTTTTTTTTCAAAAACGTGATACAAACACCGCTTAATATATATGAATTAAGTATATTTTTTTAATTGTGGGTTCCACACCCTTTTTAAAATGATTCATTACTAATAAACATAACAGTAGTGTGTGTGTGTGTATATATATATATATATGTATATATATATCTTCTAGTCTCACCTAATTACTCCAATCCACCATATTAATGTCAACAACAACCACCATAGTGTATAGTAACAACCACCACTGTAATCACTTGCAACCACCATACTCTCTCTCTCTCTCTCTCTCTCTCTCTATCTCCCCTCCTACGGCCAAATATTGCAATCAAAATACCTTGTAACCGTCCGTGTGAACATATCTTCAAACCTAGAGTTCAAGATCTATGAGAGTATATAGACAGATAGTGATTTGACCGTTAAAGAGAGTCGGGAGTAATTGATATGTTCTTTCAAATATATTTTCATTTTTTAGTACTTTAATACACGTGTAATTTGTTGGGACCGAAATTGGGTCCGAAGATACATAACTAGTACCATCCGTCATAGTGTACAACAATGGCACCTCGTTATAATATTAATATATCAAGAAAAAAGGATTATTGAGCAATGTTTAATAATAAGGATGAAATATTTCCAACTGTTATAGTTGTCATTTATTTTGGTCTAGTTATGACATTTAAATAATTTATGATTAAATATATGGAAAAGAAGATTATACTTAAAATATTATACTATACACTACAAATTTATACATATGTTATGATCAAGCCTTAAAGAGGCTCATCTTCACATACATGATATCGCATTACTGATTAACCATTTAATCTTAACGGGGGCACTCCGGTGAAACTTGGCAGAAAGTCATAGTAGAGTGGAGGTTTCTCTTCGATTCTGTCTAATCATCGATGTTATGTAGTAGCAGAAATAAAGTAACATGGAAGATCAACCTTTCGACCGCTAGACATTTTGTTGTTTGGATGAAGTGGAGGAAAACATGTGTATGGGTCTAACTGATGTATCCCCTCTTGTGGGCATACATAGTATTGGTTTCATAGTTAGTCAAACTACTTTAAAAGATGCTTCAAGCAAAGTGACTAAACATGAGTAGGCGTGTTTTGACAAACAATATGTATTTATACCTTTTGCTTTTGACAGTTTTGGTTTCATCGCATCTAACTTGTCTGGTTACTTAGCCCAATTCAATAGGTCATGCATAGTAATGTTATAACTCCAATACCAGCCAATGTAGTTTTCTAAAAGTTTGGTTTTGCAATTCAAATATGGGTAGCAGCACAACTTGTTGCCCGTTTTCCTTCGGTTTCCACGTGATCACTACTTTTTAAATATATATTATTGAAATTTACCATGTTTAGGCCTTAGAGTTTTGGATGGTGTGCATAAGGCACAGACAAGAAGATTATTCTATTAACTGACTCTAAATCATGGTTGGATGGTGGGCCTTAGCTTGCCGTACTTATACACATGATATGATATGATATGATATGATATGGTAAAATAACGCATGGTTCGGTACAATACGATACTGCATGGTACGGTGTGATATGGTATAGTATGATAGGATATGCTATTTATGATTGATATGATATCACATGGTATGTGGTATGGTATGCTTTGGTGTAGTGTGATATTGTGACACCCGGTAAATTCCCCAATCCCTTAAACTAAGTAATCAACCTAATAAATTAGGTGATTGTAAATATTATGCGCGCCATGTTAGTCAGCGCGTGCATTTGTTATGTGCGCCCTGCGCGAGCGCGCTATGTTAAGAATCAGCGCGGGCACATTATGTGCGCCCGGCGCGAGCATATGTTAGAATCAGCGCGGGCATTTGTTTGCCCTGCGCGAGCGCGCC
This sequence comes from Bidens hawaiensis, assembly GCF_021521415.1. Taxonomy (NCBI): domain Eukaryota; kingdom Viridiplantae; phylum Streptophyta; class Magnoliopsida; order Asterales; family Asteraceae; genus Bidens; species Bidens hawaiensis. The sequence goes on from NW_027491642.1 coordinate 284,604, forward strand.
ATGTTAGTCAGCGCGTGCATGTTATATGCGCCATGCGCGAGCGCACCATGTTAAGAACCAGCGTGGGCATATGTTATATGCGCCATGCGTGAATGTTTTGGCTTTATGTTTTCATGTAACTTAACGTTGTCTAATGGGTTGACCGTCACGCATGATGCTAAGGCGGGTGCACCCTAAATCGTTTATGCGCGTGCGGAAGGGAACTAACCTCCCCGCATGGCGGGAACATTGAGAGCTAGTTTGTCTGAAGCTCCAGGATGGAATTGACTTCAACATGACTGATCACTATGTTGAAATACCAAGACCACCTGGAGAATCTACAAATGAAACTCAAATGTCCCTAACTGCGAGAAGGTTACGCACCTACCCGCAGCAAAGAAATGTTCTACACGCAGAAAGCTATGCGCACCAAGTTATACGCGCAGAACACTTAGTCAAAATGTTCAGATTTACGGAAATTGTTCCCGCCCAAAAGAAAACAGTAACGTGTTTCAGAAAATTTCTACTTTTTACTGTGCACTGGCAAAAGCACACTGTAGCATGAACAGTCAACTATCAGCCACCCTACTTTCACCAACCACAGACCTGCATGTCCTGCAAAAATCAGAATCTTTCACCCACTCCTCCACTTTTGAATAAATAATAATACTTTCCATACTTTATCATCATCACACCTAGATATGAAAAGATTACAATCCCCTAAATCAAGGGATTGTGTTCCATTGAATTTGCCTATAAATATGTAACCTAAAATTATCACTCAACACACTTCAAACTTCTCTCTTAAAACTGCAAATCTGCCCTGAATCATCTCCCAAGCATCTATTTTGATTTTCAATTCCGTTCCTGTTACAAGGTAAGCCGAGATTATAACCTTGAGATCTACTTTCCGACCCATATATCTTGATCTTAATATACATATTTGTTATTTAATCGTATTCTAGACCTTCGATTCCGAGGCCAACACCAAGAAAACCCGAATCTCGATTAATTCCATAACAAGAACCACAGGTGAGTCTCACAGCCCCTATTTTCACTGTTTTCACTGTTCTTAAACTGTTTTCGGGGCGAGGGACACGTACTTAAATAATGATTTATCATGGTATACTTACAAGCTATGCAAGCGATTTTTGTGTTTATGTTTCATGATGAGCAATGCGAATGGTTATCTAAGGTTTTCGATGTATGTGCGCTAGAACTCGAGTAAGTGATCACTTTACCATTGGAACTCTAAGGGTAGGGACTGCTGGTTTGATCCACCCACTCGTAGGGGTCGCACCTCTTTGCATGGACGAGTGCCTAGTATGGTCATGGGGCAGTACTATGGGTTTGAGCCCGCTCGTAGGGGTCGCGCCTCTTTGCATGGACGAGCGCCTTGTTTTCCGGCACAACGTCCGCGCGTAACCCGCGGGACGGTAATATGTTATTTTAGCTCGTAGTGGCAGCGCCACTTTGCATAGACGAGCACGGTTTTTCAGAAGTGTCCGCGCGTAACCCGCGGGACGATATTACATTGTTTTAGCTCGTAGTGGCAGCGCCACTTTGCATGGACGAGCACATTTTCCTGAAATGTTCGCGCGTAACCCGCGGGACGGTATTACTTATGTTTAGCTCGTAGTGGCAGCGCCACTTTGCATAGACGAGCACAGTTCCCAGAAATGTTCGCGCGTAACCCGCGGAACGATTTTACCAGAATATATTGATAGAGCTATGTTTTACCAAGCATGTGTTTTAATGAGGTTAACAGAATTATGTTTCAGAATGATTATGATGCAATACGATTTATCAAGTTACTAAAACTTGTGAACTCACTCAGTTTATACTGATTCAAATGTTTTTACGTGTCTTTCAGGAGATAACTAGGTAGCGCATGGAGTCACACTTAGAGCACCACACGCTGAACATCTAAAACAAGCTTTTTGGAAGATTTTGGTTTTATCCCCTCGATGCGCACGGTTACCCGCCGCGCAAGGGGATATGGCGAGGAAATCTTCAGTTTTATACTTGGATGTTTTTATGTAACTTTTAAACAATGTAATGTATTAAACATTTCTTACGCAATGAAAATCTTTGAATGTTTGCAATGGCCCGTGCTTAATTATCAATCCCCACTCGCGCGCGCCCGGCTGTTTCCGCCGCTCAGGGCCGGGTGTGACAGATTGGTATCAGAGCACTGGTTATAGCGAACTAGGAAAAGAAGTTTTTAACCTAGACTATAACCTTTGGGGAATCGCATGAAAAATTTTTCAAAGAATATTTTCAAAAGAAAAATCACACACGCACTTAGGAACACGGGTCACAGTGTCTAGAGATAAGAACATTATGTGCTCTGAGTACATGCGCTAAGTTTGTTATATTTTCTTTTTATGAAAAGAATGCCTCCAACCAGAGCCAAGGGAATTACCATGACACCCGAGGAGCTCGCAGAAATAATCGCGCAGGCGATTGCAACGCATGAGGCCAGCAAGGCCGAATCTAGTCAGGGTCGCCAAGAGAACGAGACCCCAGAACCCGAATCAGGAGCCTTGGACAAAGGATGCTCCTATAAAACATTCATGGCCTGTAGGCCTTGGCCGTTCAAAGGCACCGAAGGAGCCATTGGGCTCTACAATTGGATTGACAAGATGGAGACAGTTCTCTCCATCAGCGGATGTAGTGAAAACCAGAAGGTCCTTTACGCGACCTGTATGTTCCAAGAAGCAGCTTCATCTTGGTGGAAGCTTCAAGTGAAAACATTGGGGAGAGAAGTTGCTCTCCACAAGACCTGGGAAGAATTGAAAGAAATGATGATGAGAAAGTTCTGCTCTCGCGCAGAAATTCAGAGCTTGCAACAAGAATTCTGGAACCACACCATGGTAGGAACGGATATCGATGCCTACACCAATCGTTTCAACGAGCTTTGCCAGCTGGTGCCAGACATGGCAAACACAGAAGAAAAGAAAATCGAGAGGTACGTCTTTGGGTTACCTCCTGTCGTTAGAGTCCCGCTCAACGCCGCCGCACCTCCGACCTTTGACGAGGCGGTTGCGCGAGCCATCACCCTTACAAGGGATACGGTTCGTGCGGGTATGTTGACTGCTCGCTTGAACGAGCAGCGAACCTCTGACTCCAAGAGGAAATGGAACTCCCACCGAGGATCAGACTTCAAGCAACCACCGCCCAAGAAGCAGGAAAGCACAAGGGTTTACGCGATTCAAGCCGCGGAACCATCAAGGAAAGGATACAGCGGGCCTCGCCCATGGTGCAGCAAATGCAAGTACCACCACGATGGTGAGTGCACAAAAATCGAATGCGCCAAATGTGGCAGACCAGGACACAAGGCGATGAATTGTCGCATCAGAGAAGCTGGATCGAGCGACAGCTGCTACGCATGCGGGAAGCCTGGACACTTCAGTCGGGATTGCCCACAGAAAGGAAACCAAGCTCGCGGGAGAGCTTTTGTGATTGGCGCGGGTGAAGCAAAGGAAGAGCCAAATGTGGTAACCGGTACGTTTTTGCTTAACGGTCATTATGCATCTGTCTTATTTGATACTGGCGCTGACCTAAGTTTTATATCCCATGAGTTTAAAAACTCCCTGGGCTTAGCAACCAGTAGGCTAGACAAACCTTATACTATAGAACTAGCCAATGGTAGGCAGTTATGCGCGAATGAAAGGACTGAACAATGTGTATTAGTCATGGGAGGTCATGAGTTCAATATTAACTTGTTGCCAATAGATTTGGGAAGTTTCGATATTGTGGTAGGTATGGATTGGTTGGTCGAAAATCTCGCGGAGATTGTTTGTCATGAGAAGCAGGTTCGGATTCCACTGTTGAACGGAGAAACTTTGATGATTCAAGGGGAAAGAAGGGGAGTTGCGACGAAACTGATTTCGTGCCTAAAGGCGCGTAAGTGCCTAAGGAAAGGGTGCTACGCCTTCCTGGCGCATGTAGTAGAGAAAGGAGATGAGCGAAGAATTGAAGACTTACCAGTAGTGCGCGAATTTCCAGAAGTTTTTCCTGAAGATTTGCCCGGGTTACCGCCGCCGCGACAAGTCGAGTTTCGTATTGATTTGGTCCCAGGAGCTGCGCCAGTAGCTCGAGCGCCTTATCGCTTAGCTCCATCTGAGATGCAAGAGCTATCCAATCAGTTACAGGAACTATTGGATAAGGGTTTCATACGCCCAAGCTTTTCACCTTGGGGAGCTCCAGTACTGTTTGTAAAGAAGAAAGATGGTTCGTTCAGAATGTGTATTGACTACAGGGAGCTGAACAAGCTGACAGTCAAAAATCGGTACCCCTTACCGAGGATTGACGACTTATTTGACCAGTTGCAGGGATCCAGTTATTATTCGAAGATAGATCTACGGTCAGGATACCACCAACTTAGGGTCCATGAGGAAGACGCGCCAAAGACAGCCTTCCGAACCAGATATGGCCATTATGAGTTCTTAGTGATGCCTTTCGGGCTAACTAATGCGCCGGCTATATTCATGGATCTGATGAACCGTGTGTGCAAACCATACTTGGACAAGTTTGTGATTGTGTTTATAGATGATATTTTGATTTACTCTCGAACCAAGGCCGAGCATGAGCAACACCTGAGAATGATTTTGGAATTGTTAAGGAAAGAAAAGTTGTATGCGAAGTTTTCCAAGTGCGAGTTCTGGCTTAGAGAAGTTCACTTTCTCGGTCACGTTGTTAACGAGAAAGGAATTCACGTCGATCCTTCTAAGGTTAAAGCCATCGAAAACTGGGAAGCGCCAAAAACCTCAACTGAGGTGAGGCAATTCCTTGGGCTAGCTGGCTACTATCGACGCTTCATTGAGAACTTCTCCAAGATAGCTCTACCTCTGACCGCGCTAACTCAGAAAGACAGGATGTTTGTTTGGGGCGAAAACCAGGAAGCAGCGTTTCAAATGTTGAAGCAGAAGTTATGTAGTGCGCCAATTCTATCTCTGCCCGAGGGGACAGATGACATCGTTGTTTACTGCGACGCTTCACATCAGGGACTTGGATGTGTCCTTATGCAGCGAGACAAAGTCATAGCGTATGCCTCGCGCCAACTTAAGACCAATGAGAAGAACTACACAACGCATGATTTAGAACTTGGAGCTGTTGTCTTCGCGCTAAAGATTTGGCGCCATTACCTCTACGGTACGAAATGTGTAATCTTTACGGATCATAAGAGCCTCCAACATATATTCGATCAGAAGGAATTAAACATGAGGCAACGAAGATGGGTTGAATTGTTGAATGACTATGATTGCGAGATCAAGTATCATCCGGGGAAAGCGAATGTGGTAGCAGACGCGCTAAGCAGAAAGGAGCGAATAAAAACGCTACGAGTCAAGGCTCTAAGATTGACCATTCACGCAGATCTCGCTACTCGCATCCGAGAAGCTCAGCAAGAAGCCTTGAAACCAGAGTTTGTTAAAAATGAATGCCTTGGAGGTATGGTTAAAAGTTTGGAACTGAAAGAGAACGGCAATCTATATTTCGCTAACCGCATATGGGTCCCTCTCAAGGGAGGATTGCGCGAGCAAGTTTTAAACGAAGCTCACAAGACGCGGTATTCCGTACATCCTGGCGCAGACAAGATGTACCAAGATGTTAAAATGTTGTATTGGTGGCCCAATCTTAAAGGCGCCATCGCGACGTATGTCAGTAAGTGCCTGACGTGTTCGAAGGTAAAGGCTGAATACCAGAAACCATCGGGGTTGCTTCAGCAGCCAGAAATTCCCATGTGGAAGTGGGAACAAATCTCTATGGACTTCATCACCAAACTACCAAGGACACCTGGGGGCTATGACACGATATGGGTTATTGTAGATCGGCTAACTAAGTCAGCGCACTTCCTGCCGATTAAAGAAACTGATAAAATGGAAAAGTTAGCCCGACTATATATTCGAGAAGTAGTTTCAAAACATGGAGTCCCAGTGTCCATCATTTCTGATAGAGATAGTCGGTTCACCTCAAGGTTTTGGAGATCATTACAAGAGGGGTTAGGTACTCGACTGGACATGAGTACGGCTTATCATCCTCAAACGGATGGACAAAGCGAACGAACGATCCAGACATTGGAAGATATGCTGCGCGCGTGCGCGATCGATTTTGGAGGTAGTTGGGATACCCACCTCCCGTTGGTTGAATTTTCTTACAATAACAGTTATCACACAAGCATTAAGGCTGCGCCGTTCGAAGCTTTATATGGGCGCAAGTGTAGATCCCCACTGTGTTGGGCTGAAATGGGCGACAAGCAAATGACTGGTCCAGAAGTGATCCAAGAAACAACAGACAAGATTTTTCAGATAAGGGATCGCCTTAAGGCAGCACGCGACAGACAGAAAAGTTATGCTGATATGAGAAGGAAACCGTTGGAGTTTCAAGTAGGGGATAAAGTACTTTTGAAAGTCTCTCCATGGAAGGGAGTCCCCCGTTTCGGTAAGCGAGGAAAGCTAAATCCGCGCTACATTGGACCTTTTGAGATCCTGGAGAGGATCGGTCCAGTTGCTTATAAACTCCGTCTACCCGCCGAACTCAGTGGAGTTCATGATACGTTTCATGTATCCAACCTCAAGAAATGTTTATCTGACGAAACGTTGATTATACCGATGGAAGAAATTCATATTGACAAACAGCTGCACTTCGTAGAAGAACCTATAGCAGTAACCGATTGGAAAGAACAAAGGTTGCGCAGAAGCAGAATCAAGTTGGTAAAAGTTCAATGGAACTCAAGGCGTGGGCCTGAATTCACTTGGGAAAGAGAAGATCAGATGCGCATGAAATACCCACACCTCTTTCAGAACATGGCTTCTGCCAGCAACGTCTCCTAAATTTCGGGACGAAATTCGTTTAACGAGGGGAGAATGTGACACCCGGTAAATTCCCCAATCCCTTAAACTAAGTAATCAACCTAATAAATTAGGTGATTGTAAATATTATGCGCGCCATGTTAGTCAGCGCGTGCATTTGTTATGTGCGCCCTGCGCGAGCGCGCTATGTTAAGAATCAGCGCGGGCACATTATGTGCGCCCGGCGCGAGCATATGTTAGAATCAGCGCGGGCATTTGTTTGCCCTGCGCGAGCGCGCCATGTTAGTCAGCGCGTGCATGTTATATGCGCCATGCGCGAGCGCACCATGTTAAGAACCAGCGTGGGCATATGTTATATGCGCCATGCGTGAATGTTTTGGCTTTATGTTTTCATGTAACTTAACGTTGTCTAATGGGTTGACCGTCACGCATGATGCTAAGGCGGGTGCACCCTAAATCGTTTATGCGCGTGCGGAAGGGAACTAACCTCCCCGCATGGCGGGAACATTGAGAGCTAGTTTGTCTGAAGCTCCAGGATGGAATTGACTTCAACATGACTGATCACTATGTTGAAATACCAAGACCACCTGGAGAATCTACAAATGAAACTCAAATGTCCCTAACTGCGAGAAGGTTACGCACCTACCCGCAGCAAAGAAATGTTCTACACGCAGAAAGCTATGCGCACCAAGTTATACGCGCAGAACACTTAGTCAAAATGTTCAGATTTACGGAAATTGTTCCCGCCCAAAAGAAAACAGTAACGTGTTTCAGAAAATTTCTACTTTTTACTGTGCACTGGCAAAAGCACACTGTAGCATGAACAGTCAACTATCAGCCACCCTACTTTCACCAACCACAGACCTGCATGTCCTGCAAAAATCAGAATCTTTCACCCACTCCTCCACTTTTGAATAAATAATAATACTTTCCATACTTTATCATCATCACACCTAGATATGAAAAGATTACAATCCCCTAAATCAAGGGATTGTGTTCCATTGAATTTGCCTATAAATATGTAACCTAAAATTATCACTCAACACACTTCAAACTTCTCTCTTAAAACTGCAAATCTGCCCTGAATCATCTCCCAAGCATCTATTTTGATTTTCAATTCCGTTCCTGTTACAAGGTAAGCCGAGATTATAACCTTGAGATCTACTTTCCGACCCATATATCTTGATCTTAATATACATATTTGTTATTTAATCGTATTCTAGACCTTCGATTCCGAGGCCAACACCAAGAAAACCCGAATCTCGATTAATTCCATAACAAGAACCACAGGTGAGTCTCACAGCCCCTATTTTCACTGTTTTCACTGTTCTTAAACTGTTTTCGGGGCGAGGGACACGTACTTAAATAATGATTTATCATGGTATACTTACAAGCTATGCAAGCGATTTTTGTGTTTATGTTTCATGATGAGCAATGCGAATGGTTATCTAAGGTTTTCGATGTATGTGCGCTAGAACTCGAGTAAGTGATCACTTTACCATTGGAACTCTAAGGGTAGGGACTGCTGGTTTGATCCACCCACTCGTAGGGGTCGCACCTCTTTGCATGGACGAGTGCCTAGTATGGTCATGGGGCAGTACTATGGGTTTGAGCCCGCTCGTAGGGGTCGCGCCTCTTTGCATGGACGAGCGCCTTGTTTTCCGGCACAACGTCCGCGCGTAACCCGCGGGACGGTAATATGTTATTTTAGCTCGTAGTGGCAGCGCCACTTTGCATAGACGAGCACGGTTTTTCAGAAGTGTCCGCGCGTAACCCGCGGGACGATATTACATTGTTTTAGCTCGTAGTGGCAGCGCCACTTTGCATGGACGAGCACATTTTCCTGAAATGTTCGCGCGTAACCCGCGGGACGGTATTACTTATGTTTAGCTCGTAGTGGCAGCGCCACTTTGCATAGACGAGCACAGTTCCCAGAAATGTTCGCGCGTAACCCGCGGAACGATTTTACCAGAATATATTGATAGAGCTATGTTTTACCAAGCATGTGTTTTAATGAGGTTAACAGAATTATGTTTCAGAATGATTATGATGCAATACGATTTATCAAGTTACTAAAACTTGTGAACTCACTCAGTTTATACTGATTCAAATGTTTTTACGTGTCTTTCAGGAGATAACTAGGTAGCGCATGGAGTCACACTTAGAGCACCACACGCTGAACATCTAAAACAAGCTTTTTGGAAGATTTTGGTTTTATCCCCTCGATGCGCACGGTTACCCGCCGCGCAAGGGGATATGGCGAGGAAATCTTCAGTTTTATACTTGGATGTTTTTATGTAACTTTTAAACAATGTAATGTATTAAACATTTCTTACGCAATGAAAATCTTTGAATGTTTGCAATGGCCCGTGCTTAATTATCAATCCCCACTCGCGCGCGCCCGGCTGTTTCCGCCGCTCAGGGCCGGGTGTGACAGATATGATATGATATGATATGATATGACATTATATGATATGATATTATATAATGTGATGTGATACGATATCATAAACATATAGTCGTCAATCCCTAAAACGGACTATTGGGTTACGGGTGGTCATTTTACTAGAGGTTTATAATCTTCCCTTGTGTGATTCCTGTTGAAGCATATACTCGAGGGGTGGGTTACAGGTTGATTCAATGTGAAACGATATGATATTATACATTATAATGAAAAGCTAGTGTAAAGAATTACAATATATGATATGATACAATATAATGAAATTTGATATGTTATGGTGTAAGGAAATTTTGTAACTTTATTGTCAGTTACCAAATATATTTTTTGTGATGTGAAATATATCTTAGCTCATAACTATAAATATTGCTTAGAGGGTCTTTCAAAGCTCACAACAACTCAAATCCACAATATAAAGATACGGTGAATTCTTTGGTGAAGGTAGCCCTTTTAGTCACATTAGTATTGAGTACTTGTGGTTTCACGTTTGTTATGGCAGTACGTGATGCCAACCCAAGTGAATCAGTTGGAAGTACTATTGATGCCATAGAAAAATCGGTCTCCAACTCACCTGCTTATGGAGTCGGGTTGCCGTGCAATATTCCATCAGATTGTTTTAACCATTGTGGACTTGGTCTTACGGTGGCTTGTATAAATAATCGTTGTACTTGTATTGAGGCCCATTAATATGGAAAGAATATAACAATTTTAAATAAATATTATAAGCGTACTTTATACTTTAGTTGTTAAATATATTTTATATAGAATTTAAAACTAAATTTAGGATATGAAAACAAAACACGAAAGGTTAAAATTTGATTTCGGAATAACGTAGAGCCATGTGGTTTGTCAAGATTTAAATTTTGCATCTAACTTTGAGAAATGCACAGTTGTTCTTATTTTTATTTTCAAAAACGTGATACAAACACCGCCTAATATATATATGAATTATGTATATTTTTTCTGTTGTGGGTTCCACACCCTTTTTAAAATGATTCATTACTAATAAACATAACATGTAATATATATATATATATATATATATATATATATATATATATCTTCTACTCTCACCTAATTACCCCAATCCACCATATTAACGTCAACAACAACCACCATAGTGTACAGTACCAACCACCACTATAATCACTTGCAACCACCATATTCTCTCTCTCTATATATCACCCCTCCTACAACCAAATATTGCAATCAAAATACCTTGTAACCGTCCGTGTGAACATATCTTCAAACCTAGAGTTCAAGATCTATGAGAGTATATAGAAAGTTAGTGATTTGACCGTTAAAGAGAGTCGGGAGTAATTGATATGTTCTTTCAAATATATTTTCATTTCTTTAATAATTTAATACCCGTGTAATTTGTTGGGACTAAAATTGGGTCCCAAGATACATAACTAGTGCCACCCGTCATAGTGTACAACCATGGCACCTCGTTTTAATATTAATATATCAAGAAAAAAGGATTATTGAGCAATGTTTAATAATAAGGATGAAATATTACCAACTATTATAGTTGTCATTTATTTTGGTCTAGTTATGACATTTAAATAATTTATGATTAAATATATGGAAAAGAAGATTATACATAAAATATTATACTATACACTACAAATTTATACATATGTTATGATCAAGCCTTAGAGAGGCACATCTTCACATACATGATATCGCATTACTGATTAACCATTTAATCTTAACGGGGGCACTTCGGTGAAACTTGGAAGCAAGTGATAGTAGAGTAGAGGGTTCTCTTTGATTCTGTCTAATCATCGATGTTATGTAGTAGCAGAAATAAAGTAACCCGTTGGATGGAAGATCAACCCTTCGACCGCTAGACAATTTGTTGTTTGGATGGAAAGGAGGAAAACATGCATGTGTGGGTCTAACTGATGTATCCCCTCTTGTGGGCATACAGAGTATTGGTTTCATAGTTAGTCAGGCTACTTTAAAAGCTGCTTCAAGCAAAGTGACTAAACATTAGAAGGCGTGTTTTGACAAGTAGTATGTATTTATACCTTTTGATTTTGACACTTTTGGTTTCATCGCATCTAAGTTGTCTGGTTACTTAGCCTAATTCAGTAGGTCATTCATAGTAATGTAATAACTCCAATACCAGCCAATGTAGTTTTCTAAAAGTTTGGTTTTGCAATTCAAATATGGGTAGCAGCACAACTTGTTGCCCGTTTTCCTTCGGTTTCCATGTGATCACTACTTTTTAAATATATAATATTTAAATTTTACCGTGTTTAACAGGTGGGTCTAACAGGTGTATCCCCTCTTGTGGGCATACGGAGTAGTGGTTTCATAGTCAATTAAGCTACTTTAAAAGATGCTTTAAGAAAAGTGACTAAACATGAGAGTGCGTGTTTTGACAAGTAATATGTATTTATACCTTTTGCTTTTGACACTTTTGGTTTCATTGCACCTAAAGATGTGTGGTTACTTAGCCCAGTTCAATAAGCCATGCAAAGTAATGTTATAACTCCAATATAAGTCAATGTAGTTTTTTAAAGTTGGGTTTTGCAATTCAAATATGGGTAGCGGCGTAACTTTTTGCACGTTTTCCTTCGGTTTTGATGTGATCGCTACTTTTTAAATACATAATATGAACTAAGAAATAATGAAGCTTTACCTTGTTTAGGACTCGAAGTTTTGAATGGTGGGTATAAGGCATAAACACGATGATTAGGCTATTAACTGACACTAAAACTATGGTTGCACAATGGGCCTTTGTCTGCCTTACTTATACACGTCATATGCCAAGGAAAATATTTGGTATGGTATGGTACTGTACGATAATGTATGGTATGACATACTATGGTATAATGTGGTATGGTTTTGTATGATATGATGTGCTGTTTATGATATGATATAATATGACATGGCATATGTTATGGTATGGTGTGGTGTGGTGTGATGTGGTGTGATACGATACGATAAGCTATAGTATGATACGACATGATTTGATAAGATACTATACGCCATGGTATGGTGTAAAAACCCCAAAAATGGGGCTAGAATTTTTTTTAAAAGAGAAAACTTATTATTTGATATTGAGCGAGATGTTAGACGAATAGTGGAAGCGATCGAACGTCGATGGGCTTGTCCCGAACAAATGAAATAATAACTAATGGGATCGACCGATGATTACGTAGTACGTGATAGACATAATGATAAGCTTGATAATAATCAATAATTTAAAGCATGGACTCGGCCCGAATTAAGCTAACGAAATCGAGACTTATTTAACCCAAACAAACTCGAACTTGAATATTTCATAAATCATACGACCCATTTAATATTATTTAAATCATACCGAGTATCCAAAATATTTAACCCGAACATCAATGGTTCGTATATTAGCGTCCGGTAACTGAATCAAACGAAACAGAAATGGATAAACGTGATTCATGACATGCTAGATATTATCTATATTACATAACCCTATGTTTTTATATTAAAACTTGTTCCCTTATTATTTATAACTTATTATTTGAATTTTATAAGTATAACAAAGATATGATAAGAGATCTCAAGAAATATACAAACTACTCTAACGTTGTGTTTCCGAGTGTCATTTAACGAGGAGAGGGGAAGGAAATGATAGGAAAAGGTGAAAAAATCATGTTCTAGAGATTTTTTAAGGAGAGGAGGGGAGGGGAAAGAAGGGAAAAGACTGGAAAATTAAATAATAAATAGTAAACGAGCTGAGCATGAGCCGGGCTCGAGCTTAAACAACTCCTCGTGATTTGATCTCGAGCGTTAGAAAAAATGATCGAAACGAGCCGAGCTCAATCTCTATGTAAATTAAACGATCTGAGCTTGAGCCTAGTCGAGCTTGGTCTCGGCTCGGCATTTGCATCCCTGGTAGTACTGACAACAACTATTATTTAGTTTATTTGAACATGAGGTATCTATAAACTGATTAAAATAAATGAACAATAGTAAATTGCAAGTTATTGACCATTTTCCCCTTGTATCAAACTGTTAGAATATGGTGACCGTTTTGCGCTTTTAATCAATGTAATTGATGTTGAGCATTTTAAAGGTAACGAGATTCAAAAAGTTGTGTCAAATTTGGAGCACAAAAGTACTATGTTTAACTCTAAAAGTCAAAATTAGACATGGTGAAATGGTGATACAACTAACAATATGGTAATATGATAACATATGGTCAATATATCAAGTTGTATTTGTCTGAAGCTTTTTAGTTTAATTATTTTATAAATTTTAAATGTTTGGAGTCACACAACATTTTTAACCTGCAGATCAGGTCTGATCCATTTAACAGTTGTGACACGTGAAATATGTGACTCAATTGACCTGCAACAAGAGATTTTACCTACAGAACATATCTGACCCATTTAATAGTTTTAACCCATGAAATATTTATGACCAGTTGAATTTTATAAGTCTTTAACGCAAGTCAGAAATAAAAGATTGATAGCCAAAGCTTTCTAATATTTGAAAATTTTATGTATACTAAATGTAAATGTTTAGAATGCATCATCATCATTATCGTACTCAGTATATCCCACCAATAGCAAAGCTATGGTAGGGTCTGAGGAGGGTAAGATGTAGACAGCCTTACCTCTACCCCATGGGGATAGAGAGGCTGCTTCCGGTGAGACCCCCGGCTGTATACTAGTTTTGCATCAAGCCTTGGACATAAGGCACATAGCACTCAATCATCGGGACGCTGGCTGATTGGTGCATGTACCATTGTCTTTCGGCTATCAACGCCACCACATGATGTCTGATTAACATTCCATCACTTTTAACGTTATTTTCACGAGATTAGTAAAATAACGTCAAAATTAGTGCAATTTTACTTTTGCCCACCCGAGGGTTCATACATATATACATTATATGCGCGCACCGCAAGCAGGGCACAAATGTTTAGAATGCAAAAAATATTTAAATTCCTTAAAATAGTAAAATTACAACTTTCTTTTTTATTCCTCTCAACTCGGGAACACATAAAATATTTAAATTCCTTAGATTTTCTTTTCCTTCCCAATAAATTCCGGAACACACAAAAAAAAAACATTTTATCACTTTCTTTTCTATCATAATTATTTTTCCACTCCCCCCCACCCCCCTACAACCCACCTCATCAAATGAGACTCAGGAACACAGTCTAAATCAAATCTCAATTATCTTGTAATCCATATACTAATTCTAATATTGTACTAAAATCCCAGCCCAAACCTATTCTCTTTATGCTCTAGGAGCTTTGAGTGATCGCAGACACATAATTAGCAAGCCCGAACACATGGAACCTAATCGAGGTATATGTCTATGACTATGTATTCATCCTTCTTCCCACTTAATTTTAAGTGTATCATTGTAACATTCGTCAAATTCCAAACCCGAAAACCCGACCCACTCTTTTTTTTTTTGATTGCCTCCTCACTCAAACATCAAGGACCAAAATGTAAAGTATAAATATTATTTATTTATTTTTCTTTTCTCCCTTTCCTTTCTTCCCTCTCATCGTCGACCCTCCCTCCTTTGCTTCATGATCTATGGATTAAGGCGTAAATCACGGGATTTGGTCATATATGCACGTCAATTGTTAATTTACGCGTTCAACCATACTCTAATTATGTTATATTACAGCCTGTAACACTAATATATCGCCATCACAAACCGCGGCTAGCATGATCGAATTACACTATAAATATGTCACCATTTTTCAATTAAACCTGCACACACCTCCCTCCCTACCTCGCGACCTAAAACCCTAAGACAATTAACTCATAAATTGTTGTTAAGATTGTTTTCGCATTCAAGCTTTGAACCGTAACCCTAAACGGCCATTATCACTCAACTCATCATCAATCACGGAACTTTTGTTGACGTAACCCAATCGAGGAGCTCGCCGCCTTTATCTTAAATTTTCTTTTATCGACATCTCGTTCCCGTTAATCCACTCGTTAAAGTGAGTTTACATACCCCTTTTTACATCTTTTATATTTTGGGGGTAGCATGTATATCATATTCAAGTTTACTTATGTTTTATTCCCACACCTATTCAAAACACAATTCAATATATGTTTATGTGTGATTATTGCATGCTCTATGATAATGCTTTATGTGCTTAATTGTTTATTTTATGTTTGGCGGTTGGTATCTCATCCTCATCTATACTCATCTAGTATGATCATACATCTACCCAAGTACTTTGATTTCGTATCAATAAGAACGGGTCCACATCTATTTAGTTGTTAACATTTTCATAAGAATTGTAATACTCATCATTTACATATGAATTGTGGTTTTTATCTATATATGTATTTCAACTGAAACTTATGTATTCTCACCAACATTCGTGTTGACAAAATTTTATTTTTATACATGCTACAGGTACAAGTAATTTGCATGGATCAAGATTGAAGATATTAGTTTTTACCTTAGGATATATATTCAAACAATAAATATGATGTAATTGTGTTTATTATTGAATTTGTGTACTTGTTTAATGTTAATGAAATTAAATAATATTTTCGCTTTAATTAGTGTCTTCTGAGCTACTGTCCAATCAATACGTTACGCCCCGACATGTTCCGCCTTTGTCGGGGTGTGACAGATTGGTATCAGAGCCGAAGGCTATAAGATAGGTGGTTAGATATAACGGCCTAGTAGCATGCTTAGGTCCCTATACGTGATATGCTTTTACGTGTTTGCACCTTGAATTATATTATTGATTGCAGTAGCTTAAATATTATTTAATGATTTAATATTATCCTTGTAAACAAAATTACACACTTAATCCGAGGCTATACCACACTCTCAAAATTGTTTTCAAAACTTTAGGACGATTTTAAAAAAAAATTAATAAAAAATGAGAAATTCCTTAAGAAATCCCGCCTTTTTTTTATACTCCCCTCTCCTTGAGGGTGATTCGTGGAACGGATATGTAGTAACTGTAAGAGGGACGCACTTGTTTACTGAACCCTTGACACCAAGGCTTGCGAGCCTAAGGAAGTGCAATGCGCATAAATCTCAATCAACCACGAGACCTGGTTGCCTTCCTAGAGTGTTCGGTAAGGGTGTGGAACTTATTAGGCCAAAGCATATCACACCAAACGTACCCGAATCTGCTACCCTCGTTGTATCAAACGTGGTCATGTGACGATCACACTCTTAAATCAATGATGAGATTTTTCCCTAAATTTATTTTATTTTATTTTATGAAGAATGAATATTTTATCAGATTATCAATTTCATCAATACGCTAAGTTAAGGCTATTAAAATTTTATTTTGTATTCTCATGAATTTTCACAAAACTCGAAATTTCACATAGTTATACAAATTTTTTTCCCAAAACATAATAAATTTTTCACGTGTCGTCATTGTAGCATGTCTTCTTCCCGCCTTATCAACCGTAACCGTCGCACAGGCAACTTAGGCCGTAGCATGTCATCCCGCATCGCTAAGGGAATCGTGGAAGCCCTCCCAACAATCATCTCTCAACTCCAAACTGTGAATGCCCCTACATCATCCACAACACCGAACCCAACTACTTACCCCCTCAAACAATTCAAGAGTGCCAACCCGCTCGAATACTTCGGTATCGACGGTGCTACCATTCTCCTCCAATGGTTCGAAGAAATGGAGAGCATATTCATCCATTGTGAATGTCCCGAGGACAAGAAAACCACTTACGCCTTGAGCATGCTCAAGAAGAATGCCCTTAATTGGTGGAACGGTGAGAAGCGCACCCTTGGCGCTGAGGTTGCCATGGCCTTGCCATGGGATGAACTCAAGAAACTCATGCTCAAGAAGTTTTGCCCGAAACATGAGCTTCGGAAGTTGGAAGAGGAGTTTTGGAATTTGAAACAAGAAAGTGGAAATGACGCCATCTACAACGATCGTTTCCATGAACTGAGCCTTCTCATCCCTCACATGGTCACTCCCCTTGAACGTTCAATCGACAAGTACATCTCGGGTTTGCCTATGCAAATCCAAGATTCCGTCCTAAGTCGTGACCCTCAAACCCTCCATGATGCCATCACCTTAGCCGGTACCCTCACCGAAAACCACGTTAAGGCCGGGACCTTGACGTGGAAAAATTCCAAAAAGCCCAATGATAAGCCTGCATCCGAGCCCACCAAAGAACCCAAGCCCGAATCTCCTAAACCCGAGCCTTCTAAGCCTGAATCCTTCAAGCACAATAACAACAACTCTCCTCACTACGACAACAATAAAAGAAAGTCCAATTCCCAAAACTATGTATTAGCACAATCGCAAACCCAACCCACCAAGAAGCCCTACACAGGACCCCACCCATTGTGTGATACGTGTAACTTTCACCATTCGCCTAACCTCAACTGTCGACAATGCACCCATTGCAATCGATTTGGTCACCTCTTTACCACATGTCGTGAACGCAACCAACTCATGATGCAACCATTTACCTCACCTCTTACCCAACCCCAAACTTTACCATATGCCCAACCGTTTACTCAAGCACCCTCAACTATTAGAGCTTGTTACAATTGTGGAAACCCTAACCATTATCGCAATGCTTGCCCAAGACTCGCACACATGAACCAAATTCAATTCTATCCAACTCAAGTCACTCAATATCAAGCTTACCAAACCCAAGTAAATCAACTTCAACCAATCCAAGCTCAACCCATCCAAGAAATTCAAGCCCAACCCATTCAACCAATTCAAGTCAACCAAATTCCAATCAACCAACCAACCAGAAGTAACCAAGCTACTCAAGGACAAGTGTGTTACATCAACGGTTCCCAAGTTTAGGCCTAACCCTTTATGAAGACATGCTATGCAAAAGACATTTATTTTATTTACTTCTGTTCTTTTAAAACTAATGGAATGACTTCATTAAATCTCCAGTTTTGTTATGAATGGGAATTATGGTTAATTATAATGGTATTCAATCTCTCGTTTATCCATATTATGTCGTTTATTGTATTATTTATTGCAACACAATTTATTATCATGATTTAAGTGGTCTATGACCGGTTATTTACCGGGACTATGTGCATGGTGATGTGCATAGTTATCTAATAGTACCGTGTTTGTATCATAAACTACCTATGACCGATTTCCTACAAACGTTTTGGAAATTGGGACTATGAACATGTGTTGTACATAGTTATCTAATAGGAGTCACATGTACAAATTTTATTTTGATATTTTAATACATGGCTACCTAAACTCCTCCAAACTCACCTCATCCTCATGGTACTCTTACCTCATCTCATCGATTTTATAATCTTGATTTCGAGCCTCATATGTTATTATAATTCTCTAATCATGTGATTTGTTTGTTATGTGAATACTTATTCGTAAATTTTGCTGTCATCCTAAGTATTTCTATTTATTAAATTTCAAAATTCCCTCTATCTAATTATTTAATTTAGTAATTATTACTTTTGACGATTAAGTTAGTAATTTCGTTTTATTATGCAAAAATTCTTACTAGCTATTTATGCTAATCAAATTTCATTCACTTACTATTTTTCTTTTTATTTATTTCTCTTGCTCAGATAGTTCCATTCATTTATCGACTTAAAAAGTTTTTCATTAACCTTGTTTTTTTTTCGAACCCGCACAACGGGACGAACCATGTGCATCATGCGACGATCTAAATAATTATGAGTGCACGCATAATTATCGAAATCCTCGCATGGAACCCATGGTGAATACGGTTGTGTGTCATAACTCGGAACCTAGGGTGATTTTGGATAACGGTACAAATATAGATTTGATAAAGGCATGTTGGATACGCCGATGGTACATCCTATATATAAGTGTCCTTATCATATCTTTCATTTGTAGCGTTAAACGAGCCATTCGAAGTTTTGTGTTATTATTTAAAAAAAAAATCTCTCTTGATTTTGTTTTCCTTCTTTATGTTATGATATATTTATTTTTCTTTTTCTTTTACTTTTTTTTTATTTCGAGACGAAATTTCCAAAAAGTTGTGAATACTGTAACATTCGTCAAATTCCAAACCCGAAAACCCGACCCACTCTTTTTTTTTGGATTGCCTTCTCACTCAAAATCAAGGACCAAAATGTAAAGTAAAAATATTATTTATTTATTTTCTTTTCTCCCTTTCCTTTCTTCCCTCTCATCGTCGACCCTCCCCCCTTTGCTTCATGATCCATGGATTAAGGCGTAAATCACGGGATTTGGTCATATATGCACGTCAATTGTTAATTTACGCGTTCAACCATACTCTAATTATGTTATATTACAGCATTTATCGCCATGACAAACCCTGGCTAGCATGATCGAATTACACTATAAATGCGTCACCATTTTTCAATTAAACCTGCACACACCTCCCTCCCTACCTAGCGACTTAAAACCCTAAGACAATTAACTCATACATTGCAGTTAAGATTGTTTTCGCATTCAAGCTTTGAACCATAACCATAAACGGCCGTTATCACTCAATTCATCATCAATCACGGAACTTTTGTTGACGTAACCCAATCGAGGAGCTCGCCGCCTTTATCTTAAATTTTCTTTTATTGCCATCTTGTTCTCGTTAATCCACTTGTTAAGGTGAGTTTACATACCCCTTTTTACATCTTTTATATTTTGGGGGTAGCATGTATATCATATTCAAGTTTACTTATGTTTTATTCACACACCTATTCAAAACACGATTCAATATATGTTTATGTGTGATTATTGCATGCTCTATGATAATGCGTTATTTGCTTAATTGTTTATTTTATGTTTGGGGGTTGGTATCTCATCCTCATCTATCCTCATCTAGTATGATCATACATTTACCCAAGTACTTTGATTTCTGTAACATCCTGAAATTTCTAAGATAATGTTAATTATATTATTTAATAGTAGAGGTGAAGTTTACTCGGGTAAGCGGAGAAATAAATAAATAAATTGAGTAGGATCGGGCTAGTGTTGGTTAATGGATTTGGGCTATGGACTTGGGTCATGAAGGAAAGAAGGATGAGACCATGGGCTTAAGCCCATGATCTATAATTATAAAAACCTTAATCTCCATTTTCCATTCATTTCACACATATTCCATACACCACCAAAACACACACTTAGCTCTCTCTCATCCTACTCTCTCTCTCTCTAGCCGAAATCAAGAGGAAGAAGAAGGATAAACAATTTCCAACCCGAGTTAGACGCGCACAGCTCGAGAAGGAATAACCAGTAGCAGAAGAAGTAACCGAGTTCAGGTGAGTTTCTAGCCCCATTTCCTTGTTATGTTTTCGGGCTGTGTGCATACTCGATGTGAGTGTGAATACACTTACCTTAAGTGGTAAGTGTATGATATAGATGTTATACGAGGTAGCTCTTATATAATGCTTGTCGGTACGTGAACGATCTTCGGATATTGCACGTATCGCCAAGGATAGTGATTGTCTAGTGGTTATTTGTGGGTATAAATGCTATGGTGTGACTTGCTTATTATGTAACGATATGAAGTGTGTTGTAGACAAGTAGAGGTAGAGTGTGTTAGAAGTGGAAGAGTCTAGTAAGAGTGCTAGTGGCATGACGATAGTACGTGGTAGGGTAAGCCTATACGTGACTTCGTTATTAAAGTGGCAAAGTGGCATAACGTTATACGTTATTAAAGTGGCAAAGTGGCATAACGTCATTCGTTATTAAGTGGCTAAGTGGTAGGGGTAAATAGGAGGTTAAGTGGTAACGTGAGCAGGTCAGATAGTGGGATACGTGTCTTTGGATACGTATATGATATATGTAGTGGTTGTATGATAAGTTGCTTGATTAACTAGAACTCACTCAGCGTAGCTGACTTTTAGTATGCACGCGGGTGAGCTGATTATAGAGTTAGCATGAGGACGGCACATGGCATGGATTGAACGGATGGCATCTGAAGAAAGAAGAAAAGATGTTTTAAATATGATGTTTTGTGTTACGGTATCAAAGAAAAGATTAAATGTTTTGTAATAAACTGTTAAGGTTTTATATTCCGCGAAAGTTTTAATTAACTCTGATTTGTAAGAACTGTGTTTATGAGTAAATCCGACGCTAAAGTAGGGCTACCGGTAACGGGGCCTTACAATTTCATATCAATAAGAAGGGGTCCACATCTATTTAGTTGTTAACATTTTCATAAGAATTGTACTACTAATAATTTACATATGAATTGTGGTTTTTATCTATATATGTATTTCAACTAAAACTTATGTATTCTCACCAACATTCGTGTTGACAAAATTTTAATTTTATATATGCTACAGGTACAAGTAATTTACATGGATCAAGATTGAAGATATTAGTTTTTACCTTAGGATATATATTCAAACAATAAATATGATGTAATTGTGTTTATTATTGAATTTGTGTACTTGTTTAATGTTAGTGAAATTAAACAATATTGTCGCTTTAATTAGTGTCTTCTAAGCTACTGTCAAATCAATACGTTACGCCCCGACATGTTCCGCCTTTGGTCGGGGTGTGAAAATCATGATCCATGTGTTGTTCTATTAAACAACCCACCCTGTACATGGAAAATCATGATCAAGAAAAAGTCGCAAACTCTTTTCAGATTCCTAACTCCTTACAAGTAATAAACTGATTTTTACAAACATAAAACCTGAACTGAAAACTTGGTTTTTAAATCAAATAAATGAGATGTGAAACTAAACCATTTAAATTCGTTAAAATAATCAAAAGTTAAAATAACCAAAACATGCAGAAATATTACTGGTTTGAAACTTTAAAAACTACATTAATAACCAAAACTGTGGCCACATTAATGTCCATTCAGTAACTCGTTTAAGGACAAATTAGCTTGAAAACCAACAAAATAAGTGACCATATTAACTTTTGGGCAGGTAGCATGATTTCCAGAAGTTAAACTTGTTTATTTAATTACTTAAACTTGGTATAAATCAGCCTCAAAAGATAACATGTAACCGTGTGGTAAAACCGTTTAATCCGTGGATGGATCTTTCAGTATAATATCAAGTATACATTTATTTAGGCGGAAACAAATTACGTGTGATTTAAGAACAAAGATGAATTAAAGACGATGAACATGATAGTATGACTTCAAAGCACACGTATATTACGTCGGGTACTTAAGCCATTGAACAAAACCAATTACAATGATAATACTTTTGATGTCTTACCTAACTAATGATAAACAATATGTTTATATAGGTTATACAAGTTATATAAGAACAAGCCCGTACAAAGCCCAATACCAAAAATCCCACCGAAATCCCTTGTTCGGTTATCACTCAAAGGACCGTAAACAACTACAAAAGCTCTTTAAGCAAAGTATAAACCACAAATATGCCCTGACAATCTCCCGTTGGTTTATAGCTTTTTTTCTACCCGGTTTGCCACAACATGTGAATTTGCTTCTCCAAACACTCAAGTCTTACAGTTCCAGCCCAAAAAACTATATTTCTGTTCACCCTCTTCTTGACCATTTTCTTGTAACAACGCGGATTTTTCAAATTAATATTTTAATTAAATACCCTACCTGTTTCGATGTTCGGGTTATTTTATTAAACAAAAATACCGCATTTCTTTAGAAGATTAAATATTATTATATTATTGTTTAATTATTTATATATATATAACTTTCAAAATGTTGCAAAAGTTACCCTAAACTAAACTTTTGCCTAATTGTGTTCCACTTTCTATCTCCAGAGACTAATGTGCAAATTATATATATATTATTGACAGAATTACAAATTTTGTCCTTTAAAAAAAGCCAAAAATCGGTTCGTGTCCTTTTCTAAGTTTCCTTGCAGGCGGTGTCCTTTAAACTTTTTTTTTCTACACGTTATGTCCTTTACGCTAACTGGGTTAGAAAAACTCAGTTAAATGCCCTCACGTGAGACGCATGTGAGGGCATTTTTGTCTTTTTGCCTACCCTGCAACAACAACTTCTTCTTCTTCTGCTGTTTCTATACCTTCACTAACATCATCACCTGCCATCACCCTTCCTCAACCACCACCCAACCTTAACCATCACCTGCCACAATCGAATCTAGCACCACCCTCCCATCTCCGATTAACCACCACCGGTATGCATCGTGACCACCACTGATTCACGGCCACCAGAACACCGGAGCTACCAACCACCGTCACCTAGGGTTTCCAAACAGAAACCCGACCCAAAATTAATCCCCAAAATTCCCCAAAATTAACATGTAACCCTTAAATCCCCAAATTGGACTTACTCGTAAGTTGTTAACGGAAGCAGTGGTGGTAGGTAGTTGTCGTCGGAAGTCAGAAGTGGCCGGCTATGGTTGTGGTTGGAATTAAGATGGATTTCGACGATGGTGGCAGAATCATTTGGGGTTTTCACGGCCACCAGAACACCGCCGCTACCAACCACCGTCACCTAGGGTTTCCAAACAGAAACCCGACCCAAAATTAATCCCCAAAATTCCCCAAAATTAACATGTAACCCTTAAATCCCCAAATTGGACTTACTCGTAAGTTGTTAACGGAAGCAGTGGTGGTAGGTAGTTGTCGTCGGAAGTCAGAAGTGGCCGGCTATGGTTGTGGTTGGAATTAAGATGGATTTCGACGATGGTGGCAGAATCAGTGGTGGTCACGATGCATACCGGTGGTGGTTAATCGGAGATGGGAGGGTGGTGCTAGATTCGATTGTGGCAGGTGATGGTTAAGGTTGGGTGGTGGTTGAGGAAGGGTGATGGCAGGTGATGATGTTAGTGAAGGTATAGAAACAGCAGAAGAAGAAGAAGTTGTTGTTGCAGGGTAGGCAAAAAGACAAAAATGCCCTCACATGCGTCTCACGTGAGGGCATTTAACTGAGTTTTTCTAACCCAGTTAGCGTAAAGGACATAACGTGTAGAAAAAAAAAGTTTAAAGGACACCGCCTGCAAGGAAAGGACACGAACCGTAATTTGGCTTTTTTTAAAGGACAAAATTTGTAATTGGGTCTATATTATTAATATAACCCACCTGGTTCAATTTACCCATTTACCCGATACAGATCCAAACCCGATTTACCAGCCCGTTCATACCAATTACACGTCTTGGACCTCAAGTTTTGCAATCTTTATGGTAATTGAATCATAATTTGCATTATGTTTACTTGTATCGGCCAAACTGACATTTTAATTTAGCTAATGCGATCAATTATTATACCTAGTATTATTAGCCGGAAATAATTCAGATTCGTTATACATATAAACAATCGTAATAATCAAATTAAACTTGCAGAAATAATCATCAAACCTTCGTCGTCCTTAACCCTATACTCAATTACATTATAGTCTTCTGTGGATCGTGTTCTGGAACTCGCTTGGCTTGCCCTGTTCTTGTTTAATTAACTATTGTTTAAACATCGATTGAAGTAATTGGTGATATATTTTTACTCGTCATGATCTGCTCTATAATAACCTTATGCTTAATCGATTAAACAATAACGAGATTAACCGATAAAGATTCCTAGGGTTCATAATGAATATTGGATCTGTGTTCGTCTAGTTTTAATATTTCGGTATCATTGTTTAAACAAGCATGCACTCAGCTCAGTTGGCGTGGGCGTTAGTTGGTGGTCTGCTTGGCTAGGTGGCTTGGGCGCGAGTTTGAAACCCCCCAGCCCATTTTTATCTGTTTATTTTTGGAAAATTATCTTTAAACTACTATATATAATACATTTAAGCACATAAATATTAACTAATATCATTAAATCAATAATGAATTATATTTTTTAAAACCGGCATATTAGCTAGTTGTTTTTCCAAACTTGTTAAAAACCATAACAAGTTTATATATATATATATATATATATATATATTATGTATTAAAGATGTGTGAAAGATTTTAATTAGTAAAAGTTTAGTAAGGTTTTAATTTAAAATACACACTTAAAATCTAGAATTATTAGTTAATATATTAAGTTAATTTTCGTCAAGTATTTTCTAAATCAAATGTGTGTGTGTATTATTTATTACAACTTTAGTACTTATAAGTAAAAGTTTTTTTCTAAACGATTTGATTTTATATAAAATATTGTTCACAAGTAATCTTTATTAATAATGATAATATGTAATATTTTAACTCTCCAATACCCGTTTGTATCTCGAATCATTATATAGTCCATTTATTAACCTCTAGTATTATCCGTTATTGTTGTTACTTAGGGTTTTCCCGTTGAATCATCTTGAGCGTGACGTTTATTCTCTTACCATTCTTAACGCATTTATTCGTTTGCTTATTGTTAAGGTGAGTATTTCACTCCCCTCTTTTACTTATTTTATCTGTTTGGGGACATATGCGTAACTTGATATTTTATATTATATAGTATTCAACCGTAACTGTTTATCCTTGTGTGTATATTAGTAATTGCTTAACTTGCTATTTGTTTATTTGCTTTGTTTGAACGCATTTCGGAAAGGTCCATCATTTTTAGTATGATCATACAACTATCTTTAGTAACCAATGTCCATTTTTATGGAAACGGTTTAGCCCTAGCTTGGTAACCCATGTTCATTTGCATGGAAATGGTTTAGCCCTATCTTTTTTTTTTTGGTTGATTTGTTTATGTGTTATGGCTTAACAGTTTAACCCATGTCCACTACGGTTAATAAACGGCCGATTGGCGAGCGTCCGCACGTCCCACCTCGGTAATGTGAGAATGTCAGCAATATATTGAAAATACTAGACGCCGTTCTCCCACTTAATTATACAAACCCTTAATTCCGAATCGTATAACCAAGAAATGATGTCACCTTTGACTGTTTGCACGACTTTGAATGTAGTCTTTTGATTTGCTTTGGCACGTGCACTGACATACAGATTGTGTTCTTGATCAACGTATCGATAGGCTTCAATAATCTTCGAAGTCAGGGTCTTGTTGTGATTTCCAAACTAACCCTCAGCATCATGATCCAACAAGCTTGATCCTTTTTCCGATACTTTCTCTTTCCTCTTTGTTGTCTTCTTAAGATGATCTTCGGCAGCTTTAACATGTTCTTCTGTGAATGATGGACACCGTGATCAACATTTGAGTGTGTATACAAATCAGGGTACTCCTCTTCCGTCACATCTTCGATCTCGATCTCCTCGTCTTCATAAATATACGACGTATTCCCGTGTGGAATACTCGTGCCAAGCAAGACTTCTTCATCGTTCACAACCTCCACATCTTCCTCAGCTTCCAATGCGTCCATCTCTTCATCTTTCAACCCCATCAATAAAGATATTTGATCACGAGACAGGGCGTGATCAATAAGTTCACCCTCCTCGATCTCGTCAGCGTTGGTGGTAGGACTGGCAATTCGTGTCTTACAGGTTTAACAGGTAAGAGGCGACGCGCGTGACACAAATATAAAACTTGAATACGACTCGTTTAATTACTTTATATGCCATGACTATAAGACAGTTTTAAGTTTTGTGTACCAATAAGGGATAATGAGGGAGTCTAGCCTACTAATTTTAATTATTTAAGAAAATAGAAAAATCACATACCGCACTTTTTTGATTAACAGGTCTTATCATTTCTTTATCAGGTACCCAATTGCCAGCCCTAGTTGGTGGTACTCATCACCACCCCCTTGTAATAATCCATAAACAAAACGGTGTTGGCTTCGATCGACTCGATAGGCTTGACATTAGTCGTATCGTGATAAACAACTATCTGTCGATCATTGCCTTCACCACCACCACCACTCGTACCCGCAGAAGATTAGTCGTGAACTTTTTCGGCTCACTTCCACTAATACTACTTGTTAAAAACCAATAAGAGCTTCAATCGATTGAATCGTTCATATCGATTAAACACAAGATCTGGTTATATGATATATGTATATGTATATTATGCTTAATAATGTTAACGAAGTGTTGAGAGAGTAATCGGGAAGAGTAACAGCAAGAGCGAAAATACATTATAAAAACTTAAATTAATCTGAGGCTAAACGGCCTATATATAGAAGACGAATGTCATTCGTTACATGAAGCTCGTCTAACTCAAATAGCTTTTAAATTGAGTTATAAAATCTAATTTATTCATGAAACTCTTTCATCATCAAATCCTAAGTATATTATTAACTTTCTTACAATAAATAAAATTAAAATCCAAAAAAGTATATATTAAAAACAAATAATGTAAATATAGGGGCATAAACTTGTATATATATATATATATAAACACACACACACACATATGCACTTGCAAAAGTGCTCACGCGTTGTTGCGGGCTCTTATAAATTATCCCCTCGTACTGGCTTGTAGTGTTTGGTGTGGTGTGTAATGGGTTATCAATGAGAACGTGTTGTCACATGTGCATATGGTTTGTTGGGTGTAGATTTTTGTGTAGGGTTCTTACTAAAATATGGTGCATATATATTGGACACATTGTATGTGAAATATATATTAAGTAGATTTATGGGCTTTGTGATTTTTAAGCAACATAAAGGATTGAATGTGTGTTAGCCGGTGAGTAATTAGAGTTGAAATTCAATCAGGAGATGAAAGAAATGCTCAAACTAAAGCCACAAAGTTGTGGGTCAACGATTTGTAAAAAGGGAAAAGTAGTGGGCACACGTGATTTGATTGTCCACATGCATATTGGTGGTGTTTTAAAGTGATTGGTTCGGAACTTGAAGAAAAAAAATATTTGGGGCATTACAAACTGCCAAGCAGGAATATGATGGGAATTAAGAAAACCATACGACATTGTTAAACTTATATAGCACGAGAGACAAGGGTCTTATGGAAGACTGCCCCCTTTTCATTGGTAAACTAATTCATTAGGTAGGCATGTCCCAATGGTTTGGTGATAATTGTAATCTCATATAATTTTGTTGGTCAGCCATAGAAAACAATTTTCCCTTTGTAACGTAATGGGTAACTAGGATCCAAGAGTGCAAGGATACTAGTGGGATTGTGATATCCTTAATATCATCGAAATTATCATCGTTTATGTCAAACTTTTGAGCATCGGATTTCGGTGTTTCTGGATCAATCGAGGGTGAGGTTTTCGAACCTTTTGGGCGTCGCTACTTCCAGACCCGATGGGGAATACGACTCCCCACTTAGGGTGATCACGAAGATGTTGCCAACACTTTATTTAAATGAAGAGCCTAAATTACTATGTACTCTACCAGCGTCGCCGGAATAACGTTTGCATCATTCACACCACTAACCCACTCGTTCAAAAGTCGTTGGTAAACCCGTCGAAAGAGTTGGAACTTGGCGTTTATATCAGACCATTTTCCCGATATAGAATAATTTTTTCAGTATTCATCCCCTTTGCCCATTAATTGGAAAACAAGTTCCCAAACTTTAGTCCAAAATATGCTTAATTCTTGATAGTTGGCTATAAAAAAGGTTAGAAAACATATTAGTAACCATTAATATTATTATTAAAGGAAAAACGAATAAAATAAAAAATTAATTTTAAGCACATACCACATTTGGAATCTTCTAAGATCGCGGTCCACGACAGCGCAAGCGTGTAATACTCGTCTTGTATCCACGACAAAGTTGTTTTTTAGTCCGAGGTTCGCCCACTTCTTTCTTTTCGTGTGAGCACGCTCGTTCGGATTTTTTTAGCTTTGCTCGAACTGGGTTGTGTCACCGTCTCGGGTTATGTCTCTTGCATCGTCTTGTCTTGTGTCACCGACATGTTTACAGGCGAACCAACACCCATTTGGTTAAAAAAAACCCGGCTTGTAAGTTGACATTTCTAAATATTGCATATATGACCATATGGTAGGGTCGAAATTAACACCAACCGGAAGTCGGGGTTGGTTGAGTCGCTTGGGTAGTGTTATGTTGAGTTGGTTGGGTGGTGTTAGTGCGTTGATTGGATGCGAATGGTCCAAAATCGAGCATCAAAAGGTTGAATGGATTCATACTGGGTTGAATTTTTTGTTAAAATATGTTATATATTTTTGGTAAAGAACGAGAGAAAGAGTTGTGTTTAAAACTTTTTGATTAGTTGGGTTTATATAGGGTATAGAATTTAATAAATTTTTGATTAGTTGAACGGCCTTGGTAGATCATGCTTTGTTTCTTTGCTGTTCAATAAAGCATCGCCATCAACACCGTGCTAACATATATAGATACAAAAACTTGTGGCTCGACATATATAAATAAAACATAAAATTATTAATCTTTATGAAGGGTAATTCCCCTGCACTTTGCTTCTTTACGGGTCCCCTTCCATTTGCATTTCGTGCTTCTTCTTTTTCTTTTCCTTTGACTTTAAGCAGCCTAATCATGGTTCCTGTAGAAAGTAGAAACATAAGCACCGTACGTATGGGCGTTCGTTTCAGAATCAATTAAGAATTAGTCATTAGTTTAAAAGAAACTAAATCCATAAAACCTGAAACATCTGCTTCTTATAACTTAAATTAGTATAAATTCAAATAACTAAATGAAGTATACTTTCATCACAAAACACAAAAGTAAGTGAACCTAAAAGGCTTTCTAAATTGAACCTGCATGCTTTTTTTCTACTTATCAAATTAAATGATTGGACATGATCAGTTATTAATGTTTTTATTAACTGATAATAAAGATAGATAGATAGATAGATAGATAGATAGATAGATAGATGGTTAGCATTTGAACAACAAACAAAACAAACAAGGATCAATTCCATATAGTTGAACATAATAAATTATTATTGACCAGGTTAAAATCTGCTGGTTCGATTCAGGTTTGAGCGGTGGAAAAGCATAGGGTTACTAACCGGTAACAACCCTTCGGTTCTTTTCATTTTCAACTTTTAACTTTGTTGTTTTAGGTTTCATTTGGGCTCAATTTTTTTAGTCGTTTCTGTTCCAATTTTTTGGAGTCGCACTTGTAGCCTCGGTTTGGTACATTGATTGTAGTTTATTTGACTTTATTTCGGTATAGGTGTTTTTAGTCTCGTTTTACTTTGGTTCAGTTTGATTTTACTTTATTCGACTTTTGGTTTCAGTTTGCTTTCATTTAGGTTTGGTTTCAGTTCAGTGTCGGTTTCGTTTTTGATTCAGTTCGGTATCTTACCCAATTGTAAATAATGTAAAATAAAACTCATATTTTAAAACTGTATAAAGTGTAGTATTTGACTTAGATTCAATATAAACTTCAAGTGACTTTCAACCCACTTGGTCCATTTTGGTGCTTAAGTCGTCTAGGCCTAAATTGGTTAACAATTAAGTCTAAACCGTTTTTGTTCTTCCGTTTTCCACATATTTTTCATACTAATACACTGAACATTTGATTAATCCAACAACGCTAACTAACTCCTACAAGATAAATAAGTTTAGTATTCCAAATAAAGCCTAACAAGTGTTCAAAACCGGATATCCGGACTTTCGGATGTCCAAACATTTCGGATAGTGGATTTCACTATCCGAAATTTCGGATATCCAAATTTCGGATATCCGTTCGGATAGTAAATCGGATATCCGAAATCTGAACAAAAAAACATTTCCAAACGGAAATTGCAGATCGAAATCCAAACTTACAATATAACAAATCAATGGAATGTGAATAATTAAATGTCTTATAAACAAATCTAATAAATAATATTGAAACTAGAAACACCACCGTTAGAATACTCAGACCACCACCAATCTACCATCAAAGACATAGATAACCTTTTACCACCATTGGAGGGAGGAAGGTCGGCGGCCGGAGAAGAAAGTTAGGGCCGAGGAGAGCGATGGAATCGGAGACGAGGAGAGAGTTAGAGGCGAACGACCACAGCTTTCCAAGACGGCGATGAGAGGAGAGGAGAGGAGTGCGAGAGACCGGAGATGTGGAAGAAATTAGGAGCAGCAGCGTATGTTAGGAAATTAGGGTTTTTCAAAACATTCAGATGTTATATAATTTTATGTATATGTATGTTAAAAAAATTAAAAAAATATTATTAAAGGTAATATTTCGGATAATTCCGATATCCGAAAAATTCAAGAATTACTATCCGAATCCGAATCCGAATTTTCGGATATCCAGGATTCGGATATCCGAATTTTCGGATAGTTCGAATTCGGATTTTCGGATAATTCGGATACGAATTCGGATTCGGATACTTTTGAACACCCCTAAATCAAGCAGTTGATTGCTTCATGGCTTGGCTCATTTACACCCCTAGTGTTAAGTGAGGTGGAAACGGGTGAGATAAGTAAACTATAAAAAACGATCTATTTTTAAAGTTGGACGGGTTGGATCGAGATGACCCATATTTCATTTTGAATTTCATAATGGCATATATATTAAATGAACTTGTATAATTTATTATTACAAATAAAAAGTTGCACCAACAAAAGATTACACCGATTACATTTATTGATGGGTTAAAAAAATGATTTGTCGAGAGGAACCCACACAATATTAACTTTCAGGTTCTCATTTGTGAATCTCAAAACAAAAATAAAAAATTTTATTCAAGTGACCTCTCTTACTTTCATGTGTAGCGTCTCAGCGACTTCTTCATCACCATCACCATCACCTAAAAAACAATGAGGGAAAATGAGTCTAAAGTTAGATGATGATGATGATGATGATAATGGTTAAAACATAACAAAGAAGACTTAACTCGCTTAAAGATGCATTCTTTCAATTTTTCCAAATTTTGACAATCAAATTCAATTATACACAAACTAACTTACAATTTATTAGAGCTTTTAACAACGAGACCCTTTTGTATTATATTTGACCTATAAATTGTTGGTATAGTATTGCTAATACTATGCTAGCTGCCACACATGAAAAATAAAACTAATAAACTTATCGTAGGGTCACGATTTGGTTAGACTGACGTATATCAAAAGACCATGACATGATCAAGGCAAAATAGAAATAATCTAGAAGAGTCAAAGTATTATACAAGATGGAATTTACGGCTTGGAGCATGTAATACCGAAATCCATAGGGATTTCAGTTTGCATGGGTTAGCAATACAGAAATTATGTTGATTTCTGTTTGGGCTTAGTTGTGCTTAATCATTGGGCCTCTTGTAAACGCTAACTATATATAGCATGTTTAATCATTTTAGGGTTAGTGGTTGTTGAGCAGAACTAGAGATCTATCTAATACTTTGATAGCCCTTTGATAGCCACCACATCTGGAGAGCATAATATTCTGTGTGAATCGGTTTATGTGTTTGACGATTTATTGATAATAGAATTGTATGCATTGAAACCAAAGTACTTCGTGTTCATCATATTTATATTGTTCTTCTACATCGTTCTTGAATCATCACGGTGTTAGGATTCTGCACTAACATCGTGTTTGGGTTGATATCATATTGTAGTGATCCAGATTCGCGACTTACAATTGGTATCAGAGATTTTTGAACCTTTCAAGGCTCGGTTTGATATCAACGGATTCAAGTTTTTGACTTGTTTGGTGTTTTTGGTTGTTTTTCTGGCGAAAATCAAACCGGCGAAGAAGGAAACTGTTGGTTTGGTGAAAGATCTCATTTAACTTGGAAACAATTTGAATCCCATAAAATCAGGGAGTTAGTTGTTACCAAATTAGAATTATAAAACTCGTTTTCAAGAGTTCTCGGCTGTGTAAGAGTTTTCTGCCCTCCAAAGATCAGGGTTTTCTGCCAAAGATCAGGGTTTTCTACCAAAAATCTGAGTTTTCGGCCAATTCTGCTACTTCTTGGTCACTTTTAAGGGTTTTCGGTCAATATTTTAAGTTCTCGGTCAAACTTAGTTCTCTGTCAAAGTCAACAGTTCTCGGTCAACGGAGTTCTCGGTCATCTCTTGTTTTCGGTCATCTTGGGTTTTCGGTCAACCCTTGTTTTCGGCCAAACTTAGTTCTCGGTCAAAGTAATAGTTCTCGGAAAAAATCTTGAACGAAATTTTTCCTAAATGCTCCTTATAAGTGAGACTTCATTCTTGAAAATTTTGGCAAAAACATTTTTTTCGGGTGAATTTCGGTGAAATTTTTGCTGGAAAATCGAAAAATTTGTTTTGAACGAAAGTTTTCCTAAACGCTTCTTTTGAATGTGACATCTTTCTTGAGAATTTTGGCGATCATATTTTTTTTCGAAAAATTTGGCGGAAAAATCAGAGTAATTCCTTCAATTACTCAATGGATTCTCAACAACCCATCTCAGTGTTTAGAAGTGCTCCCTCACAAGTAGTATTTCAGAGTTCACCTACAGAGGTAAGTTTTCAATCATGTTCTCAAGATTGCATTGATAAGATAAGTTTGTATAAGCTTCACAATGATAACTTGATATGGGAGATGGAAAGGATAAAATATGAGAACTTTAAACTTAAGAAAAATGAAAAAGCTTTCCTAGATAAAATAGAAGCACAGAAAAAGGACATCTCTAAGCTTAAATATGATTTCAGTATAAAATGTTGTTACCACCTAGATGCCAAACAGGAAATCGCTGAATTAACTGTTAAAATGGAAGCCTCCAAGTTAGAAATTTTGAATCTAACTAGTAAATTTGAAAGGGCTGAACTAGACTTTAAAAAATTCGATGGTTCCAATATAGTAGTCAATTCAATGATTAAAAATCAATTATGGTGGAAAGAAAACGAAGGTGAGGATATAGGATATAGTCAAGTACCCCCACCATACAATAACAACTATACTAGTTTTCCTCTTACCAAAGAGCAAGAAGAAAAGATAAAAGACAAGAAGTATGGTAAACATGTTCAATCTGAAATTGTTGGATCGGGATCCCTAGAGAAAATTAACCCTGTTTTTAAATGTGTGAACAATTTTGATGCTTCTACTTCAGGTGCAGATATAGTAAATGATGTTGCTTCTGATAGTAAAGAGGTTCAGGCTAGTGAAAATAAATCTTATTCTAACGTGTCATCAAACTCAGATGACACCCCAACACAAAATTGTACTAATAAAAATACACAGAGTTGTGGCAACAAAGGGAAGACACATGAGAAATCAGCACAACAAGGACAGTCTCGTCCTCATAGTTCCTCTGGATCTCCATGTGTTGATAAATCAATGGGTGCTATTTATATAAAGAGGCAAACATGTTACCACTATGGACCAGGACATATAGCCAGAAATTGTGTTCATCTTGTATATGTTCCCTATTACAAGCAAAATCAGAAGGCTGCACCAAGGGGCAAGAAGAATGGAAAAACCTGTCCTAAGAAGGAATTCCAACATGAGGCAAGTGCTTGCGTTGATATTAGAAGAAGGATGAAGGCGTGTTTCGTCTGCGGGAAAGGCGGGCATTTGGTAAAGGAGTGTCACTGTCGTCCTGTTAATAGACAAGCTTCTCAGGTGAAAGGTAATAAGTTTCAACGGAATCTAGTGGTTAAACAAAATGCTTATTTTAGAAAACCACGTGTATCTGTACAACGGGTCACAGATACTCAAGAATTCAAAGTTAATATGACAGTTTTGCACTCAAATGATTTAGAAACTGTTAAAAGAAAAATAAATTTTCATAAATCAAAGAATGTTGAGAGTTCTAAGAATTCAAATTCGAATTGTTCTACTCCAAAGTCTGTTCTTTCAAATTTCACTAAACCAAGACAGACTTGGAAACTTAAAACTCAGCAAACAGAATCTGTATTAACAAATGATTCTGTTAAAGATAGGAAAGATATGAGTTGGCAAAAGGTCACATATTTTGATGCTCAAGGGAACCCCAAGACATTTATGACTTGGGTTCCTATGTCCAACTGATCCCGCTATGCGTGTAGGAACAACCACAAATTCATTGTTTATTAAATGGGTTGTTCCAGGCACATGACAGGGCAAATATCCATTGTTTTTAAACCTTTAAACCATAAAATGGATTACTTGTTGCCTGGACAGGATTTTAGGGTGATAGAACGTTTTTTAATCTACTCTCTAAGTGTGTAGGAACAAATCAGGGAATACATTGCATATTAAAAGGTTTGTTCCAGACATTCAACTCGCAAAGATGCAGAACAAGCTTATTCCTAGGGGGAGATTCTCACAAATGGGAAAATGATGTCTTGAAGATAAAAGGTAACCGTATCACTTTGGTATGAAAGATTGATCAATCAAAAATATTTTAAAATTTTAAATTTTTAAAAAATACAAAAATATTTTCACGTATAGTTTTTCAAGTATAATGTATTTTGTTTCCCAAAAATGAGAAAATGACTTGAACGTACATGAGAAATGATAGTACATCAGTTTGTTGACTATCACACTTAATCATATATTATTATTAAATACTATGTTTCGACAATTGAGTCTTTTTGAGGTTAAATTGTACATAAAAGTTTTCCTTTCAGTCAAAATTTTTGCACAAATTTTGGGGGAGAAAATTAAAAAAAAATCAAAAAGAGTGTGCGTATGTTCTTATAAAATTAAAGATTTTAAATATGTTTTAACACACTTTTTCTTAAAATTATATCGGTTGCTTAAGTTTGAAGGACATATACTTGTATATGTTTGGTTTCGTCATCTACTTGTAGACATACAGGATAGCCATTCACCTAAAGACTGAAAGTATCTGGGGTCGATTGTGATGTGTTTTGTTTTAATTCTTTCGCTTAAAATTATGTCGCTTATTCTAAGTTTGAGGGACATGTATTTACATATGTGTTTGGTTATGTTAACCACTTGTGGACATACGGGATAGCCATTCACCTAAGAACTAAGAGCTACCGGGGCGACTGAGTTTTAAATTGTGTTCTGTAATTTTATGGGAAGTGATATAATTATTCAGTTAACAGCTTTTTAGAAGCTTCAAAACATTTTCAAATGAAAATTGATCTACCCTTTAAGTGATAGATAAATTGTTTCTGTGTGCCTAACGGGTGAAGTTATTAAGCTTAAAAGGCTCTAGAACAGTCATTGATTTGTTTGGTAGCTTTCCATGATGCGTAAAAGTTGAAGTGATATAAACTAAATTTGCTAAACTTACTGTGGAGAGTCATTTTGAAGAAATGTGCATGTCTCCATATACATCTCTCCGAAGGATAGGCAGAAAAGCAATTACCCAGTCATACACAAGCCCGTTAGTCTCTTGATCACCAAAAGTATTGTGTTATTAATTAAAAAAAAGTAAATAATAAAAAAATTAAAAAAAATATATCAAAAAATTGATTACTGTGTTATTAAAAAAAATTGTATTTCAAAAGCTTAAAGGGTCAAACTAGAACTACATGGGTGGGGCAATCAAGTAAGTCCTATACACTCTGAATGAAAGGCCTGTAAGTCCGGACGGCTTGTAAGTCCAACGTTCAACCTTAAAGCTTAAATTCTTGTTTGTGTATCTATAAAAATCTTTTGATCAAGCACTAGTGGGTTGGAGTCAAATTGGGGTGATCTGGGGAAAGCCAAATACGCTTTGAGAATAGATAGGAGGCATCACAGGTCCATGAGTGATGTCCATCTAAGCTTTATGCTGAACTGAACCTAATTCATATGACTAATTGTCACACCCCCATTTCAAGCCTATGAGTGTGATCATTAGTTGGTACCATGTTTGTAAATATATCAGAGTTGCGGGTTAATGCGAAAGACTTTATAAAACATAAGGATCGATATTATAAATAATTACATTACAAAAGACGAGACGAAAGTCTCGTTTAGTATTTACTTGTTTATATGTTTCACAAAAATATTATATTTTAATATTCAACAAAATTATTCGAGCCATCGGATTCTTGAGCTTCTTCGTCTTCAAAAGCTCTAATCTTGATTACCTGCAAAAATGTTATAAAAATACGTCTGACGCTAAAAATATTTTCTTTACTTAATCACCCCTCGAGACCACGTAAGTCTCGGCCCATCATGGCTTAGGAATAATCAAGTTAAACAATCATCATAAACTCGAGTCTCTACACTAGGTCACCTCAGCAAAACACCGCAGCGTTTCGACATAACTTAGGTTCCATAAATATACACATGGTCAGTCTCACTCGGACATAACTTAGGTCCGGCCCATCGTGGCTGGAGGTCGTGACCAAGCGTGGTGCGATGTGCCCACCACATTCCACATATGTAAGGATCCAGACAAACGTATACCACAGCCTGAGGGCTAGGCTTGTACTCTTATTTACAATGTTTTAGAGACACATAGCCTCATGTAAAGTTTTACACATAACACATTTGATTGTTTGAAAACAAGTTTGTAAAAGTGGGGCGTATTCACCTTTCAAATGGGATAGGCTTCCAATGTCACACCCCGACTTAGGGCTAGGCGTGTGACCACAAGTTAGTACCTGTTTTGTAAATATATCAGAGTTTATGGGTTAATTTTAGCGGAAGACTTTGGTTATAATAAAATATTAATTTATTTGAAAGCTTGTCGGATAATAAATACCCGAATGTTTGATTTATAAATCATGTTTCAATCTTGTTTATAATATTTTGATAATATAAAACTGAGCCATCTCTACCTTGCGATCGTCTATCTTCATGTATGACTATATTCCTTGCTACTTGAGCTAATATGTTTCCCTGAAATGTGGGGAAAAATACGTCAACTATATGCTGGTGAACACGTATGACTAAATAAAACATTTGAATGACGTTTACAATACAAACGCAGTTTTCTTGACAATCTCAGCGGAAGCATTTCTACTTCCGGTATATGTACCACTGCCCTACACACACAACGGTATTCCACGAGCCAAACGGCCCTGATCTGAGAACTGGTCATGACCGTTTAAGCCCGCGGCTTCATTGCCTTTGATTGATTGGGCTTTAACAGCTATGTTTGGATCCAGACACATGTGTATTCGGTCTGAGTTGATATTATTCTCTACTTTGTATTATAACGTTTTAGAGATTTCATTATCTCATGTATACATTGATTGACTCGTTAAGACAAACACCCGTTCGTCTTATTGAGTATAAACATGTTTTGACTGATTGAAAAGGTTAACGTATTCACGTTATAAAAGGTTTGAACGTATTCACCTGTGATTGACTGTTCTGAATGATATGGTGATTTCGTTTGAAACCTTGACTGTGAATGAATGATTTATTGACTGATTGAATGATTGACTGATTGAATGATTGACCTATAATAAAATAGGTATATAAATACCCGGATTGTCTTTTAATCCGGCTATAGACCTTTAGTCTGGTTTAAATAACTTTAAACCTTGATTGATCATTTATTTGAATAAAATACTTTGACCCGTAGTCTTTCTGTTTATTTATCAAATCATATGATGAGTTTCTTCTTCATGAAGAAACATCTATAATCTGTTTCTTCTTCAAGAAGAAACATTCATTGACTGCTATGCATGTAAAATCTTATGTTTCTTACACATGAAGAAACAATGTTTTAACTATATTCTTTGTATACGAATGCTATGTTTCTTAATCGTGAAGAAATTATATTTCCTTATGAATGTAAAACTGATGTTTCTTAGTTGTAAAGAAACACTATTATAATCCTTTGAATGTTTAAAGCTTATGTAAACATAATTATGATCAAGGTTTGGGCTATACCCCTGACTATGGTCTAAGCCATATAAAAATAATATCATAATGACTTAGGTCAGAACTCTTACCTTACACGGTTATTCGAAGTTAGATACCTAAGTTTGTATGAGCAGCACTTCTACTCTATGTCACATACTGGTGCTTAGATTGTCAGAAATTCGAAGCTTAGCACGAACTTCAAGGTTGGCACGCAAAACGAGGCAACATATGGTGGCCGTCGTGACGTGAACGTACTTCGAGATAGAATGTCGGGTTATTTTCGGATGGAACGCACTTCGAGGTTTCGTTGGTGTATGACACGGATTACGAGGTGACGATTGTCGGGTCGGGGCACGTAAATCGAGGTAGAGAGAGTAATTTCTAGAGAGAGAGTCTAGAAAGAGAAAGTTTGGTGTGAGAAAATGAGATGTCGTTCACCCCCCCCCCTTTTATAGCTGATTTTGGATCCCATCGCGGTACGCGATGGGTCCTCTTCGTCGGCCGTCGCGCCGCCATTTTTGCATGGGCGCCACGTGGCCTGCCACGTGTCCTTCCCTTCTGCCATGTGTCACCAAAGTGTGACATGTGTCCCCGACACGGACCATTGTGGTACGCGATGGCCGTCTTCTTGGACTCATCGCGTAGCGTGATGGGTCCCTGAATATTATTTTTCACTTTTAGTCCCTTTTCTTTGATAGCTTGTCATTTCTAGTCTAATTCTCGTTGTCCAACAAAATACTAAGGCGGCTCTCAAGCGGCTCGCGGCGATGCGAGCGTGCGAAGTGCAAAGTGCGCCATCAAAGCGCCACATTGCGCCCATCGCCCTTCGCCCGAGCCCGTGCGCGTGCGCGTCGGGTGCTTCGCACCCTCCGCTAAGACCACTTGGTGCATGCTAGGCATATAAGAATATTATTATGAAAAATCTCTTTCTTATAAAGAGCTTCCATTTCTTTACCACTTTCCATGTTGGATGGGTTTTAACTTCCTTATTTATACCTATATGGAATGCTTCCACTTTCTTGCACCTTTCCATGTGGGATGGAATTTCCTTTTTCCATATCCTTAACATAAGATAACTTTGTTTTTATTTCCTTATAAAATGATCTTGTTTTCTTTAAATTTTCACAACACTTATTTAGGGAATTTTTTAATCCTTCAACTTTACTTAGTTGTCAAATTTGGATCGAAATTTTGGGGATGTTACATCCTCCCCACCTTGGAATGAATCTCGTCCTCGAGATTCGTTGTGAATGATTTCTTACTTCTCAACTTATGATCAGATCCTATCAAATTTAGAGATGTTTGGATGATTTTAATTCTTGATTTGTTGTTAACTCACATCTTTTGATGATGTATTTAGTTAATAGTTCAGAATGTCATAAGTAATTGTAAATTGCTAAGCACAGTGGCCAGTTGTGTTTAACTATTTACCTTACCTCGTATATTCTAAACATTTACTGATGTTAACTAGAGTGTATCTTGAATTCAGTCTACCGAATCCTTTATTCATCTCGATAACTTTCAAGATATTCATTCTTGAATCATGTAATTCTTGATAGTTTCCTTCCGTTTATCAATTGTATCTTTGAACTTTCAAAGTTCGAATGTTCCTATGTCTTGGTTTAACTCATTCTCTTTATTTCATCTTTCTTTAGATGATGATTGTGTAAAAGAGTTTCTTGTGTTTCGAGAACTTTCGAAATTTAACTATCTCTTAATAGTATTCTTTATCACGATCTTTATGCTAAGGTATTTAACTTACCCTTTTATTGCTACAAAACTTTTCGTTTAAACATAAGTAGTTTATAAGAGTTAACTAACTCTTTCTTATGCCTTTGAATCTCGGACTACTGTTGTTCGTTTCTATTCTTGATTGCCAAATGCTCCTTGTGTTTCTTTCCTTCCTATCGTTGTTGATCCTTTAATTGCGTCTTTGAACATTCTCTTTAAAATGTCTGTTTTCTCTATAATTGAAGCATGCAACTGTTTTCCATCTATAGTCGTCTTCAGAATGACTGGTTTTGTTATAGAATGTACGCGTGACTGACGTATTGTTCTTGTTCTGTTTTCGACACTTTCCATAATGTCGTTTATCACAGTTCTGACAGATTGGTCTTTTGGATTTAAATGGTTTCTCCTTGTTGATGTTATTCTTTTGTTTGATTGTTTGCCCTTTCTTTCACACACTATTTTTCTCTTTAACCTCTGTATTTCTTACCATACTATTGATCAAATATCTGGCCAATTCCATGGCCGAGGAGGTAGTTTGGGGCATATGGTTTCTTACTATATCTCATATCTCTTTGGGTAACCTTATATGTATTGAATAACTCTGTCGTATTCTGAGTTGTCTAGAAGCGAAGTTGATTGGTAATCTCCAAGGAACTTAGTGTTGTACTCTATGAGATTTGTGATATCCATCTTAGTTTGAATAAGATTGGCTTATGGTATGGGCAAAAACTGTTGTAATACGAATTTTTTAACTACTTCCCAATTTATTTGATACAAGGTTCCTATGCCTTTTCTCATGACTAGAGTGTTCTATCATTCTAGAGTTTTAAAATTCAGAGATGTGTACTAAGTCCTTTGAATCTTAGTATATTGACTAATGATAACGATGGACTCGATCTCTTCAAGCCATCGTAGAGTTGGTATAATACCTTGGTTTCCATAAAATTCTTTTGGTTCAAAGGTTTTGAAATTCTTAAAACTACAACCTTAAGTTACTAATGGTTCTTGAAGTTCTTACTATCCATATTGAAACTATAATGGTTTTTCCATGATGATAAGGATTTTGGCTTGAATATTCAATTTTGTATCTCTCTCCTTTCATTATAACAATAAGAGAGATCATTGTGTCATGAATTCTCTCTTGCAATTTGACTAAATATCGTTCAGGAATCTCATGGTCAGGTTGTCTCATATTCTTGTTGTTTTTCTAATTGAAAATTTTATCATTATTTACTAACTGTTTTGGTTCAACCTTCAATAAATGAAATTACATCAGTTATGATAGGAACTTAGATACTGATGATAACTATGTAACTAATGAACTTAATGCTATATGAACTCGTTTCATAGATTTGTCGTATCCTTAGAGGAATCTCCTTTCCAACTTTTCTCAGACCTAACTAACATTTCCTTAAGGTTATTTGTTTTGTGTTTGGCACAATCCATATGTTTCTCCCTTTTTACTGAGGAATGATATTGAAAAACTTTTATAAGATGATATATCCATATATCACTTAATTACCTTCAGAATATATTTAATGATTGTTGATAAAATTCTACTTAGATATTACTAGTTTGTCTTTTATTGTATGCTCTTGAAATGACTAGTACATAC
Source organism: Bidens hawaiensis (assembly GCF_021521415.1). Lineage (NCBI taxonomy): Eukaryota > Viridiplantae > Streptophyta > Magnoliopsida > Asterales > Asteraceae > Bidens > Bidens hawaiensis. Next base: position 326,568 of record NW_027491642.1, read on the forward strand.
CTTGTGTACAGACAACCCATGAGAATTTCAAATTCTCTTTCTAGGTTTGTTTATGTCTCTTTTGCTAAATATTTTTTTAGCATTGATTTGAAGTTATTTATTCTCTTAATTTTGTCCACCTGGACTTTTCCTTTAAGCTGGTAATTTCTTCCAAACTTGATGGGAGAATTACTCTTTTATTCTTTCTATTTCATGACATAATTTAAAGATAAGTTTAGTATTTCAAAGAAAGTAAAACATATCTTATGTTGTAGTAGCAAGAATGTACAAAACTACTATTGCTATATTTATTACAATTTATTGTCTACTTCCAGCGAATGATCAATTTCTTGTTCTTGTTTTTCCTTTTTGATGCTTTTGCTTATCTCCTTTTCTTTTGTCTTTCCTTGTTTTCCATTTCTTTCTTAAGCATTGCTTATGCTAATTTGGTGACATTGATTTCGTAATGATTAGACTTATTTTCAATGTCATACATTCCTTCTAAGGAAATTCTGAGTCGTATTCAAGCGTTTTTCCTTGAGTGTGAGTGAAGTAATGATTTTGAAATGCTAAATATATTGTTTATTCTTGATATTTGTCTCCATTACTCTCTTTCCCTTTTTTGACGATATTAGTTTTGATTTACTTGATCCTGCTCCTTGTGTATTCTGATTTACACTTATCAGAACTGGTGGAGTATCGAATGAATCTGAATTTCCTTCCATTGTCGTTTGATATGAGTCTTCGTTACTGGACACATGAATTAGGAGTAGAGATGTTCCAATACATCCCTTTCTTTTACCGGATTGAGGTTTGAATGGTATAACTATTATGATTGGAAATCTGCGTGAGATTTGATTGAAAATAGGAATGCGTTCCTATCTTATTTGTATAATTTACCTTATCCGTAATATTTGAATGTTTAGATATTTTTCTGTCAAATATCTAATTTATTGTGACTGATGATCATGTAATAAGATTGCTCTTTCTATTGGTATTTATGAATTGCCAGAAAGATTCTTTGTTTGCCCTCTATATGGCAAATTAGGAACCGTTGATTGTTCTTTGACTGATAAAGATTTGTATAACAGTTGTTATTATTACTGGCCATATCCGATGGCTCAGATTTGAATGCAGTGATTGAATGTCTAGCTACTTGGCGCATATGCCTAAAGTAGTTTTGTATAAGACATTGCTACCGATTATGTTTAGGGATATGTAAACTTTCAATCTTTGCTTATCCCTACTTATTCAACAAGTAGTTAAAGCTTACATACTAATAAATTAATATCTAATTCGTTGAAACTAATGGCTCTATGATTGATATTTATCAATGATCGAAGCCTAGGTATAATTTATACCTAATTCGCTAAGATCGATGGCTCTAATACCAACCTGTCACACCCCGACTTAGGGCCTAGGTGTGTGACCACAAGTTGATACCTGTTTTGTAAATATATCAGAGTTTATGGGTTAATTTTAGCGGAAGACTTTGGTTATAATAAAATATTAATTTATTTGAAAGCTTATCGGATAATAAAAACCCGAATGTTTGATTTATAAATCATGTTTCAATCTTGTTTATAATATTTTTATAATTTAAAACTGAGCCATCTCTACCTTGCGATCGTCTATCTTCATGTATGACTATATTCCTTGCTACTAGAGCTAATATGTTTCCCTGAAATGTGAGGAAAAATACGTCAACTATATGCTGGTGAACACGTATGACTAAATAAAACATTTGAATGACGTTTACAATACAAACGTAGTTTTCTTGACAATCTCAGCGGAAGCATTTCTTCTTCCGGTATATGTACCACTGCCCTACACACACAACGGTATTCCCCGAGCCAAACGGCCCTGATCTGAGAACTGGTCATGACCGTTTAAGCCCGCGGCTTCATTCCCTTTGATTGATTGATTGATTGATTTGGCTTTAACAGCTATGTTTGGATCCAGACACATGTGTATTCGGTCTGAGTTAATATTATTCTCTACTTTGTATTATAACGTTTTAGAGATTTCATTATCTCATGTATACATTGATTGACTCGTTAAGACAAACACCCGTTCGTCTTATTGAGTATAAACATGTTTTGACTGATTGAAAAGGTTAACGTATTCACGTTATAAAAGGTTTGAACGTATTCACCTGTGATTGACTGTTCTGAATGATATGGTGATTTCGTTTGAAACCTTGACTGTGAATGAATAATTGATTGACTGACTGATTGATTGATTGAATGCTTGACCTATAATAAAATAGGTATATAAATACCCGGATCGTCTTTTGATCCGGCTATAGACCTTTAGTCTGGTTTAAATAACTTTAAACCCTGATTGATCATTTGTTTGAATAAAATACTTAGACCTGTAGTGTTTATGTTTATTTATCAAATCATATGATGAGTTTCTTCTTCATGAAGAAACATCTATAATCTGTTTCTTCTTCAAGAAGAAACATTCATTGACTGCTATGCATGTAAAATCTTATGGTTCTTACACATGAAGAAACAATGTTTTAACTATATTCTTTGTATACGAATGCTATGTTTCTTAATCGTGAAGAAACTATATTTCCTTATGAATGTAAAACTGATATTTCTTAGTTGTAAAGAAACACTATTATAATCCTTTGAATGTTTAAAGTTTATGTAAACATAATTATAATCAAGGTTTGGGCTATACCCCTGACTATGGTCTAAGCCATATAAAAATAATATCATAATGACTTAGGTCAGAACTCTTACCTTACACAGGTATTCGAAGTTAGATACCTAAGTTTGTATGAGCAGCACTTCTACTCTATGTCGCATACTGGTGCTTAGATTGTCAGAACTTCGAGTCTTAGCACGAACTTCGAGGTTGGCACGCAAAACGAGGCAACATATGGTGGCCGTCGTGACGTGCACATACTTCGAGATAGAATGTCGGGTTATTTTCGGATGGCACGCACTTCGAGGTTTCGTCGGTGCATGACACGTATTACGAGGTGACGATTGTCGGGTCGGGGCACGGAAACCGAGGTAGAGAGAGTAATTTCTAGAGAGAGGGTCTAGAGAGAGAAAGTTTGGTGTGAGAAAATGAGATGCCGTTCACCCCCCCCCCCCCTTTTATAGCTGATTTTGGATCGCATCGCTGTACGCGATGGGTCCTCTTCGTCGGCCGTCGCGTACCACGACGCTGCCATTTTTGCATGGGCGCCACGTGTCCTTCCCTTTTGCCACGTGTCACCAGAGTGTGACACGTGTCCCCAAGTAATCACGGACCATCGCGGTACGCGATGGCCGTCTTCTTGGACTCATCGCGTAGCGTGATGGGTCCCTGAATATTATTTTTCACTTTTAGTCCCTTGTCTTTGATAGCTTGTCATTTCTAGTCTAATTCTCGTTGTCTAACAAAATACTAAGGCGGCTCTCAAGCGGCTCGCGGCGATGCGAGCGTGCGAAGTGCAAAGTGTGCCATCAAAGCGCCACATTGCGCCCATCGCCCTTCGCCCGAGCCCGTGCGCGTCGGATGCTTCGTATCCTCCGCTAGGACCACTGGGTGCATGCTAGGCATATAAGAATATTATTATGAAAAATCTCTTCCTTATAAAGAGCTTCCATTTCTTTACCACTTTCCATGTGGGATGAGTTTTAACTTCCTTATTTATACCCATATGGAATGCTTCCACTTTTTTGCATCTTTCCATGTGGGATTGAATTTCCTTATTCCTTATCCTTAACATAAGATAACTTTGTTTTTATTTCCTTATAGAATGATCTTGTTTTCTTTAAATTTTCACAACACTTATTTTAGGGAATTTTTGATCCTTCAACTTTACTTAGTTGTCAAATTTGGATCGAAATTTTGGGGATGTTACATCCAACACCGTCCGTTGAGTATTTCTCACTATCTCGCACCTATAGTACGAGTATAACTTTCATTAGTCGGATACACGATCCGGCTTAAAACCTTTAGTTTTATTTATCTCGATGAACCTTTAGTTCATTATCTCTTTTTACTTTAAAACCTTTAGTTAAAAAGTAATCTTTATAAACCTTTAGTTTATTTATAAAACTCTACGTTTCTTCTTCTTTAAGAAACGTATTCTTTTCTTTATTATTTAAGTATACTCATTATACTTAAATAATATATTATAACAAGAATATTTATATTCATATATATACTCATATATATATATATATTTTATTTCTCTTTCTTTATTTTCTTTGTTATTTATTTCTTTGTTTATCGAGAATAACATCGACTTGGGGTATTAAGTCTTTATAATATTTTATTATTATTTTGGTCGGGCATTATACCTACCTTTCTTGGCTCAATATACCCTTCAAACTCGGGCAGCACTTCGTCGCCGCTTTGGTCACTCACTCTTTCTATACTTGGCACGCTTCACAAGACACCAGCACTTCTCGGCACGCGCTTTGAGATAATCGTCGAGACGTCGGAACAGCACCTTCTTCTTGTTTGGAATATCTTCGGGGAGTGGCACGAATATCGACATAATAGCACAGTTATCGAGGAATCGGGGCACGTAAAACAAAGTGGGTCGATGGCACGTTTTTAGAGGTTTAGAGAGAGAGTAGTGAGAGAGTAATGTGTGTGTTTTGGAATGTGAGTTTTGAGAACCCGTGGCCCTTCTATTTATAGCAAAAATTGGATCCCGTCGCGGTACGCGACGGGACTTGGCTTAGCCTGTCGCGTACCGCGACATAGGCTTGGCCAGTTACCACTAGCCCTGCCACGTGTCGGCACGTGGCAGGCGCCGCGCCACGTGGCGACACGTGGCACACGTGCCACAACCTGTCAGACACCCCATCGCGGTACGCGATGGGTGTCTCCTTTGACCCGTCGCGTAGCGCGATGGGTTAAGAAAACAGATTTTTCATTTAAGCCCTTGGAGTTTGGAAATTGGCAGAATTGGTCCCTTGACTTTGGAAATTGACATTTTTGGCTCGAAATTTACGTGATGTTACATCCTCCCCACCTTGAAACAAATCTTGTCCTCTTCGTGAGTCCCATCTTACTTTCACAATTTTCAAAGTTCGTCTTTTAAGTTTCTTAGTTTTCGAATCTTCTATTTGTATTGGTCTTTCAATGAATTTTAAGTTCTCGTTAATTTCTACATATTTTAGTGGCATTGAAAGAGATTCGTCGGCTAGACATTTACGCAGATTCGAAACATGGTATACGTCGTGTATCCCTTGCATTTCCTTGGGCAGTCGCAATCGATATGCAACAGTGCCGATTCATTCAAGTACCTTAAAGGGTCCAACTAATCGAGGACTTAGCTTTCCTTTCTTGCCTAAGCGAACGACGCCTTTCCATGGCGAGACCTTTAATAAGACTTTGTCACCGACATTAAACTCTAACGGTTTACGAATGACATCGGCGTAACTCCTTTGGCGATCACGTGTCGTCTTAAGTCGTTCTCAAATTTGAAGAACTTTGTCGGTGGTTTCTTGGACTATTTCGGGTCCAGACAATTGATTGTTTCCGGTTTCAGACCAGCACACGGGCGTTCTACATTTTCGACCATATAACGCCTCGAATGGTGCGGCTTGAATACTCGTGTGATAACTATTGTTATACGAAAATTCCATTAGGGGTAAGTGGTCATCCCAACTTCCACCTAAGTCTATCACACAAGCACGGAGCATATCTTCCAACGTTTGAATTATCCTTTCTCTTTGCCCATCAGTTTGTGGATGATAGGCGGTGCTAAGGTTTAACTTTGTGCCTAACGCTTGTTGGAAGCTTTTCCAAAAGTGAGATGTGAAACGACTGTCTCGATCAGAGATTATAGATAGCGGTACTCCATGCAAAGCAACAATGTTGTTTACATATATACGCGCTAATCTATCCATTGAGTACGACTCATTGATTGGAATGAAGTGAGCCGATTTGGTTAATCTATCGACGATCACCCAAATAGCATTGTTTTGTCGAGTCGTCTTCGGGAGTTTGGTTATGAAATCCATGGTTATTAACTCCCACTTCCATACGGGAAGTTTGGGTTGCTGAAGCAATCTCGAAGGATTTTGATGTTCAGCCTTGACTTTCAAACATGTTAGACATTTCGCAACGTACGAAGCGATGTCCTTTTTCATCCCATTCCACCAGTAGTTCGATTTGAGGTTTTGATACATTTTGTCACTACCGGGGTGCATCATGTATTCGGATTTATGGGCTTCATTCATGATTTTCTCACGCAAGTCCCCAATGATTGGTACCCAAATCCGGTTTCCCATTCTAAGGATACCATCGTCACCTTTGACTAACGAGTCAATGGTGCCATTACGTTTTTCATCGGATATCTTGTTTTCTTTGATCGCTTGAATTTGAGCATATTTGATTTGGTCAATAAGATTAATTTGAAGTTCTAACCTTAACGCTCGGACTCTTTTTGACTTTTTATGCTCTTTACAACTTAAGGCGTCAGCCACAACGTTGGCTTTACCTTCGTGATAAATGATCTCACAATCGTAGTCGTTAAGAGTTTCCATCCAGCGTCGTTGGCGCATATTAAGCTCTTTTTGCTCAAAGATGTGTTTCAAACTTTTGTGATCAGTGTACACGATAAATCTAACTCCATAGAGATAGTGCCTCCATATCCTAAGTGCAAAGATTATAGCGCCTAACTCTAGATCGTGAGTCGTGTAGTTCTTTTCGTGTACCTTGAGCTGACGAGAGGCATAGGCGATTACTTTCTTTCGTTGCATTAGTACACATCCCAAACCGGAATGAGATGCGTCACTAAAGACAACAAAGTCTTCGGCACCTTCTGGCAAAGCCAGTATAGGTGCGTAGGTATGCTTTTGTTTGAGTATATCAACACCTCTTGTTGCTTTGTTCCCCATTCATACTTGATGTTTTTGCGAGTTAACGAAGTTAGGGGAACAGCGATTCGGGAGAAGTTTTCGATGAACCTATGGTAATAGCCGGCCAATCCCAAGAAACTTCGGATCTCGGTTGGCGACTTTGGGATCTGCCACTTTGAGATAGCTTCAATCTTGGTGGGGTCCACTTGAATACCGTTAACGTTGATAATGTGACCAAGAAATTGCACTTCGTTCAACCAGAATTCGCATTTAGAGAACTTAGCGTACAACTTATCGGTCCTAAGGATTTCAAGTAAAGTTCGAAGATGATTTTCATGATCGTCCTTAGACTTAGAGTAAATAAGTATGTCGTCGATGAAGACGATAACAAATTTATCCAAGTAAGGCTTACAAATTCGGTTCATCATGTCCATGAACGCAGCTGGCGCATTAGTAAGTCCGAATGGCATAACGGTGAACTCGTAATGGCCATACCTTGTTCGAAAGGCGGTTTTCGGAATGTCTTCGGATTGAACTTTAAGTTGGTGATAGTCAGAACGAAGATCGATTTTTGAAAAGAAGCTAGCACCTTGAAGTTGATCGAAAAGGTCATCGATTCTAGGAAGTGGATAACGATTCTTGATTGTTACTTTGTTGAGAGCTCGGTAATCGATACACATGCGCATGGATCCATCCTTCTTCTTGACGAATAGTATCGGCGCTCCCCATGGTGATGAACTCGGTCGTATAAAGCCTTTCTCGAGAAGCTCGTCAAGTTGTTTCTTTAATTCTTTCATCTCGGTTGGCGCGAGGTGATATGGAGCTTTGGCGATCGGAGCAGTTCCGGGAATAAGATCGATCCTAAATTCTACTTCACGATCGGGAGGAATGCTAGGAAGTTCGTCGGAAAGACATCAGCGTAATCAGAAACAACAGGAACGTCTTTGATTTTTTTGGGCTTTGATTCTTCGGTGACGTAGGCCATGAATGCTAAGCATCCTTGATTTAAACATTTGTTAGCCCTTATCATGGAGATTAGGGTAATTCGGCCAACGTCTTTATCCCCTTCAATTCGAATAGTTCGTTTATCCGGGGCTTGAAGTTCAACGGTCTTGCTATTGCAGAGGATATAAGCATGGTTGTTGGACAACCAATCCATACCCAATACAACATCAAAACAAGCAAGAGTCATGGGTAACAATTGAATAGGCAAAACATAACCGGCTAATAAGATTTTTCCATTTTCTAAAGCTTCGGAGATTTTAATAGTTTCGCCACTAGCGGTCTCGACGCTTAGAGTTTTATTTAGTTTGATTAAAGGTTCGTTTAATAGACTACACAAGTTATAATCTATAAAACTTAAGTTGGCACCCGAATCAAATTTGTGCGGAAGTATTTATAAAAACATAAGGATCGATATTATAAATATTTACATTACAAAAGACGAGACAAAAGTCTAGTTTAGTATTTACTTGTTTATATATTTTACAAAACCATCATATTTTAATATTTACACAAAATTATCCGAGCCATCGGATTCTTGAGCTTCTTCGTCTTGCAAGCTCTAATCTTGATTACCAGCAAAATGTTATTAAAATACGTCAGCAACGAATGCTGGTGGATATGCTGACGCTAAAATATTTTCTTTACTTAATTACCCCTCGAGACCACGTAAGTCTCGGCCCATCTTGGCTTAGGAATAATCAAGTTAAAACAATCATCATAAACTTGAGTCTCTGCACTAGGTCACCTCAGCGAAACACCGCAGCGTTTATGATATAACTTAGGTATCATAAATACACATGGCCATTCCCCACTCGGACATAACTTAGGTTCCATAAATATACACATGGTCAGTCTCACTCGGACATAACTTAGGTCCGGCCCATCGTGGCTGGAGGTCGTGACCAAGCGTGGTGCGATGTGTCCACCGCATTCCACATATGTAAGGATCCAGACAAACGTATACCATAGCCTGAGGGCTGGCTTATACTCTTATTTATAATGTTTTTAGAGACACGTAGCCTCATGTAAAGTTTTACACATAACACGTTTGTTTGTTTGAAAACAAGTTTGTAAAAGTGGGGCGTATTCACCTTTTCAATAGGATCGGCTTCCAACACTGTCCGTAGATCTCTTCTTGCTATCTCACACCTATAGGACGAGTATAACATTTATTAGTCGGATACACGATCCGGCTTAAGACCTTTAGTCTTATCATCTCGATGAACCTTTAGTTCATTATTTCTTTTACTTTAAAACCTTTAGTTATAAAGTATTCTTTATAAACCTTTAGTTTATATTTAAAAACCCGACGTTTCTTCTTCTTTAAGAAACGTATTTCTTTTCTTTATTATTTAAGTATATTCATTATACTTAAATAATATATATTCTATAACAAAGAATAATTATATCTTTATATATATACTCATATATATATTTCTTTCTTCTTTTCTTTTCTTTATTTTCTTTGTTATATATTTCTTTGTTTATCAAGAATAATATCGACTCGGGTATTAAGCCTTCAATATTTTATTATTATTTTGGCCGGGCATTATGACTACCTTGTTTGGCTTAGAATACCCTTCAAGACTCTAGCATAAGCGTTGTTAACAAGGAACGTACCGGTAATGGTTTCTAGCGTGTCGGCCACTTTCTTCGTATCAAGGACGAAGCCTCTTACATTGCCCTTCTTCGGTTCATTCTTTTGACCGCTACCACCCACACCACCAGTCGCGGGCTTGTTCTTGGGATACTCAAAGCTAAGATGTCCCATCTCATTGCAGTTGTAGCAGGTCATCTTAATCTTCCAGCAATCGGCCGTCGCGTGGCCGGGTCTATTACATGATTCACAGACTCGAGGAGCAAAGTTGCATCTACCTCTATGATACTTCTTGCAGATTTTGCATTGAGGGATGCCGAGGTTGGAGCTAGACCTTCGTTGGTAAACTCCTTTACCCTTGAAACGGGTATCTCCTCCTTTCCTTGAGTCGTGAGTTGTCACAACCTTCTTATCTTCTTCTTTGTTGCGGATCATTCCGCGCATCAAGTAACCGGCTAACTCCATCGCGGAGTCAGCGGTTTGTGGCAAGTGGTGACCTCACCATATCACAAATCTCTCGTGGCAGTCCCCAAATGTAACGTGTCACTTTGCTGGATTCAGGGGTAACAAGCTAGGGAACCAAACGACAGTATTCGTGGAATTTCGTGTTGTACTCACGAAGGTTCGTTCCAACAACCTTGTGAGCCAAGAACTTGGTTTGAATTTGGTCCGTCTCGTGCATCAGACAAAATTTTGAATCAACAATTCTTTAAACTCGTTCCAAGTCATGTTATACATCACTTCCCTTTCTCTACTCATCATTAACGTGTTCCACCACTCGAGTGCTTCGCCTTTGAACATCAGGGCGGAGTATTGAATCTTTTCTTCATCGGAGCACTTGCTTGTAATCACAATCGTCTCCATCTATTCAAGCCACCTCACGGTTGTGATGGCTCCCTTGTCACCATGAAATTCTTTTGGCCCATAATACTTAAAGTCTTTAAACGAACATCCACCAATCTTGAGTTTCTTAAATTCTTGTCTAACGCCTCCATCGGCATTCGATTCATGTTCACTCTCTTCAAGATGGGATGGTTTTGTACGTGACTTAACAGATTTTTGAGAAGGGTGATCAGATTGGGAATGTTTGGTTTGTCTAGATTGTGATCTAAATTCAGATTCTTCTCTAACAGCTTTCTTAATCATTTGTTGAATCTGATTCATATATTTATCGGGAATTGGTTCCATTTGTTCTTTCTCGGTACCTTTCCCCTTGGCTTCTCGTTTATCGGCTTCCTTTCGGGAAACCTCTCGATTATCACTTTGTCTAGACATTCTTTATCTAAAATTTAACATATTTCTTTTCTTACAAGTTTATTTATTTTACATTCATATACATATCATAAATGATATGTATATTATTTTTACAACACACTTATATATCGTTTAAGCGATATATAAAGTCCTATCCTTATTACATTGTATATTACACATAACATACAAACTATCTTATTACACATAACTTCAACTCTTGAAAACATCCCATCAACATCATCATCATCCCCTCAATCCTTCATGAATTTCTTCACCACCTTGGTTAACTTGTTGCATTTTAGTAGAAGCTTATCTCCTATCTTCTTCTTTTTCTTTTCATCCATATCAATTTTCTTCCTCAACTCTTCCGTTTCTTTTAAGGCTTGATCCAAATGCTCCTCCTGGGACTGAGGTATGTCGGTAGGATACCCGTATCTTGGAGGTGGGTCGCGGTAACCCATCATCACAATATCGTAGTGGTTTTTGGGATCAGGGTATGGAGATGCAGTCACATCGGAGGGATAATTGAAAAATGCATCGGCTGCTTCATTTTGCTCACGGATCTCATTTGCTTGTTCTTCAATGGATGGAATCTCACCTTGGTATGGTGGGAAACTTGATGATGCTTTTCCTTTGAGTTCTTGAAGAAATTTCATATATGGGTCCACAGAACCATAGCTTGGAGTGGAGTGTTGTTCTTTCTTCGGTGTGGTTACTTCATTTGGATTGTCAGGATACTCTTCCTCGGGGTCGGTTTCCTCTTCCAGTTCCTCTTCTGATTCCTCTTCTGGTTCCTCTTAATTCATTGCCGGCATGTGAATCTTCTCGTATGGCATCGTCACTCTCATCTTGGGTTTGTGAGATTTCCCTTCTTTGTTGATGCGAGAATCGGCATAATCCATAGTTGAAGTGCCGATATGCCACCTTTGTTGGTCGGAGTGGCATTGCATCCAGTCGGATGAAGAAGATTTCGGTTCCTCCTTGATTGGTAAGTTGGAGAGGAAAGCATACGAAGGATGAGGATTTGTTGGTAAGTGTGTTGAACATCCAGTTGGGTAATATGGTGGAATTTCAGTTGGTTGATAAGTAGGGATTTCAGTAGGATGATACGTTGGGACCTCGGATGGTTGATACATCGGTAGACTTGTTGGATGGTAGCTGGAATGTCTTGGTGCTTGGTACACTTGATGTGGAGTGTTATCTAGATGGTATATTGAACTTGGATTGGGGTTTTGGTTATGTTCTTCGTTAGAGTTGAAGAATGATTCAAAGTAATCCTTACTCATGATGCCTCGTGGAAATTTGTAATACTTCCTTGCTCTTCTTGCTTCATTATCATAATATTCCATTAACTTCTTTTAAGATATCTTGATAGGTGGTTTAGATTGAGGAAAGGGAAAGAAAGGGTTACCAACCAATCTTATCCCTATTCAAATAAACAAGTAAATATTTCCTGTGCTTGAATCGAAGCTTGGGTATTGTTTTATGATACCCAACTCGCTAAGATCAACGGCTCTGATACCAACCTGTCACACCCCCATTTCAAGCCTAGGAGTGTGATAATTAGTTGGTACCATGTTTGTAAATATATCAGAGTTGCGGGTTAATGCGGAAGACTTTATAAAACATAAGGATCCATATTATAAATATTTACATTACAAAAGACGAGACGAAAGTCTCGTTTAGTATTTACTTGTTTATATGTTTCACAAAAAGATTATATTTTAATATTAAACAAAATTATCCGAGCCATCGGATTCTTGAGCTTCTTTGTCTACACAAGCTCTAATCTTGATTACCTGCAAAATTTTATAAAAATACGTCAGCAACGAATGCTGGTGAATATGCTGACGCTAAAAATATTTTCTTTACATAATCATCCCTCGAGACCACGTAAGTCTCGGCCCATTTTGCCTTAGAAATAATCAAGTTAAACAATCATCATAAACTCGAGTCTCTACACTAGGTCACCTCAACAAAACACCGCAGCGTTTTGACATAACTTAGGTACCATAAATATACACATGGTCAGTCTCAATCAGACATAACTTAGGTCCGGCCCATTGTGGCTGGAGGTCGTGACCAAGCGTGGTGCGATGTGCCCACCGCATTCCACATATGTAAGGATCCAGACAAACGTATACCACAGCCTGAGGGCTAGGCTTATACTCTTATTTACAATGTTTTTAGAGACACGTAGCCTCATGTAAAGTTTTACACATAACACGTTTGATTGTTTGAAAACAAGTTTGTAAAAGTGGGGCGTATTCACCTTTCAAATGGAATCGGCTTCCAACACCGTCCGTTGAGTCTTTCTCGCTATCTCGCACCTATAGTACGAGTATAACTTTCATTAGTCGGATACACGATCCGGCTTAAGACCTTTAGTCTTATTTATCTCGATGAACCTTTAGTTCATTATTTCTTTTTACTTTAAAACCTTTAGTTAAAAAGTAATCTTTATAAACCTTTAGTTTATTTATAAAACCCTACGTTTCGTCTTCTTTAAGAAACGTATTCTTTTCTTTATTATTTAAGTATACTCATTATACTTAAATAATATATTATAACAAATAATATTTATATTCATATATATACTCATATATATATATATTTTATTTCTCTTTCTTTATTTTTTTTGTTATTTATTTCTTTGTTTATCGAGAATAATATCGACTTGGGGTATTAAGCCTTTATAATATTTTATTATTATTTTGGTCGGGCATTATGCCTACCTTTCTTGGCTCAATATACCTTTCAAACTCGGGCAGCACTTCGTCGTCGCTTTGGTCACCTCACTCTTTCTATACTTGGCACGCTTCACGAGACACCAGCACTTCTCGGCACGCGCTTCGAGATAATCGTCGGGACGTCGGAACAGCACCTCCTTCTTGTTTGGAATATCGTTGGGGAGTGGCACGAATATCGAGATAATAGCACGGTTATCAAGGAATCGGGGCACGTAAAACGAGGTGGGTCGATGGCACGTTTTTCGAGGTCTAGAGAGAGTAGTGAGAAAGTAATGTGTGTGTTTTGGAATGTGAGTTGTGAGAACCCGTGGCCCTTCTATTTATAGCAAAAATTTGATCCCGTCGCGTACCGCGACGGGACTTGGCCTAGCCTGTCGCGTACCGCGACATAGGCTTGGCCAGTCACCACTAGCCCTGCCACGTGTCGACACGTGGCGACACGTGGCGGACGTGTTGCCACGTGGTGACACGTGGCGGCAACTGTTGCCACCATGTGCCACGTGGCACACGTGTCACAACCTGTCAAACACCCCATCGCGGTACGCGATGGATGTATCTCTTGACCCGTCGCGTAGCGCGAGGGGTTAAGAAAACAGATTTTTCATTTAAGCCCCTAGAGTTTGGAAATTGGCAGAATTGGTCCCTTGACTTTGGAAATTGACATTTTTGGCTCAAAATTTACGTGATGTTACACTGGTGCAATGAAAATCATGCTAAGTTCGTTATATCTGCTATCAACCTGTCTCTTCATGTCATAATAACGCTGAACATGAATCCTTGTGACAACACCTTAAACAATATGATTTAATGTTCGGATATTTTTATAAAGGCGGCAGTTTTATCCTGAAATTTGATCCCAAATTTTAGCTAAATTACAAGAAGACCGGGTGATTAAATTTGTTTTATTTGTTGTTTTTGGTTTTATTTTATTTCATTTATTTTTATTTTTACTTCTTGATTACTCTTGTCGAAACAAATGTGTTAAGAAATCATTTTAAAATTTGTCTTTAGCTAATGAAATATGATATCGGTTATTGTGTTATAGTCGGTTTAGTTGGTATGATCTCATTTCAAGTTTTTTCAAGAAAATTATAAAAATCAGAAAAAATAAAAATTAAAAAAATATGTCTGTCTTATTTTGTTTTATTTAATTGTTTTCAAAATATTTTGGTTGATCTTTCTATCAAAGTTGATTGTTCTTTCAATACTGATTTCTTGCAACGGAAGCATATGAAGTATCTGAGATTCAAATTGGATGATGCTGTCAATAAGGGGGAGATGGTAGAGTATTAGATACAGATGCTGAAGTTGTTGATCATGTTCAAGTAAAGATTCTGAAGGTTTTGAAAGCATCAGTCTAAGGGGGAGATTGTTGGGTCACGATTTGGTTAGACTGACGTATATCAAAAGACCATGACATGATCAAGGCAAAAGAGAAATAATCTAGAAGAGTCAAAGTATTATACAAGATGGAATTTACGGCTTGGAGCATGTAATACCGAAATCCATAGGGATTTCAGTTTGCATGGGTTAGCAATACAGAAATTATGTTGATTTCTGTTTGGGCTTAGTTGTGCTTAATCATTGGGCCTCTTGTAAATGCTAACTATATATAGCATGTTTAATCATTTTAGGGTTAGTGGTTGTTGAGCAGAACTAGAGATCTATCTAATACTTTGATAGCCACCACATCTGGAGAGCATAATATTATCTGTGAATCGGTTTATGTATTTGACGATTTATTGATAATAGAATCGTATGCATAGAAACCAAAGTACTTCGTGTTCATCATATTTTTATTGTTCTTTACATCGTTCTTGAATCATCACGGTGTTAGGATTCCGCACTAACATCATGTTTGGGTTGATATCATATTGTAGTGATCCAGATTCGAGACTTACACTTATCAACAAATTTGAAAACAACAATGTATGATTAAAAATAAAGTGTAAAAAAATCCGCTGCATATGTAATACATTTTGGTCATATTAGTTTATATGATATACATTGTTACCTTATAGTTAAATATACATTTTGCATACCAAAGGATTGAAAAGTAATTACACTAAACGTGAAGCTGTATCAAGTTGTACGATACGCTTAAAAAATGAAATGAAGTAATGACAAATTACTTTTCTGTCTAATTGTGCAATGTTATTTTTGTCCTTGTCCTATAATTGTGAAATTACTCTTTCGTCCATCACTCATCCTTAATAATACACTTAAAGAACGAAATGAGGTAATGACAAATTACTTTTCCTGCCTAATTGTGAAATGTCGTTTTTGTCCTCGTCCTATAATTGTGAAATTACTCTTGCGTCCATCACTTCTCCTTAATAATATAATAACATAGATATAAAACAAGCATCGTGTTAGTCTCACATTTCTACTATTCATTAAATTTGAACTTCTACAACTAACACTTGTTGCATATGTGACCCACCCTCTCCCACAACTTTTTTATTAATTTACTATATCACCTCTCTCTCTCTCTCCTTCCGGTTATTATCACCACCATCAAGTTCTTTATTTTATTATTATTATTATTGTTATTATGGTTGTAAAAATCGCGCCTAGGCATCGAGTACTCAACGATTAATCCCCGAGTAATCCCGCCTAGGCCGGGTTCTTGGTGAGTCATCCCCGAGTATTCTCCGACTAAGGCCGAGTACTCACCAGCTAAGGCCGAGTACTCCCAACTTCCTAGTCAACCGCCTAACAACTTTTGTAACCTCGATTATTATCAATTTCATCTCTCTCTTCGTCCATGTTGACCGATTTATTTATGAATTTCCATTTGTATCTCTTATTTCTCTTAGTTGATTCTTATTGTTCTTAAAAAACCATTTTGTATTTGACCTTCCTTTTATTGAAATTTCAAAACTAATTCCAAGTATTAAGAAATGGCATCAAAGATTTTGAAACGGACATGATTTACATTCTTTTAAAATCTTCATTTTTATTAAAATTTAATAGACCTAAGTAGAGAATATCTCTCAGTTATGTTCATTTACAAGCCAATATGGCAATATGTAACCTTTCAGCTATTCACTATCAATGTGGGCATAAAGGAGAGAGGACCATTATCTCTTCGTTAACAAGATTAACACTATAAAACATTTTTACGACTATAAACCATGATTTCAATCTTCTCTCATGGTGATAAAGTTTTGGTCTTAGTTTTCTTATCGACCAACCCCATAGCCGCCCTCTCATTCATGATAGGATGGCAGAAGTTGCAGATTCGAATTACAAAATTTACCATCCTATCACAAATTTATCGTTCAAGAAGGCTTGTCGTTTGTATTTCAAGAAGGCTTACCCCATTTGAAGGAAAACTTATGCAGAATAATTCTTCAATTGCATGTTTAAGAGACGGCCGTCGTATCCTTGACATAAACTAAACCAACAAATCGTTCTTTAACAAGTCCCAATTCATCCACAAATATCAACACTAAAGCCATTTGTTCCTTCTTAGAAACATCCCTAGACTCGTCAACTAATATAGAAAATACATCATCACCAAGTTCTTCAAAATTTTGTTTTAGTACTTCTTGTGCAAAACAATTAATGACCTCTTTTTGAATATAACTTTACCAATTGATTCGTTGATCTCACCCAATAATTGTAGCAACTCCAAGAAATGCCCTTTGTAATATGACTTTTCGGACTCATCATGGCCACGGAACGATAAGGCACCATTAAGTAAAGCTTTAGAAACAATAATTGTAGCATGCAATCGGATTCTATAGTCAGCTTTCTCCTTGTGATTCCTTTTTCAAATTGAAAAAATATAGCTTGATCTTGATTTTGCAAGTCTTCACAACAGCCTTGTTATGGAAACTATTTAGTTCACCAACATGTTCCTTAAGTCTTCCTTTTCTGTGCCAAGAATTAAAGCATTCACTTGTAAATGCGTCATTTTGACCAATCTCTTTGAATAAGTAACAAACAAAGCAATATACCCTATCTGTTTTTTCACTATATCCCAACCAATTTTTATAATTTCCGTACCATGTCGGATGAAAACGCCTTGCTTCACCAGAAATTATTGTTTGTGGAAATTCGTTTAACATTGGTTGACACGAACCTCTAACTAAATATGTTCGTCTAATTTCATCCTTTTGACTAGGGTGATAAGATGATATTGGCTTTCGTTCGGATGGATCCCATGGAAGATCATTCAAATCTATTTTTGAGGAGTGGCATTTGAAGACGAAGAACCAAAATTGGTCGACTCTCTTTTAAAAAAACTATAAATGTCCCCTAAATGCATAAATTCAAAACAAACTAGTAAGCAACATTCAACAAAATTGTAAAATATAAGCGTAAATATCATTGTAATTATACACGATAATTAATATATATAAGCAAACAAAAAGTAAAACTAACCTTGTATTTTCTTGCACATACTTGAATCAAGTGGCTAGCATTTGGACAAAAAATGCATATTAAATATATGGCTTTATGTAGTACTATAATTAGTTGGGTGCTCGCACGATGTAGCGGGGGCGCGTGCAACTCCACAGTGAACGCATAATTCGTGTCGGTACATACGTCACCTGATGGCAGTGCACACGTTGCCTAAAATTGGACCACGTAACTCGTGCAAAGCCAGTTGCGTGTTATCAAATATTGAACACGCGCAACCCGGCGGGAATGTACGTTACCGACATTGGAATATGCTTAACCAACACCACGCGTGTAATTCATGGCGATTAACAGTGTAGGGTGCTACGTGGGACTGGACACGTATTTATCGGCCCCGGTATATTTAAACAACGGTATCTGCGTAACTTGTAACGAAAATCAAAAGGAAAACATTAAATATACGTTAATTTGAAATACATCATTTTTTTAAACCAATCCGTTTTGGCCCCAAACCTGTTCTGACTTGACATCGTTCTGACCTGGCCCCTTTCTACTCGAACCCGAACCAAATTAACCATTTTTTTTTGTATTGACTCATTCCGACCCTATTGTACTTTTACAAATGACCTGACCTCGCTCGACTCGACCTGTTACTTGGTTCTAAATCGTAAGCGCGTAACATGTTAACGTTTTAAAACTAAAAAACTATAGCAATATCATACTCAAATCAAAGAGAATAAAATACTCGTTTTTACGATGCATTTTTTTTTGAAAAAACATTAACATGTGAAAAAGTTATGGTCGTTAAAAAGTTGTGGTGTAGTTGATTTTTATTTAGGAGGCATGTGTGTAACTATTATTAAACTTTACAAAAAAAGGTAATAAAGTTGAGGGACTAAAGTTATAAGTATATGCTAAAAGAAAGAAAGTTGTAAAGACTTCATTACCCTTAATTTATATATTGTTTATGCCTTATGTGTTGTATATAATGCATTGAGTTTGGTACCGACAACTGGCGGGCCGCGGGCGATTGCCTGATTGACGAAGGCAGAAGAAGGAGGCAGGAGGATGAATGGGTGATACTCAGACATGTAGGTAGGTACCAATATGCATTAGAAACTGAATCGTTGATGATCTCGCTTTTTTTTTGTTAGTTTTCTATTTAGGTATTATGTTTAAGATTGTTAATTGAGTTGGGCTTATTAACCAATTTTATTAATAACTTTGGGCTTTTTTTATGGGTTTGAAAATTTTTTAAAATGGTACCGGGTTCGCTCGCCGTAAGGGGTTCGGTCTTAAATACGTATATATAGGCTACATATAAAACCGAAAAAATACCGGGTTCGGCCTAATCCGGTCGTATGTACGTGGCTCCGCCACTGTGCAGAAGTTGCAACAAAGTGTAATGGTTCACTAGTTACAGTGACCGAGGGAGGCGGGTAAGGGCGGGCGGGGCTAAGTGACCCAAAAAATATGGGCTGTAAAGAAAAAAAAGGGTGGGGTTTGTTTTTTTTAATTATTTTGATTTATTTTGGAGCTTTTTATAATAGAACTTTTTAACCTCCACCTATGCCATAAACAAAATGTGTGCGGATCAAATGAATAGTATAGCTGTAATTTATTATAACAGAGGAAGTTGAAATCTAGACATATCGTGTGAACGGTTAACGTAGTTTACTAATTTGAAGAAACTAAAAATTTTACACGCAACCTAATAAACAAAAACACATGTCCCACCTATAAAATACAACCCAAGAAGCTTGTTTCTTAACCTGCAAATTAAGTGGCCAATTGTCTTATGACTTCAAAACCTTTGGTCAATTTCACTTAATCAGTAGTCAACTGACAAAATATAAGAAGAGTAAGATTTAAAACAAATAATAAGCTACATTAAAATAAAAATATTGTCCGTACTAGCCTACTTCTCAAAAACACAACTTTTCTCTCACTTTCTATGGGAAGAAATCATAGATGATATCAGCAAACAGCCGCCGCCGCCAGAAAACATGGATGAAGCTTCTTTAAAGCTGGAAAATGTGGATGAAGCTTCATAAAAGCTGTAGACAAAGAAAAATAGTTTTGAAATCTTGATCCATGTATGACTGTTGAAGGTCAAATGCATTAGTTCTATATCACCACAACTAGTCAAAACTCAAAAATAGTTAAGAAAATAATAATGCTAATTTTGAATTTCAAAAGCGGAATGTCACAATGTTTAGATAAAATGCACAATCAGTTTGTAAGCTAAGTTATAGCATAAATGTGACACTTATCTTTTTATAAAAAAATTAGCTAAAAATGGAACAGATTAAACAGATCAAAAGTTGCTCACAAGTTAGAACACGTTATATCTTTTTATTCTAATAAACTTATTAATAGTGTGTTAATAACTTAATATAGGTAATCATATAAACGGATAAGGCACCCCAGTTTGACAGTAAAAGAAAAAACCATTTTGACATGTTACCAAACGCCTCTAAAAGTAGGCACATACCTAAAAAGCTTTTTAAATAAATGTAGCTTGATTTTGAATCAGAAGTCGCATACCTAAAGTTAAAGTAAATTGAGTATACGGGCTTCGTGTCTCACACTCTCGCTACTTGTCTCAATGTGCTCGTTTAACCTTACGACGTGTATAACTCGGCTTGCTAGTTTTAGTGGGCTTCTTAGCAGGCCTACTGCATTCAACAACAAATTCAGGTTAGTTTTAGGCTTTTATTTATATGTGTGGGATATAGAGAAAACTCTTTTTAAAGAGAGAATTAAAGAACTAATAAATAATTATTTTTAACTTCTTTTAAATAATATTTTACAATTTTTTTCTTTTTTCCGTCTAATAAGATGATATTGTTTCTAAAAAAATTGTCAATGTGATGTATATGTGCATTAATGTGTATTACATATATAAAATGGTGTTTTACTGCGTATGATACAACACAAATGCATTATATAACACACACTATTGATTATAGTGCATACAATTATTGTTTCTAAAAAAATTGTCAATGTGATGCATATGTGCATTAATGTGTATTGCATACATAAAATAGTATTTTACTGCGTATAATACAACACAAATACATTATATAATACACACTATTGATTATATGCAAATACAACACTAATAATTGTATGCAAAACACACTATCGCATATATGTAATACAACACTAATACACATATGCACTATATTGATTTTTTTATTTTTGTATATAACATAACATTTTGCAAATATACAATACAAACAACTGTCTATATGTTATTCAACACTATTTCAAATATTAAAATGCATAT
Source organism: Bidens hawaiensis (assembly GCF_021521415.1). NCBI lineage: Eukaryota > Viridiplantae > Streptophyta > Magnoliopsida > Asterales > Asteraceae > Bidens > Bidens hawaiensis. Next base: position 347,643 of record NW_027491642.1, read on the forward strand.
TATTGCACATATGCATTATAAAAAGTCGATATATTGCATATATGCATTACAATGAGTTTTTTTTAAAAATATTTTTTGTGGTAAAGAACAACAGCATATAAGCAGGATGAAAGAAAAAAAAATTTAAAAATGTTTTTTTTTAAATAAATTAAAAATACTTCATTATTAGTTTTATAGTTCTCTTTTTAAGGATGAGTTCTCTCTTGACCGTTTTCCTATATATATAAATAAAACATGTAGATTGAGAACACTTACTAAAAGATAGGTGATATAGCTTTATATAAAATAAATATAGGTAGTGCCAACAATGCGGAGGCCTGAAAAAAAAAAGATAGAAGGTAATCTACGCTTGCTTGTAGAAAAAGAGAAATATGACTAATATATATATATATATATATATATATACACATGATGATGGTATATATATATTGTGTGTGAGAGAGAGAGAGAGTGACATACAGAAAACCATACAAACTCCTTGGTAGCAAGAGATTTTATAATGTCATGTTTTTTCAGCGATCCTTCAACGGTTCTTTGAACCTTCAAACATAATAACATAATTTATTTATATTGGTTTAGATCAAAACTGTCTAATAGATAATATACAAATAATGTGTAATGCACATCCAATCAGCCCATCAATCACAATTCACATGTGAAACATGAAAAAAGTCAATAAAATTGATAAATAAAAATATACCTGATGATGGTATTTAGATGCAGATTTAAGAAACTCGGCATACACTTTAACTGCCTCATTTGTGTACGGCTTCATGGTTTCCCTTGCTTTATCAAGGTGCGGTTTTGTTGCAACCGCAAGCTGATCGATGTACGGCTGGCAAAACTTCTTTGCTACCTGGTCCCACATAACTTTCATATTATGATTTATGACTCATCTTAAAAATTAACAAAAACAGTAAGAAGTACCTGAAAATAAGGGTCTGCAACTTGTTTTATTTTAGTCACATGAGGAGTTATAACCGCCTTTGACCAAACATAGACCTCTTTGGTCTTTTTGGTCAGTAGTTGCACACGTGACTCAACATTAGTTATCACCATCACCCATTGTTGTTTTGCTGCAGGGATCCACTTCTGCATAATTTAAGGTTATAATGTTAAAACTCATGTGAATGTAAAAAAAAGAACAAAAATCAAGAAATTTTCTTACTGTTTTAACTATTTTCATATGAGGTTCAGCCCATGTTTCAGCTTGTGTTTTCTTCTCCAAAGCCTGTAATAATGAAAAAACCAACACTATTTTCATAATCATGAGAAAAACACCCTTAATAAACGAGTAACAACACTGTTTAAACAGACATACACCAAGTCAAAAATTACCTTCTTTGTTAACGTATCAAAAGCAGGTTTTCCATGCTTGTTCCAACAAGCTTCAACATAAGACTGAAAATAATGTCTTCAAAAGTTACGACTATGATTATTATGTACACGCGGCTAATTTAAGAAGAGTTACCTTACTGGAAGACATATGAGCTACAAGCCAAACGGGCAGCCATGCAGAATGAACCTAGATATAAAAGAAGGCCAAATAGTAGATGTTCTTAAAAACAATATGTAGCACATGTTCACATATATGATCATTTGACACAATTAACAGCACCAAGAAAAAACAATCTTTCTGATTTTACAATATTATTACCTCCGTCAATTCTGAAACTCTCCGCGTGGCTTCATTCTTAGTCTTCATAAGCTCCTCCTACATATAATTACACATGTTATACTTATACATCACATTTCACATCTAAACAAGTCAAACAGCATGTTGTGAACCCACCTCAGCAGACTTAAGAGCACGCTCGGTTTTTTTAATCTGTGTCTTCTGTTCTTCAATAGTTTGCTCAAGCTAAAACAAGAAATAAATGCTACCATTAATGTCATATATCCAGCATTGGATTTAACATGCAACAAACATTAGAAAACCGGCCTTACCTCCTGAATCTTTGGATTCGTCTCAAGCATGTTCTTCTCCAATTCTATGGCTCGGGTTTCCAATGCCTCATGTAAACTCACCTTTAACTCCAATTCCAACTGCAATCTCTCCACCTGAATTCCATAAATCATTAACCACCCGATAATGAAAATATTAAAATACTTCAAACTAGTACCAGTTTCCCTAACTCCTGGGACCTCGTATGAGCTTTTTGCACCTCCTCACTAGCATCTGTTGATCCTTTAACCTATAAAAAACACGCCTTCATAATTCATGGATACAGTAAACTAAATTATATCATCATAATTTCATATATGGGGATGACATCGATACCACTGAATTTAAACAAAATTGGGTGCCATATACTGTGCCGAATGTATTGGTTCGGTACTAGTATGGTACTAGTATTGCTTTGGGTTTTTTTTCATAATCCATATATATTGACCATATCAAATTCATTTGTAACCGAGGGTAACCAAAGAAACCAAAATTCACGTCAAATTCATTCGTATCTAAAAACCATAATACCAAAAATTGAGAAAATGAAGTACCTATATATTCAGGAAAACAAATCCCACTCCTAATCATATATTCATGATCTTAATTACCTTTAGGGAAGCTACCTCGTTTCGCAGCGAATCCACGCTCTCTAATTTCTCTTTAATTGTTCTCTCTTTCTCAGAAATTGCCTTGTCTTTTTCAGCAATGATCTCATCTTGGGTTCTTAATTCTTCACTCTTCTTATCAACAAGTGATTCTTCAAATAAAACATCAAACTCAACGTAAATTATATAAAATTCACCATCTAAATTACGTAAATATGGTTGTGGAAGGTGAAATACAAACCTAACGATTGGATCTTCAAACTGAGCTTATCGGATTCGATTTGGAATGATTCGGGTTCATCGGATCCGGCTGATACTCCGTCTCCGGCGTTGTTAGCTCCGATCTGAGTGAGGATTAGGGTGAAAATGGACAAAAGAAGGAGGTATTGGAGGTTTGAGATCATCGTCATGGATGTGATTAATGCGTAGGGAGTGGATAGTTTTGGTGGGTGCATGGGTTGTCGGAATGTTTACGTGAAGGTGGTGAGTGAGTGAAGGAATCCAGATGGATCGACTGGTGTTTTGTTGACTGTGAATATATAAATTAAATGCTTTTGAATTTGGTTTCTTCTTGTATAAACTGAAAATGCCTGTGGTTATAAATGATTTCTTTCGTTTCTTTTTTTACCGTTAACGAGTCATTCAAATGGGCTGCTAGCTAAATTTATCAAATCAGAATACACTCGTCTTTTGATCCAGTGAAAGCCCTCACCTAAGGCCAACACTCATGAACACTCTTCCGAATGCACGACGGTGCGGTGAGATATAACATGTTCAATTCAACTGTTCAAGGATCTAACTTGTAAACGAAACCTACTCGCCTAGTCTCACATCATCACCCTGTGCCGCCAGAACTAAATGGTGAGGGCATGAATCGAACCTAGGTCACATGAAACACCAAATCTTTTACTTACCACTCCACCACCGGGCAGCTCATTGCATGTTATAATAAATAATTTTAAATGGTAAACATATGCAACTAGCTAAAATCGAAATACTATATATTTTGATCATAATTCATTTCCACTTGAACCAAACCAGAATCAAATCCTAATAGTCCAAGGTACGTTTTGTCTTTGCTTCAATTGAACACGTGAAACACAAGCATCCAATTTATAAAACACAAATCAACGACCAGGATTCCAACTAATCATATCTACCGTCACCAATCCGTTATGGTCGCCAAATCTGACGGACACGTGTCCTTCCCAGAACGTTTTACCTGATGCCACTAATATTAACTCCCAAACGATCTACAGTACTCGCCGTAACAGTGCACTTCGACCACGTCATCACCAAACGACATCGTCCTAGGTATTTGTACGTTCTTTTGCACCATTTCACCCAACGTTAATCGAGTAATCGATATTTGTAGATTCACATGTTCAATATTGCAATTGTGTATCGATAAGGCTTTTGATCGATTTATATATATAGAAAACTAATGATTACAAAACCTCTAATCTTAGGTTTCTTTTAGGGTTTTTAACTTTTAACAATAATATGAATATATATATGAAGGTTATTGATATATACATTTGGTTATTTTCTGTGGGTATATAAGGAGATATGAGAATTCAGGAACTCAACGTGGCATTTGTTCGGAGATTACTGCGTTTACCTTACTATCTGATCACAACAATTATTATTTTGTTCAATGAACTTGCTAAGCTTTATTCAATGGGGTCCGGGAACATCTACAAGAGGCGAATGAAGGTTTTCACATTGGCATTATTCATATACCTTGATTACAAGGTATGCACACTGTTTATTTGAGCGTTTAATGAGAAAACCGAAGTCTTATAGTGTTTATATATTTTGTTTTTTGGTGTTCAAGGCGTTGCAGCAGATCAGAGAGAAATTGACAAAAAGATCGAAACGGGATGGTTTATGGGAGAGAGCTCATGAGCGGAATGCTAAACGTGCACTTAAGTTAATCGTGGAGTTGGAAGGTTTATGGGTGAAAATGGGACAATATTTATCTACTCGGGCTGATGTGCTTCCCGAGGCTTACATTCTCCTTATGAAGCAGTTACAAGACTCTCTTCCTCCTCGCAGTTTAGAAGAGGTATTATCATTATTAAAGATTTGGTCACAGATTATACTTTGGTAAAATATATGATCACATGTAACACTTTATTTGCATGAATCAGGTTTGTGAAACAATAGAGAATCAGTTAGGTCAATCAATGGATAATCTATTCATAAATTTTGTTCGTGTACCTTTAGCAACCGCATCGGTAAGAACCCTTGTTAAGTTTATTGGCAATGCAATGTTTGGCATAGTACTTTATCAGAAAGCTTAATGTAAGATTATAAAATAATAAGATATCAACAATAATATATGCAGATAGCTCAAGTTCACCGCGCGACTATACATGATGGGCAGGTGGTTGTTATTAAAGTTCAACATAAAGGCATCAAAACTATAATCTTGGAGGTAGATCATTAGACTTTGTGATTATGCGATATGATATAATAGTGTAATGCATAATGACTAAATTGTAATAATCTAACGTTACTTCGCAGGACTTGAAGAATGCAAAGTCTATAGTTGACTGGATAGCATGGGCCGAACCACAGTATGACTTCAACCCTATGATAGATGAATGGTGCAGAGAAGCACCTAAAGAACTAGATTTTAACCATGAAGCTGGTATGATATTAATAATAACTTTGGTTTATTTGCAATCTCTAATGAAATTGTTCTTATAGAAAATACCAGAAAAGTGTCTATAAACCTTGGCTGCAAAAGTGACATCCGTGACAAAAGATTTAAAAACGTCGAAGTATTGATACCAGAAATAATTCAGGTATCGATATTACAGTCCTTGTGTTTGCATTGTTTAGTGCCACAAATAATATATGACTTGCTAATAATAGTTTTGTTACCAGTCTACTGAGAAAGTGCTTGTTCTAGAGTATATGGACGGGTACGTTTAAATGATTCGCGGGCCCTAGAAGACCTTGGTGATGACAAGCAAAAACTTGTTGAAGAGATTACACGTGCATATGCACATCAAATTTATGTTGATGGGTTTTTTAATGGTGATCCTCATCCGGGTACTCTCTCGTTTACCAAGTTGCTCTTGATACGATATTGATATTTACTTCGAATGCATTTGGTTGGACTTTTTGGTCAAATAATTATTTTGGCTATCTTCAGGTAATTTTCTTGTGAGTAGAGAACCTCCCCATCATCCAATTTTGCTTGATTTTGGGCTTACAAAGTTGCTTTCAAGCTCTGTGAAACACGCATTAGCAAAAATGTTTCTTGCAGCTGCAGAGGTTTGTGCATTCTTGTATATACTAGTTATATAACTTAGGGTAAATTACAGTTTTCGTTCTTTCCACTAACCGGGGTAAATTACAGTGTCCTAAAAGCTTCAACAAGTACCAAAAAACGTCCCTAAAGTTTATATGTTGTCACAGTTTTCGTCCTTTCCACTAACCGGGGTTAAAATTATCAGTTATTGTTCTTTAAATGACCACTTTATCCTTGCCAAAAGGATGAAAACTGCAACAACATATGAACTTCAGGGACCTTTATTGTACTTATTGAAGTTTTAAGGACACAATCTGCAAGTAACGTCATTACGCCAAGCGTAAAGAAGGAAAACTGTAGTTTACCCAATAATTTAATGTATCAAATATATAAAGTTTTTTCATAATATGGTTCTTGGTGAACTTTAGGCAGGCAGGTAATTTTTTAACTTAGTGAAACTAATTATCTGATTATTGTGACTTGAAATCGCATTGGATAACATATTCTGATTTTGCTATTTAACTAACCGGTTTTGAATATTGAGTTTCATACCAACTGCAACACAGTTGATTATGTGAGGGTAAAATATATTTACTTATTTACATCTTCTTTTAACATAATTTAGAACACTTATGTCCCCGATTGACAAACTTCATTAGAAAAAATGTCACTTTTTGTAAGCATTAATGAATTAAACAATCAGAATTTATCAAACACTCAAAACAAGTTCATCATCAATAACATCTGTTGTTTCAGGGTGATCATGTAGCTCTTTTGTCTGCATTTGCTGAAATGGGGCTTAAGTTGCGCCTCGACATGCCAGAACAAGCTATGGAGGTAACAAATGTGTTTTTCCGGGCTACTACACCAGCAACTGAAGCACTTATAAGTGGCACCAATTGGTTAACAGTTTATTAGCCTAAGACCATCTCTAATTTGTGCAAGACCGATCATTCTTTTTGGTTTAGGAAAATATGAAATCTCTGGCAGAGCATAGAGCAAAAAATATGAAAATTATACAAGAAAAGATGAAACTTGACAAGAAACAAGTTAAACGCTTTAATCCTGTAAGTTAATTTACTTTCCTGGAGTATATATATTTGTTATGATAATTGTAACTAATAATGTTATCTTCCAGATTGATGCCTTTCCAGGAGACATTGTAATTTTCTCAAGGGTCCTAAATTTGCTAAGAGGTTTTCAATCAGTTCTTCTAATTAACTAAATAATATAATAAATCTCTTTAAAATCGTACTCCAAATTAATTATGACATTCTAAATCATTTCAGGGCTTTCATCCTCGATGAATGTTCGCATAAGCTATCTAAGTATAATGAGACCGTTCGCTGAATCCGTATTGAAAAGGTATGATTCTGTCTAATTGTGTGAGTCACAGGTAATCATACATTCATATTTCATACCCTTTATTTATGAACTATATTATCTGTTTTAGTGACATGAACCATGGACCATCCACAAATCCTAACTGGGTGTATGACAATTCGGTACATTCTGATGTAGAGGCCAAATTGAGGCATTTCTTGGTTGAATTAGGGAATGCTGATAGAATACTTGGAATTCAGGTGTGTGTCACTATTACTATTATTTTTATTGTTATTGTTATTATCAGTCTTTTATATGTGGATAAAATATGATTATTTTTGTGTGCAACAAACGGTTAGGTTTGTGCGTACAAAGATGGGCAAGTGATAATTGATACTGCAGCTGGAATGCTGGGAAAATATGATCCTCGTCCTGTTCAACCTGATAGCTTATTTCCTGTTTACTCTGTAAGTAAGGGAGTCACAGCTGGAATGGTACATTGGTTGGTTGATAAAGGGTATGTTCTTTTTTTCATGTTAGGTATTTAACTAATTACTAAAAGTAACCAAGCTTAAAACTTTTAAAATTAAGTCGCCTGATTCCTTGAATGTAATTATATGAAACTTGGTTACTATTTAGGTATTATTTATTTGAAATTTAAACGTGAAGTAGGAGATTTTTTTAAAGAAAAATGTCGCTTAATAATCACCAAGTTTCATAATTTTTAGGTAATTCAATTTAAACAAGTATGAAAAGTTTCCCAACATACAATGATGAAACTCGAGTGGTTATTACAGTAAGAAAAAATTACAAGTGGTTTTATTAAAATTTAGAACAATATTGAAACTTGGTAATCATTTCATTATTATCCCTATTATAATAATAGGAAACTGAAGCTTGACGAAAACGTTACAAATATTTGGCCCGAGTTTGGTGCAAACGGGAAAGATCAAATAAAAGTTAATCATATACTTAATCACACAGCTGGTTTGCACAACGCTCTGGCTGGCATTGCTGAAGAAGATCCTATGTTATATTGTGACTGGAAAGAGTGTCTAAAACGCATTGCTATGGTTGCACCTGAGACTGAACCTGGTCGTGAACAGTTATATCATCATTTATCCTATGGTTGGCTATGCGGTGGAATCATTGAGGTACCAAAACACATCCCTTGTATTTTCATTTCCTTAAAACACTTGTGATGTTTAGTTTTTTCGTTATTATGAACATGTAGCATGCATCTGGGAAGAAGTTTCAGGATATTCTGGAGGAAGCTTTTGTTCGCCCTCTAAACGTTGAAGGCGAACTTTATATAGGGATTCCTCCTGATATGGTTCCCCACAAATGGTGTAAACGAACTAAGCCGAGATGGTTTAACTTACTAGACCTCGAGCTCTATTTCTAAAGCTTGAACTCCGATTGTGTGTAGTTTTTCATGCTCGATCTCGGCACTTTTATTATCTATTAATTAATTTATTTATTTATATACATCTATAATATTTCTTTATGTTTATAATGATTATAATCTTTATATATAAAGTAATATGTATATTTAGTTTTTGTATCATTATTTTATATATAAGAATAGTAGTCATAAAAATATAATTAAAGAATTAAATGAAAGTTATATAAATCATAGGCTTGTCTATGCTCACGAACCAGCTTGAGCTCAATAAGTGAAGCTCGGGCTTGACTCGTTTATTAATGTTTAATTAATTTACATACATGTATAGTTATTTTTATATATATTTCTTTGAATTCTAAATTTTGTATATAACAATATATATGTTATTTAGTTATATTTATCCTATTTTTATATATAATAATTATTATATTAAAAATATTTTTAATATAATGAACAAAAATTATATAAATAAATGGCTCGTTTAGGTTTGCGAGCTCGTTTGAGCTAAGACTTGTTTATTAAACAATCTTATTTTAGCCTTGAGCTCGGCTCGATTCCAGCTTTTAGTGAGCCGATTTCCAGTAGCTCATGAGCGGTTTGGCTCATTTACACCCTAATCGCAATTTTCACCACTTGCTCTTTTACAATAAGACTTTTTTAAACTTGTTTCAGGTGTGGAATCTCGGCTTGCAACTCTTACACTCGATACAAGTGATACTAGTCGATTAGCCCCAAAACCCGACATCACCAGGATCAGCTCGATCTCCACTGCCCTACCTTCCTCGTTCACATTAGAGATGATAGCGGGCCTCATTCCGTTATCGAATTTGCTCAATGTTCGCCGTGCAATAATCCCTGCCGCAAACGGACACTTCTCGGCCCGTGCAGTGGCCCGTTACTATGCCGCCCTCGTGGATGGTGGCATTGTCCCACCACGCCATTCCTCCTATTCCCTCCCACCTCTTGGAAGCCATCCTCACCGCCCCACATTCCTTTCCAAGAAAACATCAGTCAACAGAAAAGACGGTTTCACAAGTTCAAAATCCGATCTTTACATTACAATACAAGAGACCGATGATATAAGTGATGAGTTTGACACTAATATCTTTACACGCCCTAAATCAAAAGTTCATGACGCGTTTTTGGGAAGTGGAGATTATAAGGATCTGGTCTTCCCGAATGGGAGATTCGGGCTTGGGTTTAGACGGGTCCAGACGACTGATGGGTCTGTAATTGGGTTTGGTCACTCGGGTATAGGGGGGTCTACAGGATACTGTGATATAAATAACAGGTTTGTATTACTGTGACACTAAACAAGTTGTCTTTTGGGGCTGTGACCGGGGAGATAATACGACTTGTTTGCTCGGAACTGAATCTTCCTGTACCAAAAGAGTATGCAGGATCAAGGGAGTTTATTCAGCAACCGGTGATTAACTAAACATTATCTGAGGTTAAACATGATCAGATATGTAACTTTGCAGCGGTTTTGAGTCAGAAAATGTTTATGGAATTATGTTTCTGCTGCAGTATAAAGATCTTTTTTTCTTCACTAATTCTCTTGTAACGTTTTGGTATTATTATTGTTTACATCAACCTCAGTGGTGAGTTCAAGGTTTAAAGCCATACTGTCTTGTCTTCTATTTTGTAAAGGGAACAACATGAACGCATCAGACAAGTCAAGTACGTAGTCGATCAAGTCAAGTTTTTTTTTAAACTATATTATGATTTTGTTTTGTGTACACAAATATTTTTTGAAACTTTGAATGAATTGGTGCTTGCTAGATGAATTTGATAACATGAATACCCTTGTATTAAGAATATGTGTATGGTTTTTTTAAAAGCAGAGAGAAAGGGCGTGGTATTAACCTCCATAACTCACCAAAGGGTCTTTGGTCTAATGGTATCAAGGTGTTTGATAAGGCTTTGTCTTTCTAAACGGTGAGGATTACAATCATGAAAAATTTGTGTATAATCAACGGTATTATTTGTTTCGTATTCATTGGGCAAATCCCTGTCTAGAGACGCTAGTACCTTATTGTAAGTTTTTCCACTACGAAAAGGACAACCTTGTTTACTTGTGCATCTTCTTCGATAGGTTTGTTGTTAATATTGACATTTTGAAAAGCTTGTCATTTGTTCCATCATAATGACCACTTGTTAACTTAAGTTGAACTCGAGTAGGTCACGTGTTTTAACTTTGATTTTACTTTTGTTTGGTATTGATTTTGGGCTTGCCATCCTTGCCTCAAAACATTAATTTAAGTTCAATCTTGGCGTGACGGGAGGATGCTTCAAAGACGGCTGAGAGATGAGGTGTATCCAAACATAAGCATCGTTAGACATCTGATAAAGTGGATTGAGTTATCGTTGGCGTATAAGAATTGTGTGCTTGTCATGGGTGATTCATTCTATGTATGGTGTTAAGATATTTGAAGGAGAAACATTTAGATATGGTTTTCCACTAGCCATCACTGGTAGAAATGAGAATTTGGTGGGAATTTCATTAGAGGTGGTATACCGGAGGGCTTGCAGCCTAGCGATATCAATGTATATGAATGTATTTTTCAAGTGGTCAAATGTTGTAGTATCATGATGTATCATGATGAACACGTGTAAATTTAGATAAGTTGGTCATTCTAAAAAAAAGTTATAGGCATTCGTATGGTTTTATACCTTCTCAAGAGTTATCGTACAATATTCATCATTTCATTACTTTGTATTTGTTTTATATGTTTTTTTGGGAATTCATCCTAGGACATTGAGCAAGTATGAAAGTGGCCACCTCATATAAAGGAAAATGCATAAATCATAAATTATATTCAAAATCATCTTACTGTCTATTTTAGAAGTCAATATCGTCTCAATCTTTTCTTCTTTATTTCCGGTTTACTAGTTAATAATTGATTATGTTTGATTGTTTTTTTCCTTTTCTTCACTCCTGTATATATGGGGATTGCAATTCATTGTATTATATAGGGGTATGTTTTTATACAATAATGGGTTATCGTGCATTACGTACGCGACCATTATAACTGACGATTTCAATTTTCACGCGGTGGCATATTTGTAAATAACCCAAATCTAATTACACGTTCTAAATCAACTAATCGTCAAGCGCAGTCCAGTGATTTGATACCTAATTTCAATTCCTAACGAATAAACGAGTTTCGATTGAATAAACTATTGCGTTTTAGACCTGCAATTCTTAGTAACAATTAATTAGTTTTTTCATCTGATTCATTAGGCTTTGTTTCATCTTTTTTAATATGATTTCACTATAAAAATTGAAGCATTTAGTTCATAGCAACAATTAATTAGTTTTTTGAGCCTCGTTTAATTCATTGAACAATTAATTCATAACAATTGTGTGTTTAACTAAAACTAGCAGAAGAGCCCGCGCTTCGCGACGGGATCGTATGAGGGTGTTTGCGATGTCGTATCTGTTATCTAATATATCCATGAGACCAGATTGAAGAACCATGAGACCATTTAGAAACCGGATAAGTTATAAGTTACTTACTATACAAATAACATGAACTGAAACGATTTAAGGATATTTTTTTTATAACTCATTTACCAAATCGTTCAATGGGTCATATTGATTCTCTATACTACACAAGTTTGAGCCATTTGACAACGACCGAGAAGGTGAACTACTCTAAACCGGAAACAAAAATGAGACAAAGTCGCCACTATTATTGGCACTCATATGGGGGATTGGGTAACTTGATAAGTGCTAGAAAACCAGCTTTTGTGAATAGGATTAAAGTTGATAAAAAATATTGGAGGAGTCAAATGAGTTTTAAGGTTGAAAGCAGCAAGAAGGTACACGAAGGAGACTTCATTTATTATTAACACTTACAAAGTAGTACAAGAACAAAAGACAAGAAACATGGGATTTGAATTATCAACAGTATTATGATATAGTCATAAACTGGACACAATTGTGAATTGCATCCTCAGAGAGTTATACCAGCCAATGCTGAAGACTGAAGTCAAATGTGATGCATGTCAACTCGTTTTCGTTACCAGCTTGCAGCTTCATCGTGAGCATTATACGAACTGTGATGTTTTCACAAGTGAATATATCTAATATAAAACATTAAAAATTTTAAAATGTACTAAAACCACACAGTCCAGTCTAATAATTATTTGACTTTAAAATAAAGAAATTAATAAAGAAAAAGGTCACGGAGGAAAAAAGAAAAAGGGGACATCAAGTTGGGCGCCACCCCTGTTGGTGGTAGCTTGGGCAGAATTTGGAACATAAGTCAAAGGGGGCGCCCCTGTTGGTGCGACGGTGCTCGGGAGCAAGAAAAGAAAAAAAGAAAATAGGAAGCAAGCAAGCAGGTCATATATATTATTATTCGATGAGACGATTTGTTTGTTTGTTTTTGCTCTGTTCTTAATTATGAGAGGCTAAATTTTATACTGCCTGAGTTTGGATGAATACTGTGTAGACTCGTTTTATTTTCGGTCTTGGATTATTATTGATTGGTTTATGATTTGGTAAAGTTTTTATTTTATTTGGTTGTGATGCATATGCACATTTGGTATTAATTTAAGATCAATTTATTGTTTCATATGCGTCTTTGTGAATGTCTTTCATGTATGGATTCATATTAGGTTGTTTAATGTGTTTACAACTAGTTTATGGTTTATTGTTAACGTATTCCATAGGAGCGGTAATTGAGAGTTTAGAGACACTTTATATTCTGTCACTTGAGAGACCGGGAGGTAATTAAGTGTCGTATGTTTTGGTCTTTTGCGGGTTTGGGTAGTGATTGCACAGGAGTGAGTTACCCTAGATTCCTTTAGATTCTTACATATTCAAATTATAACCAAATTTAATAAGAATACCCATTTACACCGTAGGGTGTTTTGTGATTAGAGAGACCGGGAGGTAATTTATTCTTTGGGCACCTTGGCATAGTTAGGTAAGGTGAGACCGGGAGGTGAACCGAACCATTAAACTGTTGAGCTTTACATGATATTTAGGGTTCATAGGTATTGTTGGTGAGACCGGGATGTGATCTAGCATACTTTAGTTATTCCATAAGTTTCATATTTTTAGAATCCGGTTACCAATCATAAATCCAATTTTGAGAGTTTACGAGTTGACTAATAGGATTCCTTACCTATGTAGTTATTTCCCATGTTTAAGTTCTAAACCGATTTGTCCGTGTCTAGTTTTAGAGTAAGTATTATTTAGTTTTATTTAATAATTAAAAAACACAAAAATCAATAAAAATCTATTTATTTAAGTTAATAGTCATCGTCTAGTTTAGTCGTCGCTAGTGTCTCGTGGGTTCAATATCCAGACTTCTTTAGGCTTTACTACAGTAGATAGGTACACTTGCTTGTCTAGTGGTCTAGCATTAGAAGAGTCTAGATTTATAAATTTAAAACTAGAGTGTCTAGGTTATGTTATATTTTTAACAGAAGTTCAATTTATAAGAGAGGACAACGGAAGGGTTTCATCAAAAGGAGATTCATTTAGAAACTGACGTCGAGAATTAAAAGAAAATGGTAAGTTTCATGGCTTCAATAAGTAATCTGAAGCGATAGCTTAAGCAAGTATAGAAATAATCGTTCAGATGCATTGAAGATGAAATCAAGACCTGCATTCAAGTCATCCAGTAAACCCTAAACCTTCAATCAAATATTCCAGTTTTGCTCTCAAAATAAAAAGTTGCATTCAATTCAATTGATATGTAAGTTGCCATCATTAGTGGTGATGGCATTGAATTGATCATAACACACAAAGTTTCTGCATACCATAAAAGGATTAAATGGTAATTTCAAAAATAATAAAGCTTCATGAACTTGTACCAAACGCTTTAAAAACAAAACAAGGTATTGGCAAATTACTTTTTCTGCTCAATTATGAAATTACATTTTTGTCCTCATCATGCAATTTGGAATTACGAGGGTCGTCGTTCACTCCTCCTTAATAATATAATATAAATAATTACACACAAAGTGTCATCAATCGAAACCACAAATGCCCCTAAATTAATACGCTCAACTAATACGTTCAATATTTATATGCTTAAATTAACACGCACAATTAATACATTCAGTTAAAAATTAGAGTTATTCGTGGGAATCAAAATTGATAATGAACAACAATTAAACATTTAATAGAACAATTGAAGGTCAGAACAAAAAAAGTTTAGAAGAAAAAGCTAAGAAGGTCAGAACAAAAGTCTAAGAAGTTCAGAACAAAAAGAATTCAGAAGATAAAGGTTAGGAGTTCAAAATAAAAGTTTAAAGAGTTCCGAACAAAAGTATATAAGTTTCATAACAAAAACTTTAAACTTCACGAGATCATATATGAAATCGCTTAATATAATCCCGTAATCATCAATCGATCATAGATTTCATCATATGAATATATCAACTTAATTTATTTATGAACTTGGTCGGCATTTGGAGTCAATGTCTGATTCAAATTTGATTCAGTTCTTGTATTCAAATTTGGTGCAGTTTGTCTCGTGCGTAATGTACGATAACCAATTATTGTATTAGATCCTTTATCATATATATATATATGTATATATATATGGGTCAAATTATTATACAAAGGGGAAGAAAAATGAAAATGATGAGAGAGACTTCTAGCTACACAAAAAAACCCCTAAAAATTTTTAAAAAAAAATATAACTCAAAATTTCAATAAAAAACGAAAAAAGTAAAAACATAAAAATGTTTTCACTGTCTTTCTCGTTCTCATAAAAAAATAAAAAATAAAAAACACAATGGTAAGTGAAAAACTTCGTTGTGTCTTTTTGTTTATCATTGTGTTTTGTGTTTATTTTCGTCATTGATTATGTCTTTTTTCTTGACATTGTATCTTTTTTTTCTTTATATTGTGTTATATTACTCAACACTGTGTTATATTTTGTTCGACGTTGTATTATATGTTGCAATCTATTGTGTCTTTTTTAGGTATAGTTGTGTATTTTGTTCATTTTCGTCATTGTGTCTTTAATCTCACCATTGTGTCCTTTCGTCAATTTTTTTTTATTTTTTTGTATTTTTTTAACGGGAATAATGGCGGAAACATTTTAGTTTTTTAGTTTTATGTTTTTTATTTATATTTTGAGTTATGATTTTTTTATTATTTTTTAAATTTATTTTTAAGGGCTTTTTTGTGTGATCACAAATCCTTCTCACACTTCTCATTTTTATCTCCCTTTGTATTTTAATATATATATCATTCATCAATAAATGAATTACTACTCTTGGTACCGATTTCATGGTGGTTTAGAGCGATTCTTTACCACTCTTTAAACAAATCAACCCTAACCCTAAATCTCAAAGCAGCCAACACCATCTATAGCTGGTTAAGCAAACGCCAAGACAGATTCCGCATCTGGATCTGTCGGACATGATATCAACTCACCTCTCTACATTCATCCATCCAATTATCGGAAATAGCTTCACGTAAACGAAACCCTCAATGACTACAACTATTGGTTAGAAGAGATGTTGAACTTCTTGTTCACCAAAAACAAAGTTTTGTTGTTGATGGTACTCTCAAGAAACCATAAAAGAACTCTCCATATTACATGCATTGGATGCGTGCTGATGCTATGGTGAATGGATGGCTCACCATCGCTATGGAAAAAGAGATACAAAAAAACGTGAAATATGCTGGAACTGCTTATGGATTTGGTTAGATTTGTTGGACTCGGTCTGCCCAAGAGACATATTAAATTGATGTGGCTAGTACGTTATGATCCAAGTCGGGTCATACCCAATAACAAGCTAGACAAACACCTATAATATTCGTTCATATATGATGTGATCATAACAAATGAATATTAACACTTGAGTTATTTGAAAGGGGTTTCTAAATAAAATGTACTTGTGTAATAAACAAATCATATGGATGATTTATGTTTTATGAAAGAACATTACACAGTGTTATTTAAGTTGGTTAAATAACAATATGTGAATAATAATAACCAAGCATGTCTCTTAACATATAATAGGTTTTATAAGTTATAAGTTATAAACTTATAAAAGTATATATGTATGGATATATATATATATATATATATATATATATATATGTTTAAAGTTTTATAAAAGAAAAAGATAATAACTCTTTCAAATGCAATATTATTATATTTTTGAGTGGAGACATGCAATGGTTATTATTAGTGGAGAGAAAGATGCCTTTAAATAAAACCAAGTCTTTCTCTTTCATTCTTTCATAACACACATAATTTCCAAGTAAACTTTTCTCTCTTCCTCTTTTGGGTATTTTCATCCAACATAAGAAAAGAAGAAGAAAATTTCAAGTGCAAATCCTAGCTAGAAGTGGTGTGTTGTTGAAGCTTGGGGTATGCTAGCTTGAGCAGCTTCCATATTCAAGTTCTTACCTTTCAATCATCATCTCTTTCACCCGGTTTTGTCATATTGAAAGGTAGTAGTAACATGCATGGACTTATAGTGACATGCATGTATTTGATAGTGTGTAATTCGTATTTGGATCCGGGTTTGGGTTTTGCATGTTTAAAATTGGTTTTATACATATCATATTAACAAGATTTAAAACTTTTATATCCGCTGCGTTTTTGGTAAAATAGGGATTTTATCACTTTGATAATCTTGTTAAAACCCAACAATGGCATCAAGAGCCGCTTATACGAATGCATGCTTCATTAGACCCAAAATTTTTCGGGTTTATGGTGGGTTTCACCATTTGGCCGAAAGTTTTTGGGGTTTTTGTTACCCCATGGTTTTTCAAGGTTATACTTTACATGCATGTGGTAATCTTGAAAAACCAAGTCATTTGGATGATTGTTTAGTTTGTTTGGACAAAACCCGAAACTTTCGGTTTGCTTAAGCTTTGGCCGAAAGTTTTGAGGCAAAAAGTGAAACCATTTTGGTCTTGTATTATTGCATATTTGGATGTGTAATAGATGTTCATAACCTAGCCATGGCCTTGTGTTTGGTTGAATGATTGTGTTGGTTGTTTCTTCATTCGATTTGGTTGTAATATTTATTTGGGTTTGTAATCTATTTATTCATTCATATGGCTTGTAATAATAAGTAGATTAGATGTATTTCTTTTACTAGAAAAATGTATTAGGATATATTTTGTAAAAGAAGATGCATGGATGGAAGCCCAAATAAAATGATGAAGACCACAACACCGGGAGTAAACACTTGGAGCATATGGATGCGGAATCAAGTGGGAGTTCACCGACACAAGTGCATGTTCTTTTGGGTCCCTTAGGAGAGACTTTTTGACACACTTGTCTTCGGTCAACAAGTGTGGTCAATATTAGGAGGCTATGGTTATGAACTTGTGGTTGTGTATATTTTGTGCTTGCATGGTTGATTTACTTATTATTTGCAATATGGTTTGCTTAAAAACTTAAAATCAACTAGCATAAAATTGGTTCCTTAGAAATCGTTAGGTAATAAAAATTGGTTTTTATTAATAACTAATGATTTCATAATAAAAATGGGTTTTATTAATTGGAACTTTGAAAATGGGTTTTTTAACTAAGTACCATACATTTGAATGCATGCAAATGAAAGGTACAATAAATAGTTTTCCAATCTAGAATTTAGAAAACTAAAATCCCTTTTTAAAAACAAGTTAAACACCATCCTTTTATACGACACTTAAGTCACTTGTAGACTTGAAAGTGAGTTAGGATCACCTAAGCACTTTTAAGAAAACTTGTGATCTTAAGGTGATTTTACAAGTACTTTTGGCATTAGGATCACCTAACCACTTGTATGAGTAAACTCACACGTGTGTATAAGTAGGACGACTTGATTTGAAACCATGACTATAGGATCACCTTAACATGGCGTTCAAAGGTGTTGATGGGATTTAACATACCAACTAAACATATGATGTTTAACCGATCCCATAAAACTAGAAGTTGCAAAGGGTTGCAATTGTCAAACGTTGACTACCTTGTTAATTCGAATAGTAGGATAAAGGTCACCTAACTACTATTTGAATGAAACGTTGGGTTCTAGATTTTAATCAATAATTGTCTTGGAGACATTTAAAGGGTATTAAAGATTAAAATTTTATTAATATCGAAAATACTAATTTGAACTTTGTTAAAATTCTTTTAAATGGCCGCAAACAACGCCGAACGCAATTATCCCACACGTGCATAATCTATCACTAAGATCCATTCTGGATAAGGATCGTCTAAACTTTAACAACTTCATGGATTGGTATCAAAACTTGAGAATTGTTCTCAAGCAAGAAAAGAAGTCTTATATTTTAGACGATCCTATTCCCGATGAACCCGATGTCAATAACTTGGATGCCTATGCGGATTGGTTAAAATACACCGAGGATTCGATGCAAGTTTCTTGCCTCATGTTGGGAACAATGATTCCCGAGATCCAAAAGGATTTCGAGAATCATGGGGCGTATGACATTATAACCCAACTTAAGGAAATGTTCCTTACTCAAGCTCGGGTTGAGCGATTCGAAACGGTTCGAGCACTTCATGCATGTCATATGGAAAAAACCCAATTTGTTTCATCTTATGTACTTAAGATGAAGAGCCACATTGATCGGCTTAAACGGCTTAACTGTCCCGTCTCAAAAGAGTTAGCCACGGATTTAATCCTAAATGGCTTAACTAAAAGGTTTGAGACATTCGTCATGAACTACAACATGAATGGATGGGACAAAAGCATTGGTGAGCTTCACGCAATGCTTAAGACAGCCGAGGCCGGCATGGGTAAAAAGGTTTTACCCGTTCTTGCGATCAATGAGGGTGGCTCAAAGAAAAGGCATCACCCGGAACCAAAAGCAAAGGCTGCCGTTGGTAAGGGGCAAGTCAAGAAGGGGTTCAAGGGAAATGCAAAGGCGGAGCCAAAGCCAAAGAAGCTAAAGGTTAGCGCTGAGGATCCGTGCTTTGGTTAT
This sequence comes from Bidens hawaiensis, assembly GCF_021521415.1. Classification (NCBI taxonomy): domain Eukaryota; kingdom Viridiplantae; phylum Streptophyta; class Magnoliopsida; order Asterales; family Asteraceae; genus Bidens; species Bidens hawaiensis. The sequence continues at coordinate 367,113 of NW_027491642.1, forward strand.
GGTGAGATAGGTCATTGGATGAGAAACTCTCCGACCTATCTCAAGGAGTTGAAAGCTAAGAGGGATGCGGGGCAAACCTCAGGTACAACTTTCATGATTCACATTGATCTTAATATTATTTCTTCTAACACATGGGTATTGGATACCGGATGTGGAACTCACATATGCAATTCATTGCAGGGGTTCAAAAGAAGAAATGAGGTGAAGAAAGGAGATATAAGTCTCTTCATGGGCAATGGAGCAAAGGTTGACATCCAAGCCCGAGGAGATTATGTTTTAAAGCTTCCAAATGGTTTGGAAATTGTTTTGAAAAACATTTTATATTCCCCTAGTTTGACTAGGAATATTATCTCTGTTTCTGTATTAAGACAATCTGGTTATGACTTTAAGTTTGTTGATAATGGTATTTATGCTTTCATGGATAATGTCTTTTATTTTAAAGCGATGCCGTTTTATGGCATTTATGAATTAATTCATGATGACTCATACATTGATAACTCGTCGTACCAAGCTAACACCAAAAGACTCAAAATGGATTTGAGTAATACTTTTCTTTGGCATTGTCGTCTTGGTCACATAAACAAGAATCGTATTCATACACTTCGAAAGAATGGTCTTTTGAAATCAAATGTTGATTCATTTGATGAATGTGAATCTTGTTTATTGGGAAAGATGACCAAAGAACCCTTTAATGGAACAAGTGAAAGGGCGAAAGACTTATTAGGTATCATACATTCGGATGTATGTGGACCTTTTAGGACAATGACAAGAAATGGTGAAAGATACTTCATTACCTTTACCGACGATTATAGTCGCTATGGGTATGTGTTCTTGTTAAGACACAGAAATGAGGCCTTTGAAATGTTCAAAGTCTTCCAAAATGAAGTACAAAATCAACTCAACAAAACAATCAAAGTACTACATTCCGATAGAGGAGGTGAATACCTCAATGATGCATTTCTAGAACATCTTAGGAGTTGTGGGATTGTCTCACAACTTACTCCACCTGGAACACCACAACATAATGGTGTGTCCGAAAGGAGGAATCGAACTTTATTGGACATGGTTCGATCCATGATGGCTAGATGCTCATTACCTCTATCATTTTGGGGTTTCGCTGTGATCTATGCTGCCCGTATTTTAAATATGGCACCAACCAAGAAAGTGGATAGGACACCTTTTGAAATATGGCATGGAAAGGCTCCAAAATTTTCATATTTAAAGGTATGGGGTTGTGAGGCTTATGTTAAGATCTACACCCCTGACAAACTTGAATGTCGATCCACTAAGTGTATATTTGTAGGATATCCCACAGATTCGATGGGATATTATTTCTATAATCCAAGCGAGCATAAAGTGTTTATAGCTCGAAAGGCTAAGTTCTTGGAAAGAAGGTTCCTTATGGAAGGAACTGATAGAACTGTAGAACTCGAAGAGAATCGAGAACTACAAGCCGATACACGTTTGGTTGACACTAGAAATCAACAAGAGGTTGTTGAGGATGATCAAATGGTTGATCAAAACACACAAAACATTCGCAAATCTGGTAGAGTTAGCACCCCACCTGAGAGATATGGATTTTTCATGGATGGATGCTACGTGGTTGATTCGGATGAACCCACCACATACCGAGATGCAATGTCGCAATCTGATTGTGACAAATGTCTAGAAGCCATGAATGTTGAGATGCAATCCATGCATGACAATCAAGTATGGGACTTGGTTGCTCCACCTCTAAATTCCAAGCTGGTTGGAAGTAAGTGGGTTTTCAAGAAGAAAACTGATATGCATGGAAACTTGGATACTTATAAAGCTAGACTTGTAGCAAAGGGTTTCACTCAAACTCAAGGGGTTGATTATGATGAAACTTTCTCGCCCGTGGCGATGCTAAAGTCTATAAGGATATTGTTTGCCATAGCCGCATATTATGACTATGAGATATGGCAAATGGATGTCAAAACTGCTTTTCTAAATGGGCATCTTAATGAAGATGTTTATATGGTTCAGCCTGAAGGTTTTGTCGATCCACAACATCCTAACAAAGTATGCAAGTTGAAGAAATCAATCTATGGATTGAAACAAGCATCCAGAAGTTGGAATCACCGTTTTGATGATGAAGTTAAGAAATTTGGATTCATCAAAAACGCTGATGAAGCTTGTGTGTATAAGAAAGCTAGTGGGAGCATCATAACCTTTCTGGTATTATATGTCGATGACATATTACTGTTTGGAAATGACATTCCAACCTTGGAAGGTGTGAAAGCCTGGCTTGGAAGCTGTTTTTCCATAAAGGATCTTGGTGAAGCCGCCTATATTTTGGGAATAAGAATCTATAGGGATAGATCAAGGCGGTTGATAGGTTTGAATCAAAGTGCATACATTGACAAGATCTTGAAAAGGTTCAAGATGGAAAACTCTAAGAAAGGTTTGGTACCTATTCAAAGAGGAACGATGTTGAGTGCTTCTCAATGTCCAAGCTCAAAGGATGAGCAAGACAAAATGAGTGGTATCCCATATGCATCTGCTATAGGATCCATCATGTATGCCATGATTTGCACTAGACCGGATGTGTCATGCGCCTTGAGCATGACAAGTCGATACCAACAAAATCCGGGAACTAGCCATTGGATGGCTGTTAAGAGCATATTGAAATACCTTAGAAGGACTAAGGATATGTTTCTAATATATGGCTCTGGTGAGGAGGAACTCGTTGTAAAGGGTTACACTTATGCGAGTTTCCAAACTGATCGAGATGATTCTCGATCACAATATGGATACGTTTTCGTTCTCAATGGTGGTGCTGTCTCATGGAAGAGTGCAAAACAAGACGTGGTAGCTTTATCCACCACTGAATCTGAATACATCGCCGCCTCCCTGGCAGCTCAAGAATCTGCATGGATTAGAAAGTTCATTGCCGATCTAGGAGTGGTTCGTACCATTCAGGACCCTCTAGAGATCTTTTGTGACAACGAGGGTGCGATTACTCAAATCAAGGAACCCCGCGCACATCAAAAGACTAGGCACATTGAGCGGAGATTCAACTACATAAGGGATGAAGTTGAAAAGGGAAAGATATGTATTCGCAAAGTTCACACTGATCAAAATATTGCGGACCCACTCACGAAACTCCTTGAAAGGCCGAAGCATGAGAGTCATACTTGTGCCTTAGGACTTCAATATTCTAGTGATTGGATTTGATCAAAATTTGTATTTGGATATTGGAACAATTTTATTTTAACTCAATCATATGGTTTTGGTTATGGTCATGTTCTTGAGTTATGTTCCATTTTAGTATGTTTAAATCCGTGAATAATTTGAATTATTCTAAACGTCCGTAGTCGTTCATATTTGTGGGAACAAATGTGAAAGTAAGACGATTATGAACTTGGATTGGTAGATATTCATGAGGTATGAATATAGCAAAGGGTTGCTGCCAAGGTTCATATATATTTATGGGATAAATATTGGATTGACCCGCTCTCAATTTTACTGCATGGAATCCTTGGGATTTGTGATCATAAGTAAATTTGAGTAAAGGCGAACTTCATAGTATCCTCCGACCTGAGATACATATTGGGTCTTGATATTCATCGACTATTATGCTTTGACTTAGTTCTTCGCTGCTCTGAAATATGTCAGTACATAAGGCTAAGCTCAAGTATAGTACAAGGTGATAGTGAGAGACGTATGTAGTCAATATGGGATTTGTCCCTCTTATTCGTTGAGAGTTAAATGTCTAAGGCCTGACAAGTTAAATCAACAGAGAATGATCACTCTGTGTCTCTGGATTTAACATGACATTTGTGGCAAAATGATAAATGATAGTATCACCTAAATCATTTTCAAGTATGGGACTTGAAAGGGATGATGTTATTGAATGGCAATTCGTCATACGTATTAGGGGTAGTAAACCGTAGTTAGGCGGTATTTGCTACTTGCATCAATCTTCTATGTATCTTGTGCAAGTGGGAGATTGTTGGACTCGGTCTGCCCAATAGACATATTAAATTGATGTGGCTAGTACGTTATGATCCAAGTCGGGTCATACCCAATAACAAGCTAGACAAACACCGATAATATTCGTTCATATATGATGTGATCATAACAAATGAATATTAACACTTGAGTTATTTGAAAGGGGTTTCTAAATAAAATGTACTTGTGTAATAAACAAATCATATGGATGATTTATGTTTTACGAAAGAACATTACATAGTGTTATTTAAGTTGGTTAAATAACAATATGTGAATAATAATAACCAAGCATGTCTCTTAACATATAATAGGTTTTATAAGTTATAAGTTATAAACTTATAAAAGTATATATGTATGGATATATATATATATATATATATATATATATATATATATATGTTTAAAGTTTTATAAAAGATAAAGATAATAACTCTTTCAAATGTAATATTATTATATTTTTGAGTGGAGACATGCAAGGTGAGTGGAGACATGCAATGGTTATTATTGGTGGAGAGAAAGATGCCTTTAAATAAAACCAAGTCTTTCTCTTTCATTCTTTCATAACACACATAATTTCCAAGTAAACTTTTCTCTCTTCCTCTTTTGGGTATTTTCATCCAACATAAGAAAAGAAGAAGAAAATTTCAAGTGCAAATCCTAGCTAGAAGTGGTGTGTTGTTGAAGCTTGGGGTATGCTAGCTTGAGCAGCTTCCATATTCAAGTTCTTACCTTTCAATCATCATCTCTTTCACCCGGTTTTGTCATATTGAAAGGTAGTAGTAACATGCATGGACTTATAGTGACATGCATGTATTTGATAGTGTGTAATTCGTATTTGGATCCGGGTTTGGGTTTTGCATGTTTAAAATTGGTTTTATACATATCATATTAACAAGATTTAAAACTTTTATATCCGCTGCGTTTTTGGTAAAATAGGGATTTTATCACTTTGATAATCTTGTTAAAACCCAACAAGATTTTCTTGAACGCTTCGGTAAAGATAATGCTCTGAGAGCCTACGAATTGAATCTTACCTTGGACAACACGCAACAATCCAGATCAACCATTTTAGCATACTTCACAATGCTTTGTGGTATTTGCGACGAGATCAATTCAGCCACGTCTGTACCCAGACGTGCTTGTAGTGGGGTGCACCTGTCCTATTGGAAAAAAGCTAACCAATGCAAAGAAATGCTTTATGAGTTTCTTATGGGACTAGACAACATGTTTGGTGTGATTAAAACTCAGATCTTGGCCACTAAACCTACACCAAGCTTGAACAACGCATTCCACCTAGTTAAAGAAAATGAAAATCAAAGAACTGTTTCCTAAGACAGAAAACCGAATGAAGCCGCCACCTTCAAGGCCTCCTTCCAGCATTGTCGAGATGGCGGTGGCAATCGGGATACAACTAAACATGACAAGATTGTTGTGAAGGATCCAAAATGAAGCGATGTGGTTGAGCATTGCACAAATTGCGGTAGAGATGACCATAACAAAGACGAGTGTTTTAAGAGGATTGGGTACCTGAAGTGGTGGCCGGGTAATAAGGCAAAACGAGAAGGTGGCAAGGCTGCCTATGTTGAAGCGAACTCAAGTCCTATTCATGGTCTCACGAAGGAGCAATACATGACATTTTTAAAGACTTTTGTAGGAGATGAAAGTAATCAAAAGGATTACCTGTAACGTATAGCCAACTTTGCGACTAACGAAAAAAGGGAAGGTGAGTGGGTGATGGCCTCGGGGGCTATTGAGCACATCACCTATGATCAGGACTTCCTTAATAATAACATTAAAGACAATTTTTAAGCACTTGTCACTATTGCTAACAGAACTAAGATGCCAATCAAAGGAAAGGGCAATGGTGTCTGGGGGGGGGGATACCAAGAAGGTTAGCGAATGATTTACAATGTGTTTTCTGAATCTTTACTGTTTTTTTCGTAATGCAGAATCTTTGTACAAAGAGCTTGATTGGTACGGGCAATACCAAGAAGGTCTATACCAGATGGGGATGATGAGGAACAACAAGAGTGCAATGGCGGTAACTAATAGAATCTGGCATACCAGGTTGGGACACGCTTCCCTTGAAGAACTAAATAGCATTGGTTTTCTTAAAAATGTTTCGTTTGATAAGAAGTGTGACTCCAGTTCCAAGGCTAAGCACAAGATACTTTCAACTACTAAATCGTCCTTTCGTTTTTAAAAGCTGAGCCTACCGACACACCCCAAGTGAAGCATGTTTCTATCTTTTATTATCTCATATATATAAACTCTTTCATCAGTATTTCCTGCATCCCCGCACTTAAACTTTACATTATCCCCAATGTATATTTTCATTTAATAATAGAGTGTGGTATACGAGGGCTTAAACTAATTTAACAACCAAAGTAAAGGAAAGAGGCAACATGAACCTGATGAGTACTTTTGCAACATTGATCTGCACCCCTTGGAATATGATATGACAGTTATACTCCACCGAATCTTGACTAAACCACCATCAGATTCCTCACAGTTTGGGTTTACTATGTCTGCTAAACACAAACAAAAAGTAACACGCAAACATAAAAACAAAAAATAAAGAAACAAAATAAAATAAAATAAAAGGTCGGTTGCCTCCTGGTCTGTGCTAAGTTTTTATTAAGGTCATAAGCTAGACCATTACCTGATTTGGCGTTTACAGTGGTCGAATGGAACATTTACCTACCGCATTTCCCACGTGAGCTCGGTAATTAAGGTGCCAGGGTTGTGCTCCCTTTTTCATGACCAACATATCTAATGAATGAATACAGGCTAGTGTGAATGCACATTTACATTCAAAGTTTCCCACATATGCCCGATAGATAACACGTCTAGCCTGTACACTATGCCTTATCTTCGAAGAGTCAAATGTTGACATGGGCTTAACCGAACATTTTCCCACCGATTTTCCCGTATATGCTTGGTAGTTGAGGTGTTGCCCACACTTCCTTCCTCATGGTTGTCACACACCAGTAGAACCAATATGTGCACATTTCTTACTGTTTTGCCCGACATCCTTCACCCTTTACCTTTTTCTTCCTCGATTTTAAACCATCATCCCCGACTTTGTGAATTTTCATAACATGTAATGGGGGATGACCATGATAACCTAGAACTATTTCAGTCTCTGATTTCTCAAAAGGTGCTTTGTCTTCAGTTTGGTCCACACTTTCAATTACACACTCTAAATGGTATGGACCCTTTCCCTCAACAGCCTCATCAGCAACCACAACTGCAACATTCATTAGTTCATCAGTAATTGACGAACTTTGTGTGGTATTATTCTCGACAACTTCCTCCTCAATTTTCTTTCTCTAAAATACCAATAACCTCATCTATCACTTCATCATTAACCACGACACAACTAGTCCACTGCTCCTAGTCTCGTTTAATTTGGGCTACGTCTTCATATAGTTGACTTATCAGCTTATCTTGGGCAACATTTGACATTTCTTGGCTTTTCTTGAACTCCTGTCACTCCTCCATCACCTCTTTCATCAGTGTCGTCAATGCATCCAACTTAGTGCTCACATCTTCATGGTTATACTCTTCTTGATCGTTATGTGATAGTGGTAACAATAAACTACGGGTCATGTGCCTGGAAAAATACGGATAGCTCTTAAATATATTATAACATCTCATTTATTTGTGAAATAACCACATAATCATCAAACTATAATTTTCGTGGATCATAGGTATCACCAAACCTAGATAGGCCTTAAACGGGTTATAACATCTTATTTATTTGCGAAACCCTTTCATCATCAAACTCTAATAAATATTCTCTTTTTTAAATATTATCCGTCGCCAGTCTATCATCTCCATCACCGGTTAACTTTCGATTACCACCCACCATCATTAAACCCCCCCCCCTCTCATGCATCACCCAGCATCGTCATTTACATTAATATCCCCTTTTACATAAGATCATAAGACAAATATTCGTGTTCATGTTTGTTCGTTTAAAACAAATCAATATGTTCATGTTCGTTTATGTTCGTTCATTAAAAATTTAAAAACATACACGTCTCATTTGAAAGAGCCCAAACGTGAAAAATTATACTGAACATAACAAAGTAATATATACATATTAATTCAAAATAAAACTACATTAAAAAAGTAAAACAAATTATTACAAAAATATAAAATAGCAAAACGGTTAAAATCAAAACCTAAATAAACTCTCTAATATGGGAAGTTCAAACTAGTTTATAATATTTTATTCCTTTTTATTATGATAACAGGGTATAGTTTTTTTTATCTTCTTATTACTATCAGTATCTCTCTCATTTATTAAATTACAAAGTCTAAAAATGTAGGTTTACTTTGAATTTAGTTATATCTCATTTCATATAATTAGGTTTTAATAGTTTTGTAGTTTAATTTTTTGTTTTACTAATTCTTTAGTTTTAATTATTGTATTACTAACTATGACCACCCGTAGTAGTGGCGGTATCACAGTGTTTTGACCGATAACGCCGGGGACACCCCCCCCCCCAACGTTTTGGGGTGTTGTTTTTGTGTTAGCGTTTTATGTGAACAACGTGTGATGGCACAAATTTTGAAAAAAAGAATTCCCTTTTGACCGTTATAAACGGTCATAACGTCGTTAAAAAATGTTTCATATTTATTCATCTTCATCCCCGATCAAAACTCACCAAATTTATAAACCTTTCTTTCTACTCTATATTTTCTCACACCAAATTCCCTATAAACCCTAAATGAATTCTCCTACTTCTATATATAATCAATTATTCGGGCCTGACCGACAAGCCGAAGATGACGCGGAGGAAGAGGCAGTTACGAATGCGATTGTGCTCAGGACAACTTATATGAATTTTATTAGCTCTTGATATAACGCTAAATATTTATGTTTCCCGTGTATATTTTATTTAATATATTAATAGTTTATGTTCGTTTTTAGTCGAGATTTGTATACTACTAACACTTTTATATTTTGTAGGCATCGGAAGTTGATCGTGATAAAAAAGGGCGAAAAACGAGCTTAAAATAACCGAAATGAATATTCGGAACGCGTCAGGAAGGAACCAGATCAGAGAACCGGTCAGACCGGACAGGTCTGACCGGCTCCTAAAGTGGGACACGCCGCGCCGCGCTGCCAGGTACCCACATCCTGGTCTCGCGGTGCCTAGGGATTGATGGAGTATTTTTATTTCGTTTTTGCTTCATGTTGGGCCTTCTGTTGGGTATTTAAACATCTTTAACTTAAACCTGAACATACCCTGAAGCCACCAGACGAATTGGGAGTTCTTGAGAGCATATTTTCGAGTTTCTTGGTGATTTTGAAGGCAAGAAGACAGCCGGTGAAGAGTTACACGTTCACATTTGGAGATTACGGGTTTTATCGCCTTTAATCTTTCGTTCTTTAGATTTTCACCATGTTTTCAGTTATAATTGTTTTGTTTGATTTAGACTTTATGATGCTAGGCTAAACTCCATAAACTACCTAGGTCGTGATGAACCTTAGTTCGGTTTGATTTTTTTTGGATTTCTTTTTGTTATGGATTTTATATTCTAAGTAAATTGTTGAGTATGATTTAATTGATGCGTTTGATTGCTTGGTTTTGTTTACTTGGATTTATTGTTTCACATTGCCCTTGTTGATTGTTTCATAGGTTAGGGTTTTGTTAGGTCATTTACTGTGTGTTCTTGACTAGTTTGTGATTAATATCGATTAAAATCATAGAAACAATAAAATCAATTAAATAAATAAAAGTGAGTTGCTGGCCTAGTAAGGTGATAGGATATTGATAGATCTTTTCTAGTCGAGATTGTTAGATTTAGTTCTTCGTAAGGAGTCCGTCTAGGTTTGATTGTCAGCTTAGTCTATTAAGTCAATTGAGTCTGCTTTGCTATCTTTGATTTTCGCGCTGTAAGGTAGATTTCGTCATAAAGATACTTAGACATAAGTTATTAAATAACCGTAAGGAAGTTTAATTCATAAATTTGGTGAGTCTTAAAACTTGTTAAAATCCATAGACATCTTCTTGAAGTTCAAGGGTCCTGTTGGGGTTTTTTGTCAATGGTCTATTTCATGATCCCAGTTCCATAACTTGAGTTTTCCATTTAATTAATAACCGTAACTTTGGGGATTCTAGCCTAGGTACGTAGTTATCTTTATCATTTGAATCAATCTAAGTTTTTTTAATTGTTTATTAGTTTAAAGTAATTAGGTTTAAGTTTAATTAATTAATTAGTTTAAGGTAATGATTATGTTTTATTATTATTATATAAATTAGGGTTAGGTTTTATTATTTTAGTATTAGTTTAATTAATTAATTAAGTTAAGTAATTATTAGTTAATCATTAGTAAGTTTTAATTATTAGTTAATTATTTATTTAGAGTTTTAATTAATTAGTATAGAATTCTCCCTCAAATATTATTAATAATTAGTCGTGTCTTGAAGTTGAGTCTTATTTGCTAGTTTCGTAATTTAAAGAGTCTCATGGGTTTGATATCCGGACTTACTTAGTTGTACTAGAGTCGACCGGTTCATTTGCTGGTTAGTAGTTTAAGGGTCTAGAGTATTATTTAGTGTCTAGTTTTAGCGTATTTTTATTTAACTACTTTTAGCACATCAAGTTTTTGGTGCCGTTGCCAGGGACTCTTAGCGATTGCGTTATTTGCTTTAACTGGTCTTATTTGCTACATACGTGCTATTTGTTTTATTTTCGTTTGAGTCATAGGAGTCTAATTAAATTTTAGTTTATTTTTTTAGTCTACTTACTTGGTCTGTTGCGTTTTCCAGGTATATGCCACATCTTCGTTCGCAAAGACCACCACTGGAAGATCTGGAATTCTCTCCGTTGAAGACCGAGGCCAACTCGTCAGCAGAGAAAACACCGTCACAAGCTACATCTACACCAAAATCGTCACCACACAGTTCACCACCAGAAAGTCCTAGAAGTCAACCAGAAGTTCCAATGGCCGACGATAGGACTATTGCTGCTCAAGCCTTCGATGGCATAACCGGAAACCCATCATGCATCGTAGTTCCCCAGATCGACAACCCCAATTCGTGGCAAATTCCGTCATACGTCATGAACAACATCGTTCAAACTAATCAGTTTCATGGGCGTGATGACGAAGATGCACCCGCATACATTAACCGACTTTACCGCGTTTTAAGAACTTTTAATTTACTAGGTGCTAATGAAGATGCTATTTTCTTACATCTTTTTCCTTTTTCACTTGCAGGTAAAGCGGCTCTCTGGCTCAACACTCAGCCGCCTGGCACGTTCACCACTTATGAAGCACTACGTTCTGCATTTATCAAGAGATACTTCCCACCGGCTAAAGCGGCTATTCTTCGTGATCAGATTCACTCGTTTCACATGGAGCCAGATGAAAAATATTTCCATGCTTGGGAGCGTTTTCAGAATTTGCTTGCCCGTTGTTCACAAAATGGTCTTACACCATGGGCTCTCGTGGAAAAATTTTACAACAGGCTGACATATGAAACCCAAGTTCATATTGACACTGCTGTTGGAGGTAACTTAATGGCAAGGAAAAATGTCACCGAATGTATCGAGATGTTTGAAAGCTTCGCTTAATCGGACTTCGCCAAAGGGCCACAACGCGGGAATTCCACTCCCATTAGCAGTAAATCCTCATCTTCCCGAGGTGTACACCAGGTTAATCTGGATACTACTGTGGTTGCTGCTTTGGAATCATTAACCCGAGAGGTGAAGGAAGTTAAGACTAAGGTGAACAAGTGTGAGTTTTGTAGAGGTGGTCATGGCACGTTGGAGTGCCCCGTGATGAATCAATAGGTCGATTTTGTTGGTGGTCAGAGTAGTTTTCCCAACAATTACAACAACAACAATCAGAATTGGAACACCTACAATAACCCGAATCAGAACAACTCAAATTGGCGCCCCGCGGGCGCACCATCCGGCTATCAAAATTCTTACAATCAAGGACAAGTTCAGTACAATAATAATAATAATAATAATAACAATGGTACTAATATTCAAAATAATGTGCAGGATTCAAATGGAGGAATGAGACGTCTAGAAGAGATGATGAAGCAAATCTTGGAGAGAGATCAAATTACACAGAAAAAGTTTGCCGAACACGATTTACTCTTCAAGAATCAAAAATCTTCTTTGCTTGAACTTCAAAGGTTCGTTGGTGATATTGCTCGACGTCTCGACGAAAGGCCCCAAAGACAGTTTTCGGGTTCTAATCAGACAAATTTGGCCGCTCAACTGAAAGCAATTACTACTCGTAGCGGAAGGGTTTTGGGTCCCGAGGTTGTTAAAGGAAGGGTTGGAGTTGAATAAGAGGAAGTGGTGGATGAAGAGATTGAGATGGAGACTTCGGTTAAGTCACAAGTTAAAACACCAATTATCGAGCCACAAGTTGAGAAAAAGTCGGTTGAATTTAGGCCACCACCTGAAATTAATATTGCCCATGTTCCTTATCCCGCTCGTCTCAAGAATCAAAAGTACACACTGGAATACGGGCATTTCTGGATATGTTCCGAAAGTTAATGATTAATCTTCCGTTTGTTGAAGCCCTCAAACATATGCCAAAATATACGAAATTTTAGAAAGATTTACTCAAGAGAAAAGATCGATTAGGCGAGGTTTCGTCTATTCCACTTAGTGGGGATTGTTCGGCGGTAGTGTTGAACCGGGTCCGGAAAAGTTATCGGATCCGGGTGTGTTTACAATCCCATGTACGTTCGGAAGTGATATGATGAGTCATGCGTTGGCGGATTTGGGTGCAAGTATTAATCTTATGTCATATTCATTGTTTGAGAAGTTGGTGTTAGGTGAGCTTACACCGACTCGTATGTCGTTGTCGTTGGCGGATCATTCGGTTAAGTATCCGCGAGGTATTATTGACAATTTGTTAGTTAAAGTTGACAAGTTTGTATTTCCGGTTGATTTTGTGGTACTTGACATGGATGCCGACGAGAAAGTTCCCATTATTCTTGGTCGGCCGTTTTTGAGAACGACTAAGGCTCTTATTGATGTGTATGAGGGGAGGATCACACTTCGGGTTGGTGATGAGAATGTTACTTATGATATTGCAAAGTCGATGAAGCACCCGGGTGATAATGATGATTTTAGTGGTCCATGCCATTCGGTGTATTTTCTTAATTCTTTTATTCCGGGTTTGGATACGGTCTTGATTATATTTGTAGAGCCGATTTAGTTGGGATGGATGTGGATGAAGAGTTGATGGAAATTATGGAGGATGGTGAGGAAGAATTGGTAAATGAAGTTTCTTGCTTGGCGGAGATTATGGAGGTTAGTGAGATTATTTGTGGAAAAGAGGTGGAAAAACCCGCTCCGTTGATATTAAAGGTTCTTCCGTCACATTTAGAGTATGCGTGTCTTGAAGAGGGTTCGGATTTGCCAGTTATTATTTCTTCTAAGTTGAGTGAGGAAGAGAATTCAAAGTTGATAGAGGTGTTGAAGATGAATAAAGGGGCGATTGCATGGAGACTTTTGGATATTCAAGGTATTAGCCCCGCTTATTACCCACCGGATTTTGATGGAAGATGAGTATAAACCGATGGTTCAACCCCAAAGGCGTTTAAATCCCAATATGAAAGAGGTTGTCAAGAAAGAGGTACTTAAGTTGTTGGATGCCGAAGTGATTTATCCGATTTTGGACTCTCCATAGGTAAGTCCGACTCAAGTTGTTCCAAAGAAAGGGGGATGACGGTTGTCTACGGTTACCGGTTGGCGGGTTTGTATTGACTACCGGAGGTTGAATGACGCTACTCGAAAAGACCACTTCTTGTTGCCGTTTATTAATCAAATGTTGGAGCGTCTCGCAAGTAAGCAATTTTATTATTTTCTTGATGGTTTTTCAGGTTATTTTCAGATTCCAATCGCACCGGAAGACCAATAGAAGACGACTTTTACGTGTCCGTATGGTACTTAAGCGTATCGTCGCATGCCGTTTGGGTTATGTAATGCTTTGGCCACCTTTCAGCGTTGTATGGTGGCAATTTTTTAGGATATGATAGAGACGTCCATGGAGGTTTTTAAGGATGATTTTTCGGTGTGCGGTAATTCTTTCGATCATTGTTTGGGTAATCTTGAGAGAATGTTTAAAAGGTGCATCGAAACGAAGTTAATGTTGAATTGGGAAATGTGTCACTTTATGGTGACGTAAGGGATAGTATTGGGTCATAAAATTTCAAGAGATGGTATAGAGGTGGATCGGGCGAAGATTGACATAATTAGTAGGCTTCCTCCACCAACAATTGTCAAAGCTATAAGAAGTTTTCTTGGTCATGCGGGCTTCTACCGGTGGTTTATTAAATACTTTTCCAAAATTAACCGGGCCCAATGACCCGATTATTAGAGAAAGATGTCCCTTTTGTGTTCGATGAAGAGTGTTGAAGGCGTTCAAGTTTATGAAATATCAACTCATAAGTGCTCCTATTCACGTGTCACCAGATTGGAATTTACCTTTTTAGTTCATGTGTGATGCGAGCGATTATGCGGTTGGAGCGGTTTTGGGGCAGAGGCGTGAGAAACATTTTCACCCTATTTATTATGCAAGCAAGACGTTGAATGATGCCCAAGAGAACTACACCACCACCGAAAAGGAACTTTTAGCCGTTGTGTTTGCATTTGACAAGTTTCGGTCTTATCTTGGGCTTTCAAAAACCACCGTTTTTACCGATCATGCAGCTTTGTGTTTTCTCTTTCACAGGAAAGACGCGAAGCCCCGTCTCATACGGTGGATTCTTTTACTTTCCGAGTTTGATATAGAGATTAAAGACAAGAAAGGCGCAGAGAATGTTGCGGTGGATTATCTTTCCCGGTTAGAGGATCCGAAAAGAGAAGAGATTCGTGAGGAGGAGATGGGCGATAGATTCCCGCATGAGTCGATTGATTTTGTTAAGGCCGAAAAGCAAGGTTTGCCATGGTTCACCGATTTTGCTAATTATCTATCTACGGGCCTTGTGTTGAAAGGGATGACTACACAACAAAAGAAGAAGTTTTTCCGAGACGTTACTCGGTATGTTTGGGACGATCATTTTATTTTCAAGATTGGTGGTGACCGGATTCTTAGAAGATGTGTGTCGAAAGAAGAAGGGTTGAATATTCAAAAGCATGTTCATGACGGTTTAACGGGAGGTCATCATGGAGCGCATGCCAAGGCCCAGAAGGTATTTGATAGTGGTTTTTATTGGCCGTCGGTTGTAAAAGATGCGGTGGAATTTGTTAAGACGTGTGATGCTTGTCAACGCACCAAAAATATTTCATCGAAAAATGAGATGCCTCAAAACCCCATACAGACTCTTGAAATTTTTGATGTTTGGGACATCGATTTTATGGAAACATTTCCCGTTTCCGGTGGTCACAAGTATATTTTAGTGGCGATAGATTACGTTTCCAAGTGGGTTGAAGCCCAAGAATTGGCCACAAATGATGCTAGAGTTGTTGTGAAGTTTTTAAAGTTGTTGTTTACTCGTTTCGGAACTCCACAGGCGATTATTAGTGATCGAGGTACTCATTTTTGTAATTCTGTCATGGAGAAAGCATTAGCTCGTTATGGATTTACTCATCGCACGTCTACCGCTTACCATCCTCAAACGAATGGTCAAGTCGAGAATGCTAATAGAGGGGTGAAGATAATTTTCGAGAAGACGGTGGGAATAAGTCGGAAAGATTGGTCGGAGAAATTGGATGACGCGCTATGGACATTCAGAACCGCGTACAAGACACCGTTGGGTACTACACCGTTTATGCTAGTTTACGGTAAGCATGTCATCTTCCCGTTGAGTTAGAGCACCGGGCGTTTTAGGCGTTGAAGACGGTAAATATGGATCTTACTGAGGCCGCAAGGAAAAGGTATTTTCAAATTCATGAGTTAGAGGAACTCCGTGATGCGGCGTAGTCTCGATCGTTAGATATCTTGGAAAAGACGAAAGTGTTGTACGATCGACGTTTAAAGGGAGGTAAAGACTTCAGGAAAGGTGATAAATTATTGTTATTTAATTCTCGTTTGAAGTTATTTGCAGGTAAGTTGAGATCCAAGTGGACGGGACCGTATTTGGTGAAGGAAGTATTCCCGTATGGAGCGGTAGAGTTAGAGAATCCAGACAATGGAACTTCGTGGAAAATAAATGGCCATCGTCTAAAGCATTATCTTGGAGGCCGGAGGATTCAATCGAGGTGGAGGAAACTCCCCTCGATCCATCGAACTAAATCATCGAAACGGGTTGTTGAGTGAAAACTCAAGTGTAGAGTTTGTATAATTTCTTTATTTTATTTTCGTTTCTTTAGGCCACTAACTTTAGTTTTTGTAGTTTCGTTTCGTCGTCAAGTCAATGCAAGGAATCATCACCATCATAACGAGAGGTTTAACGAGGATTCAAAGGATGTCAGGTAAGTTTTGCATGGAAAAATAACATAAAATGGGCATAACAAAGAGTTGGTAATTTTCTAAAATTTTTTCTAAGGCAAAAAGGCTTCCAAAACGTCAAAACTTTCTGCCAAAAGTGCCTGTCGCGCCGCGTGACGGGGTTTCACTTCCCCCTCCGCGCGACACGGAGCAAAAATGACAGCCAGAGGGCGCCGCGCGGCCAGGCCCTCAGCCCTGGTCGCGTGGCGCCTAGGGGTTATAACAGAATTTTTTTTAGCCATCACCACCTTATATCAAATCTTTATCACTTTTTCAAAAATCCTCTTTCACTCTTGAACCCTAGACCCGCGATTTTTCTTCATCTCCCTCACCAATTCCATCAATTTTTCACCATTCTTTTTCAAATGAAACCTCACAATCACCCTAATATCAACCTAATATCATAACCCACCATCAATTTTAACCAAATCTTCACTAATTCTCTCACTTGCACACACCTAAGTTCTTACTTTTTTGCAAATTTTATCCAGGTTTTACACTACTCCAAGGTATAATTTCTTGTAATTTTTGTAATCTTTGTGTATTCTAATGTTAGTTTTAGTTTTAGTTTTAGTAACTTTATTGTCAGGTTTTGCTCAAGTAGGTTGTATAAGTTAGTTTTTGGGTGCGGTTTGGTATGGTTTGGTAGTTTATTTGAGTTGTTGGGTGCGGTTGGTTGGGTTGGAATATGTTAGAACTTTATTTTTCACGGTTACGGTTGGGTCGGTTTGGGATTATACCAAGTGTATTAAGTGTTAGGATGTAGTTTGGGATGTTGGACTTTGATGTTTTTTGTGGTTAAAACGAGACGGAAAACATTTTTTATGCAATATATATTTTACCAAAGTGTGGTTTTCCGCTCGTTTTCGACTCAATTTTTCGGGTTGTTGGCACTTGGGTTTAATTGGGACAACTAAAGTGTCGGGAGGAGGTGATGTTTGTTAAGTCGGTATGAATGTTTTCGGGTTTATAAACTGGTAAAGTCTTAAAAATGTTGGTTTTCCGTTAGCTTTTTAGTAGAAATATAAACCGCTCGCACGTACTCAATTTTCATTTAAATGAGTCAGTTTGAATTATTTTGTAACCCTGATTTCCAAAGTTAATTTATTTTCAGTTTTTAGTAAAAAAAAAATTAAAATCCAAAAATTTTAAAAAAATATTTTGTTTTATTCTTTTTAGTTTATTTACTTACTCTCATGTTTTGTTTGCTTGTTTAATTGTGCTTAGGATGTCAAAAGAGGCGTGAAAACGCAAAAGAGGCCCGACTCCGCTCTCGCAAGGCGAGCCGGACCCGGTTATTTTTATGGAGCCGAGTACTCGTGTGATTGAATACCAAGACGGCCTGATTGTGGCAAATAGAAGAGCTCCAAACCTTATTGATAGTTCATTGCTTAAGTTTCAGGAGAATTCACAAGAATATGGTCGATTGTGTAAGCTCATCAATTCAAATCTTCTCACTTTTATAACTATTAATTGGGGTTTATTGAATGCGATTGGTCAAAGAAGGCGTATTGAGGAGTTATTGGCCCTGAAGTTTATGGCTATGCTATGTCTTAACGAACCGCAATATCACGAATTGACATTGGAATTTTTCCGCACGTTTCAATATAAAGATGGTAATTTTGTTCAATAGGATGCGGTGTCGTTTGCATTGGGAAGAAAATTGTATGATATGACGACGTCGGAGTTTGCGGTAATGAGCGGGTTTTATATGGAGGATGAGGTGAAAGAGCCGGGTTTTCTGACGAGTATTCGAGGTGCGTTCACAAGTAAGCAAGAGGTGAGTTTTGGCCAGGAAGAATTGGCTGCATTTTGGAATAAGATTGCTATATGTTCGTTCTCGGGATCGATGGTGAGCTCGGATATTCGGGATCCGGTGCTTCGTTTTATTCATAGGATTTTGGTAAACACATTGATTGGCCGTGGTTCGGGGGATAACAAAGTAAATTGGTTGGATATCTTTTGCTTGTTGGTGATGGTAGAGAACGTCCCGGTTAATTATGCGAGTCTTTTGACATGTTCTTTCCATTAGACGAGACGTGGTGGAACCAAAAATAGGTCAAAGCTAGACATGGGCCCATACATCATAGTTATTGCTCGAAAATTGGGCGTTCTTGAGAAGTTTAAACCGAAATACATGAGATTTGACCCGGAAGAGAGTTTGTGGGAGTCAAGGATTTGAGAAAGGCGGGTATTTTGAAGATGAGTGACCCGTTAGCGTGGGAGGATGTTAAATTGGGTGTACAGGTTCACCCACCGCCGAACACCAAGGCTGCTGCGGCTATGAGAGCCGGTTTACCGACACCTCATCAGAGGCCGCTACACAGATCCGAGAGGCCGGGTGTTCAGTTCCCGGTCAGAGAGCCTCGCCTCGAGACTATTACTGCAGAGTCATTGTTTGACCGGATGGAGTCCGGTTTTGATCAGATTAGGGGTTATGTGACTGAGCAGCGCGATGAGTTGAGACAGATGATTCGAGAACAATAGCAGATGATAATGGAGAACCAGAAAAGGCAAGATGATCATATGAGGTATTTGATGACTGATTTGAGGATTGGTATTCCTGCTTCTCTCCGACAGCCGGATGTTGCGGGTCTGAGCGGGTCGAGTGCTCCAGGTGGTTCAGGGTATGGTTATAGACAGCTGATTTACGGGCCAGGTCATCCGGAATTTAATAATGCAGAGCCATTTCACTAGTTTGAGCAGGAGTCAGTGGAAGAGGAGGACGAGGATTGATCTTGAGTTGACGAGATGGCATGGGAGTTTATATCTTTTATGACGTTTTTGTTTTTGTTTTTTTATGATGTTTTTATTTTTATTTGGTCTGTACTGATATTATTTTAGACTATTTGGTTGGGTTGGCGGGTTGGAATTCGGTGGATGTGAAAACTTATAAGTAACCTTTATTTATAGATTTTGTTTTTTATGTTACTTAGGTTTGTCGAGAGGAGTGATCGTGTCCGTTCAGAAAGAGAGAATGAGTTACCTATTCATGTTGAGCGGTCGGTAAGGAGAGCACCCATGAAAATAATATTACCAGCTAAGTCTTTTCCTTTCCATTGTACTTTGTTTTTATGTTTTATGTTTTCTTTTTCTTTTTATGTTTTTATCTTTTTAGGTTTTTTGCCTTTTATTTTTATAATTTTTAGCTTTTTTTTTAATTTTTCGAGTCGTGTTTCTTGTGCCCGCATTTAGAACAATGCAAAATTTAAGTGTGGGGATGGGACACAAGTATTTCAACTAATTTTGGTTTTGTTTTCATTTTTGTACTTGAGTTTTTAATAGTTAAATTTAAAAAAATTTAAATTGATAAAAAATTTGAAAAAAAGAGTTGAAAAATGTTTTAAAAATGTCCCTTAAGTCGTGTTTTTTGCGTGAAAGTGGGAGATAATGATATTTATCGGAAATTGGTTTTTCAAACTACTAATAATATGAGATATATTAAAGAAAGCGCACTTAACTTGGGATGTGTCGGTAGGCTCAACCTTGAAAATGAAAGGGCAATTTGATAAAATGGGTCGGAAATCTCTTGTGGGTAAAGCGTTTTGTCCGTGGAAGATAAGTAATGAAAGGTCGGGCTATACTCAAGCCTCAATTCTTGGTATGAAAAGTGGAAATATATAAAGTTTGAAAAGTTTAAAAAATTTGAATACGTTATCATATGATGTTTGGGTAGGTTTCACGTTAGAGTATGCCGTGTAGCCTGTGATATAAATCTTAAACTGCTAGTTTTAGTGTTTTACACATCATTGGCGTATGGTTTTATAACCTTAAATCTTGTATTGATGGGATGCCCCGGGTCCGGAGACCATGGGTCTGTATGCAGTCTATTCATCTGGGTATTCACAATTCCAAATGGGGTTGTGAATATTTAAAATAAAGCTAAAAAAAGAGCAACCCCGCAGATTTCTGCCACGTAAGTCTTTAAACATGATCACAAAAAGTACAAAAGTACAAATTCATTACAGGCTTGATCATCCACACTGTTAGCCATGTGGGGTCCCCTTGCTCGCGTCTCATTACCATTAAGAAACGGACCACAAGGAACACGCTACATGTAAGACCTACGGATGAAATTTTGCATACTCACCTATGGTGATGGTTCGGTGTATTGCTTGATAACGGGGGTATGTCATGTTGTGGGGAACACTAGCTATTAATAAGTAATTGTACCTTAATCATATCTAATGGCTGCTTGGTAGACTTTGATGCTTAAGCTTAGGTGGATAAACAATACCCTTGATCGTCTTAACTATTCATGAAAAAAATGGAGCAACAAAAGTTCTAAATCAGCTAATTTTGAGGTTTAAGTCACGTTGGGGTGGTCTGGTCCGGTAAAAGCTGAAAATAAGCGGGTCTTAATTGTGTAAACCGGTAAAGATTAAGGCACGGATTTAAGTGGACAACAATATCAGTGATCGCGGTTTTTTGCGTTTTTCTGAGCTTTTAAAAATTGACCTATATGTTTGTAAGACTGTATTTTCCGATTCTGATCCAACTGCATCAAACTTTTTCAGGGACGAAAAAAGAATAAGTGTGGGTATATCTGATATAATGCTAAATATTTATGTTTCCCGTGTATAATATATTTAATATTTTAATAGTTTATGTTCGTTTTTAGTCGAGATTTGTATACTACTAACAATTTTATGTTTTGTAGGCATTGGAAGTTGATCGTGATAAAAAAAAGGGCGAAAAATGAGCAATAAAGAGCCGAAACGGAGATTCGGAACGTGTCAGGAAGGAACCAGATCAGAGAACCGGTCAGACCGGGCCGGTCTGACCGGCCCCTAAAGTGGGACACGCCGCGCCGCGCGGCCATGTACCCACATCCTGATCGCGCGGCGCCTAGGGATTGCTGGAGTATTTTTATTTCGTTTTTGCTTCATGTTGGGCCTTGTTTTGGGTATTTAAACATCTTTAACTTAAACCTGAACATACCCTGAAGCCACCAGACGAATTGGGAGTTCTTGTGAGCATATTTTCCAGTTTCGTGGTGATTTTGAAGGCAGAAGACAGCCGGTGAAGAGTTACACGTTCACGTTTGGAGATTACGTGTTTTATCGCCTTTAATATTTCGTTCTTTAGATTTATACCATGTTTTTAGTTTAATTTGTTTTGTTTGATTTATACTTTATGATGCTAGGCTAAATCCATAAAATGTTTTCAGTTTTAATTGTTTTGTTTGATTTATACTTTATGATGTTAGGCTAAACTCCATAAACTACCTAGGTCGTGATGAACCTTAGTTCAGTTTGATTTTGTTTGGATTTCTTTTTGTAATGGATTTTATGTTCTAAGTAATTGTTGAGTTTGATTTAATTGATGCGTTTGATTGCTTGGTTTTGTTTACTTGGATTTATTGTTTCACATTGCCCTTGTTGATTGTTTCATAGGAGAGGGTTTTGTTAGCTCATTTACTGTGTTCTTGACTAGTTTGTGATTAATATCGATTAAAATCATAGAAACAATAAAATCAATTAAACAGATAAAAGTGAGCTGCTAGCCTAGAAAGCTGTAAGGTGATAGGCTATTGATAGATCTTTGCTTGTCGGGATTGCTAGATTTTGTTCTTCGTAAGGAGTCCGTCTAGGCTTGATTGTCAGCTTAGTCTATTAAGTCAATTGAGTCTGCTTTGCTATATTTGATTTCCGCGCTGTAAGGTAGGTTTTCGTCATAAAGATACTTAGATATAAGTTATTAAATAACAGTAACGAAGTTTAATTCATAAAACTGGTGAGTCTTAAAACTTGTTAGAAATCCATAGGCGTCTTCTTGAAGTTCAAGGGTCCTGTTCGGGTTTTCTGCCAAGGGTCTATTTCATGATCCCAGTTCCATAACTTGAGTTTTCCATTTAATTAATAACCGTAACGTTGTGGATTCTAGCCTAGGTAGTTATCTTTATCATCTGAATCACTCTAAGTTTTCTTAATAGTTTATTAGTTTAAAGTAGTTAGGTTTAAGTTTAATTAATTAATTATTTTAAGGTAATGATTATGTTTTATTATTATTAAATAAACTGGGTTAGGTTTTATTATTTTAGTATTAGTTTAATTAATTAATTAAGTTAAGTAATCATTAGTAAGTTTTAATTATTAGTTAATTATTTATTTAGAGTTTTAATTAATTAGTATAAAATTCTCCCTCGAATATTGTTAATAAATAGTCGTGTCTTGAAGTTGAGTCTTGTTTGCTGATTTTGTAATTTAAAGAGTTTCGTGGGTTCGATATCCGGACTTACTTAGTTGTACTAGAATCGACCAGTTCACTTGCCGGTTAGTAGTTAAAGGTTCTAGAGTATTACTTAGTGTCGAGTTTTAGCGTATTTTTATTTGACTAATCTTAGCACATCAGCTCTCCTCCACCCCCCCCCCCCGGTTTCAAAAAGAACATATATTGAACGAGACCGTATCGAAGCCAACGACTGGTTGATGGCGGATTACTTCAACGACTCGCCGAGATACAAGAACCCGAAGACTTTTAGGCGTAGCTTTCGGGTGTCTAAAAATTTATTTATGTGCATCACCAATGATTTGGAGCGTGAGCTTGATTACTTTAAGCAAAAATCGGACGTTCGAGGGACGCTAGGATTCACGGCTATTCAGAAGGTTACGTCAGCCATACGCGTGCTCGCCTACGGAAACACGACCGACATCAACGACGAGTATTTAAAGATGGCCGATAAAACAACTCGGAACTATATGGACCACATTATCTAAAAGAGCCCAACTGGACGATCTACAACGTCTTTACGAGGCACATGCAAGGGTGCATGGTTTACTTGGCATGATCGGGAGTGTAGATTGTATGCATTGGGAATGAGCTAATTGTCCAACTGCATGGCGATGTCAATACACACGAGGTTACTAAAAGGGACCAAGGATCAGCCTTCAAGTGATTGCTTCATACAATCTTTTGATCTGGTCAGCATTCTTTGGTGTTCCCGGTTCCAACAATGATATAACTGTCTTAGAACAGTAGACTGTGTTGGAGAGCCACATATCTGGGACCGTTCCCATCGCTTCGTTTTCGGCTAACGATAACTTCTACCATCATGCGTACTATCTGGGTGATGGAATATATCCGGAGTATGCGATTATCGTGAAAACATTGAGACCCGTTGGATGAAAAAAGACAGTATTTTAAGAAAGTACCAGAGTCTGCAAGAAAGGATATAGAGAGGTGTTTTGGGGTTCTTCAACAACGATGACATTTTGTTAAAAATCCTTGTCGTCTATGATCTTTAGAAGGAATGTAAAGTGTTATGTATGCGTGTATCATAATGCATAAAATGATCGTCGAAGACGAAGGAATAGCAATATGTCAAACTTTCATACCAGACTCGGATCCAACACGAACTCCAGCAAGTACGGAGCAAAGACTTGAAAACGCGTATTTCGTGCGGTCAAGAGAAATACATAACGCACTTAAGGGGGATTTGGTCCAACATCTTTGGATGAATCAATGTTTGCCAGGTGAAAATGAAAACCAAAATGAGGGCAACGATGAATATGATGATGAAGACGACGAAGGCGACGACAAGGGTGAAAACGATGACGATGACGAGGGTGACGATGAAGACGAGTAGTTTTTGTTTTTATTTTAATGTAATATATATTTAATAAAATATTATTATTTTTTACTTTTAATAAAAAATAAAAAAAAAGTGTAAAAGGTCTGGGCGCCACGTGACGCATAATGCCCAGGGTTGGGGCATTATGACTACACTCTCTTTATGCAAAATTAGAAAAGCTGACCGGGCGCCACACTGCACAAAATGCTCACACGCATTGGCGAAGTTTAATCGAGGCGGGGGTCACACCCCCTGTTTTGTGCGCAGTATTGTAAATTTACCCGTTTTCGGCTGAAATTTTTTATACGTAGTGTAAGTTTAGCCTTTTTAAGCCGATAATTTGACCCCGCCCCCCCCCCCCCCCCCTCGTTTGTGAAAATTTTTACACATTTTGAGTTCGCCCTTCGGTGCCTCAGTCCAAGCTTCGCCACTGCTCACACGTAAGACATTATGACTAAACATGGTCTAAAAAACATTTTTTTATGTACAGATAACTATTAAAAAGATATATGATAATAAAAAGTGTTTGAGAAAAAGTTTATTTGTTGGAACATGACATATTTTATAACCAGTCAGTATATGAGACAAAGAACTAAAGAAGGTTAAAATTACCGTTCACTCATCTAGTTAAAGAATCATTTAATATTGTCAAGCATCAAATGTGTAATATTCTATTTTGCTAGGCTTAAAAATTTCTTGTTCCGTCAATTCTGATACAATTCTCTAATTTTGTCATATTTCAAAGGAATATTAGTTTTTATTAATTTTAACTATTGTCTTTTGGTCACTGTCGGCCCCAACTAACGAAGGGTTGTTGCCACTCCCAACTTTTAACGTATTTGTTCCTAACGGTTCGCGACTTACAGAATCCTAACACCGTTATTCGCAGGTCGCCGGAAAAACGTTTTTTGCCGTAAGCCTCGCATCTTTTCTAGAAAACTCAACATTTTCGTCACAAACATCTTGGTAACTTTGTATCAGACCTGTGAAAACTTTTTCTAGTAAAAGCCTCAATTATTGAGATCGTCGGAACCTTAGAACCATCGTTGGAATCGGTTGATGGTGCTCAAGTGGTGATGGTTGGTTGGCGGTGAGTCAATTGGTGGTGTTGGCGGTGTCAGGTGGTGTTTTCAAGCAAAAAATGTGACTTTTCCGGCCAAAAACGTTTTTCCGCCGACCTGTAACTAAAGGCATTAGGTTTCCGTTAGTCGCGGAGTGTTAGGAACAAATACGTTAAAAGTTGGGAATGTCAGCAGCCAATTCGTTAGTTGGGACCGACAGTGACCAAAAAACAATAGTTGAGATTAATAAAAACCAATATACCTATTTTAAATTTACATCGAGTTTGACTCCCTGACGTGCAAATAATAATATAGTACCCTAGTTTGATCCTTCGAAAGTGATATTTTGGATATATTTGGCCAGGGAGTGGTGATTTTAGCATTAGCTAATACTTTGGGACGGCTAGAATCATAATCATAAATATTAATAAAAGGATTATATTGATGATAAAGATATATAAAGTGAAGTAACAAGAAAATTTCATATAAATATTGTGGTATGTAATTTTCGTTAGGTCGACTCATCAAGTCATGATGGATTGGTGTCTGATTTATCAAGTTGAGTACGTAACTTGGTTTACAAGGAATAAATTACTTGGTGAACAAGTCGAGCCAATGACTTGGACAACAAGGAATTTATTTATTAACTATTGTTTAAATATGTTTTTATTAATTAGTATTTAAGTATGATAAAGAGTTTGTATCCTAGTCTAATTAAGTTTTCATGTTTAAACTAATATATACACCTGAGCTTGTGGGTTATATCATGAATGAGTTTTGAGTATTGTAATTTTTGAGCTAATGAGAATTATAAAGATCGAGCTTATGATCTAAAGTTTCATTTTTGTGTTTATCCTGGTCATCAAACTTCAAATACAAAATCAACCAATTTGTCTTCTTTGAATTTTGTATTAATCAACTGTTTGCATGTTACACGTTTGATGCATACAGATCCAAACAAGAACACACACAATATGCTAATATAGTATCGACTGGTTAATTATAATATATGAGTGATAAATAGACGCAAATAATATGATAAACCAAACAGGATGGCTATATATATGAACAGTCAATGGCGATTTGAAGCAAATCTGAGGTGTTTCTTGGTTGGTTTAGAGGAATACTGATACAACATACTTGGAATCCAGGTGTGCTTCGACGACTACACGAAATTAATCGGTTTATTTAATATAATATACCAATCTGTTATTGTGTTTGGTAGGTTTGTGCCGCTGCTAGAGTTACTAGACAGAGATGATCCTCGTCTGGTTCCGCCCGACATAATTGTTTCCTCTATAACTAAGGCGATCACGGCTCATGGCTGGATAGCTGACAAAGGGTATGCTCTCTTGTATTCATGGAAGTTGCATAACATGTAACATTTATAAACAAAAACGATATGATTCAGGAGTTGCATGCTTGTATACAATAGAATACAATGCGAGTGACTCATGCAAGCCATTTGATTTGATCATTGATAAATAATGGGTCAAAGTTGCCGCATGTGGAGATTAAAGCTATCCAAACTGCTCGATGCTCGCTTGAAAGATGCTTGTTTGATTTCGGCTCGGTTTGAAAATGAGCCATTTGACTCGGTTCAGTTTAAAGCAAAGCCTCTCTCGGTTTGGTTCAGTTCGTTTGATTGAATTATTTTTTATTTATTAGTTATATATATATATATATATATATATATATATATGTATATAAGTATACTATTTTTTTATGTTTTTAAAATTTTCCTTTTTTTTGTTGACTTCAAAGTTCAAATTTAAACTCTTTCCGCTCGTTTTATATATTTATTTCTTGTTAACTTTGAGTTTTAGACATTTTAAGTTGGCAGTTTAGACATTTTAGAGTTGAAAGTTTTTAATTCCCCGTCTCGTTTCAAATGGAATTCTCAATCGAGAAATATATCAATCAATTCCGGTTCTTTCTTTATCTCTTGATTCTTTTCCGATTGAGATGTATAGATCTTGTTCTTGGATTATCGAATTAATGATATTTTGGAGTTTTGAAATTTAAAATTGTAAACTTTGTATGAAATCAAGCAAAACCAAACTGTTCGGTTTCAAACCACACCAAGTCCAAGAATAAAATTTTGCTCGTTTCTTTAAATTCAATCCGCTTGGTTCAGCGTGCTTTCAAACCAAACCAAGTATGATGTTCGGTTCGGCTTGGTTCATGTACAACCCTAGTGGAGATGGATTGTGGTCAAAGGGAGTGGCTAACGACAACAGTATTAGCGGAAACGGGTAGCAGCAACTAATGTTAGAAAATTAGTATTATAATTTATAACAATATAATGTAAAATTTTAAAAAAAAGTTGTAAAAATAACAAAATTTTTATACAAATTTTATTTCACTTTATAAAACTTAATATAGAAAAATATAACATGTTAAAGAATTTCTATAATTCAAATTATAATTTATTATAAAATTTGTTTTTTTAAAAAATTATGTTAGTTTAATTAATTTTTATTTTTAATTATAAGTTTATAAATCCTTAATCTTATAATCTTAGTTATGATATATATATATATATATATATATATATATAGGGTAGGGATATTTTGAGAACTTGATTAGTTGTAAGAACTTTAAGAACTCGATTTTGAATCACACATTTAATTAAATGATATAAAATATGTGGCTGAGATTAAATTTATTTAAAAATGAATCAGAAGAGAGAATAAGTATTTTTGATGATTACACAAGTTTAAATGTTAGTTACACATGTGTAATAAGTCGATTCGGTGTGTAAAAAAATACTGTAATTTTTTGTACATTACTTACACTTACGTATTACACATGTGTAAAAAAATATTCAAAAAAAAATTGTTACGTTGAGTTCTTTCGAGTTCTTAAAACTTAAAGCGGTTCTTAAAAGAAATCAATCATATATATATATATATATATATATGTGTGTGTGTGTGTGTGTGTGTGTGTGTGAACCAATTTAAAATTAAGAAATTTGAGAACCATTTTAAAACTCAAAAAAGTTTCTTTTTAAGAAAAATAAAAAAAATATAAAACAAAAAAATGCGAAAATAGAAAAAGTAAAAAAAAACTAAAAAAATTATTTTTCATCCAGTTTCATAAAAGTTTAAAAAAATATATGTTTAGTAAAATTATAAATATATGTATAATACATATTTTTTAAATTTATACAATTTATTCTTTATATATATATATATGTATGTACAATTAAGAAATTATAATGTACATATGTGTACATTATTTAAATCGAGATTAAATAAAAATATATCTGTCTATAATTAGGGTTTTTTTTATGAAAACGAGATGAAAAATATAAATTATTGGTTTTTGACTTTTTTAAAATTTTCGTTTTTTTTATAATTTTCTAAGGGGTTTTTTTGTGACATAAAATGATTCTTAAAGTTCTCAATTTTAAAAAATTCTCTTAAGATTCTCACCATATATATATATATATGCTTAAGTTTAGGAGAAAAATGATATTACTACGAGAAATGCGAGAAGTGAATGTGAGCCAATAGTTTTATTTTAGATTTTAAAAAATTAAAGATAAATAAAAAACATGTAAATACAACAATAAATGCACTCTCTCTTTTCAATTAATACAACTAAGGGGTAACGGGGTGGTGCGTGAGGGGGCTTCGACCAAGCGTGGTGGAGCGTGGAACACCGTCGCTGGTCCCCCATCACGCGTGATGGGGTCATTAGCGTGGTGGTGATCACGCTTGGAAGATTTGAGAAGTTACCGTTGAAATCCTTGAAAACCATCACACTAAACCATCACATCACCACCCCCACTAAATTCCATCACTAGTGATGGATTTGGTTGGAGTGAGGTAGCACCATGTCATTGGCTGGTCAAAGTGATGGAAATACTATCACAATGGACCACCGCATCCCCCCCTAATATAACTATAATAAATCTCTCTCCAGTTGATATATATATATATCTAATTTAACTATAATAATTAAAAAAATAAAAACATTAATTTAGTTTTATAATTTATTTACATCCTCTTCATTTTATCCAACAAAAATACAATTTATTCATAGAATACTAGTTCTTTATATTAAAAAACAATTTATTTTCACGCAATTTATTAGCATATATCAACGAGTAATTGTTAACAATAAATATCAAAACATAATATATTTTTTTTCAATTGGTATATGCCTAGAAAAACTATTGTCATAAATAATAATAAAAAATGTCTTACAAATGTGTCCATTGAATATAAACAATAAATATACAACCTACACAAAATTATATAACCTATACCTTTATTGAGTAATAAAAACGTACAGCATACAAAAATACACATATCCTACACAATTATATAATTTGACACAAAGATACACATATCCTACACGTGTGTAAGTTATATGTTTTCTTATTCTTAGAACGAGTGTGGGACATGCATTTTTGTGTAGGTTGTATATTTCGCATTTAATGCAAACATGTGTAAGATACTTTTTTGTATTATTCATCACAATGTAACTACGTGTTGATGAATATTAATAAGTTGAGTTGGAAGAAATTGGTTTTAAATAAAAAGAAGTTATAATGTATGAATAAATTGCATTTTTGTAGGAAAATTTTTGTGTGTAGATTATATGTTTTTCGGGTGTAGGTAATATGTTTTCGTGTGTGTGTGTATTTTATTGATGATGAATTTGGTGTGTAGGTTATATGTTTTCTTATTCTTATAACAAGTTTAGGCTATATGTTTTTGTGTAGGTTGTATCGTTTATTTTTTGTTGATATTTAATGCAAACACATGTAAATTAGTTTTTTATATTAGTTATCACAATGTAACTACATGTTGATGGATATTAATACACTGAGTTGGAAGAAAATTGTTTTTGATAGAAAGAAATTTTAACGTATGAATAAATTGTACTTGCATAGGATAAAAATTCAAGAGACAAAAAATAAGTAAAAATAAATGAATTTTTAATATTTTTCAATTATAATAATTTGATTAGTTATATTAGTTGAATAGATAACTATTATGGTTTATTAGTTATATTAATTGAAGAAAGATAATGCATTTATATTTGCCTAATTTATCTTTAAACTTTTAAAACATAAAATAAAACTAGTGGCTCATATTCATTTCTCGCATTTCGCGTAGTAATATCATTTCTCTCATAAACCATCCCCTATATATATATATATAGTAGTTTTTATCCCCCGTATTACGGGGGTTGTTTTATATTATTTGTTTCTAATGTTTATTTATCTTTGAATTTTTATTTTTTTTATTGTATGAAAGTTAATGATATACTTATGGTTTGATGATAAATTGTTTCACAAATAAATGAGATGTTATAACCTGTTTTAAAAGTTATATGACTTTGATGAGACCCAAGACCCGTTTATTTTTATTTTATAAATAATATATATCTTTTTTTAAGATATTAATTTTTAGTATATCCCTACTTTATAGGACTTTTATGTCAAATATTTGGTGAGATTAGCTTTTAATTTAATGAGATGTTATAACCCGTTAAAGAAATATCTGGGTTCGATGAGACCCATTGATGCAGGAGCATCCGGTCCGTTAAGTCGGCCCGGCTCAAATGCTTATTTTTATTTATAAATATGGTTGTTAGGTATTTTGTTTACTCAGTTGTTTTATGTTTAATAAAGTTAATTGTAAGAGTGAAGCGTGTTTACCGAGCATTTCGCTTCGGGTTATTTTGATTATGATCAATTGTTCTTGAGCCATTTGAGTATTACCGTGTAATCGGTATCATTTGGTATCAGAGCTTTGGTTGTTCAAATGGCTCTACGTGAAGGCGAGTGTTTTCTTGTTCGAAGAGTCGCCGACCGAGGCATTGACAAGAACATTGGTGGTTCACGTGCCCGTGGAGAGGATCGACTACCTACTCGCAGATTCGCCACCCGAGGCAGCGATGGAGTCCGTCCCTACCCATGGGATTACGAGATCAAAAGACTCAAGCGACGAGTCCGTAATCTTGAAATAAAACAAGAGATCAAAAGGCTCCATCAACGAGTCCGAGATCTTGAGTTACAATGGGAGATGCGTGTTAAGGAAACCGAATCGGGAACTATCGTCTGGGACGATGTGAACGAGGAAGAGGAGCATTCTTTCGACCATCCCAACCCCCGGTTCGACGAGCCGATCTATCAAGAAGAGTGTTTATTGGAAGACAAACCCAGATTCGATGAAGACGGGAATGATTTCGATGAAGAAGAATGTTCGTTTGTGCAAAAATTTCTTAGTGGGCTTACGTTTCAAGAGACCGAACCACAGAAAGACAAAGATGTTGATGGTGGTGATACGAAGCCTGATGCGCAAAAAAATATTACAGTTTTTTCATATGCTAATGAAGGTCCTACATTAGTTTTGGATGGCAAGACGGTGACTACAGGTGGCAGGTCATTGGCCGGAGGGGATGAATCAAATTTGGAGTCACTAACCATAAAGCCAACAATCTCGGAAGAATTAAAAGATGTCTCACGAATTTTAGAGAGTATGAAGTTGAAAATTCAATTTGAAGATAATTTTTTGAGTTTTCAACCGGTACCTTCGGAATTTAATAAGGAATTACCTATTTAAATTGGTGACAATAATATTGTTTCCAAACCTACTGATGACTTACCTAAATTTCATGCTTACATAGATGCCATGTCCAAAGATGTTACACTTAGAAAGGATGAGGTATCATTTTTTAATATAGCAGACATGAAAATCATGAAGCAAGAAATGGCCTGCGGTACTAATTTACAACCAAGCAAGACGACCTGTAAAGTTGTACTAGTTACGCGATTCGGAGCAAGACGACCCGTAAAGTTGTACTAGTTACGCGATTCGTGATGTTAATTATAAATCATATACAAGTTGATTTTCTATTTGATCCACGTGGCTTTGGCTGGAAGACAAAACTCGAGGACGAGTTTTTTTTCAAGAGTGGGAGTATGATGCAGGAGCATCCGGTCCGTTAAGTCGGCCCGGCCCAAATGCTTATTTTTATTTATAAATATGGTTGTTAGGTATTTTGTTTACTCAGTTGTTTTATGTTTAATAAAGTTAATTGTAAGAGTGAAGCTTGTTTACCGAGCATTTCGCTTCGGGTTATTTTGATTATGATCAATTGTTCTTGAGCCATTTGAGTATTACCGTGTAATCGGTATCACCCATACATGTGAATTCGGGCCAAATTCATTAGAAGCCTTCATTTAAAAATCAAGCAAATCTGGTGTCTCCAAAAAAATGAGAAGCGACCACATCACGACACGTAGTATTTTTATGGTTTCATTTATAAATATAATCTGGTGTCTCCAAAAAAATGAGAAGCGACCACATCACGACACGTAGTATTTTTATGGTTTCATTTTCATTTATAATTAATATTTATAAATTGTTAAACCTAATTGGTCTACAAGTAAACTAATGAACCATATAACTCATATTATTACTATATATAATTGTGAAGTTTGGTGCCGCTTGGCCATCTATTGGTCCAAGTGGCACCGCACCATTGGCCAGGCCATTTTTTTTTCTTTTTTTGGTTTTAGTCTAATATCTTAAAGAACATATTAAAAATCGACCGAACTTGCGTAGACTTACCGCCATGATATCCATGTCCGACAATGTTCAGGTACTACCACGCCCAAGTTTTACCGATTCACCATCGCAATGCTCGAACTGACAACACTCGGTTTTTACCAACGCTGGGGTTTTATTTATTTTTTTAGTCCTGGTACCATATCAAACGTATCCAAAACCACTGAATTCGTGTCTCCTTAACGCTATAACGCGTGGCACCGACAACGTCTGGGTTTTACCGACTCACTGACACAACACTGGGACTACAACGCTTGGGTTTACTGACATAATAAACATTGTTATAAATATATAGATTTCTTATATGTTAATTTGACGAATTTATTTTTTTGGATTTTAACGATTGGGTTTTACAAACGCTGGTTATACCGTAATTGAAACTGACCGAATTTGCATCGACTTTCAGTCGTAACGCTCTGGTTTTCCAGCGCATAGGTTTTACCGACCTACCCCGCAACATTGGTGACCGCAGTTCTTGTGTTTTACTAACCGAATAAACATCCTTTAAATATATTGTTTTTTATATATTAATTTTGACGGATTTATATTTTGTGGTTTTAACGGTTGGATTTTCAACGTTGTTTATACCATAACGACCGTAACCGATACTGATCGAATTCACGTTAACTTTCTATCATAACGCTCGTGTTATACCAACCAACTGTCCTGTCCGGCGCATTGCGCCGGGTAAAATTCTAGTTACTATATATAATTGTAAAGTTTGGTGCCGCTTGGCCATCTATTGGTCCAAGTGGCTCCACACCATTGGTCACATCTATTTTTTTTTATTGTTTTGGTTCTGATATCATAACGAACATAATCGAATTCACGTCGACTTATAGTCATAATATGCAGGAACGACAACGCTCGGTACCAATGCCCAAGTTTTACCGATTCACCGCCTCAACGCTCAGGACTAACAACACTCAGTTTTACCAACACTGGGATTTTATTATTTTTCTTTAGTTCTGGTAACGTAGCGAACGTATCCAAAACTGACCGAATTCGCGTTGACGTACCATCGCAACGTGCATCACCGACAATGTCCGGGTTTTACCAACTCACCAGCACAACACCGGGGACTGAAACACTCGGGTTTTACCGACCGAATAACGCCGTTTTAAATATTTAGATTTTTTATATGTTAATTTGACGAATTTATATTTTTTGGATTTTAACGATTGGATTATACCAATGTTGGTTATACCGTAATTGAAACTGACTGAATTCGTGTCGACTCGCCATCGTAACGATCGGGTTTTTAAACGCACAAGTTTTACCGACTCAACCCTGCAACACGGGGGACCACAATGCTTGTGTTTTACCGAACGAATAAACGTCGTTTTAAATATTTTGGTTTTTATATATTAATTTTACGAATTTATTTTTGTTTTGGTTTTAATGATTGGAATTTATCAATGTTGATTATACTGTAATGAGTGTAACCGATACTGACCGAATCCGTGTTAACTCTCCATCGTAAAATTCTAGTTTCTAATTAAATGTAACCAGAACATCTCCGGCTTGGCCTGACCACCTAGCCTACATGGAAATTAGAATTCATTCTCCCACTAATTTCCAAGTTGAATTTGAGAGGTTCCAAGTAATCCACGCATTTTCGGAAACTTGAATCTAGGTAGCGCCTTTGTTAAAATATGTCTTTTGCTCTTTTCCACTTATATGCTTAACTTCAACCTCATATGTTTCAACACATTCTTAAATGAAGTGTTATCTGGATTTGATATGTTTCGTCAAACCATGAAACACAGAATCTCCACAAGGGTAATCGTGGAGGTGTTATCAACTTTAAACTTGATCCTTTGTAATGTTTCTCCGGTAACTTCCAACAACAATTCTTAGAGCAAAGCCACCTGACACATGGTTGTAAAGGTGGCCATGTATTCGACTTCAAACAAAGAATGAGCCATTCTTAATCACTTAAATACATATAACTAGTATGAGTAAGGCTGTCTCCACACGGAATTAGTGAAAAGTGCAACTTTGACTTATGACTTAAAAACTAAGTAACTAGGCGGACAAACGATGTCAAGTAGTTTAAAAAGATGTTTGAATACAACACGATTACTTTTATGATTTTTAAACAATTTAAGACAAGAGTGATTCACTTCAGATTTCAGGTAATGTGATAACAAGCTAGTCACGAATTCTGTTAAGTTGATTGCGTAGTAATTACTAGACCTAGTAATTTGTTTGTGATGACAAAACATAACATAGTCCGAATTGTTGACATAACTAAACATAATCTACCTAATTATCAGTTTTATAATATGAAAACCAATTATTAAGCAATGACTAACGGCTATTGGATCAATGTTTGTAAGAACCTAGTCTTAAATGTTGATGAGCACAACCGAATAGTTGATGCAAGATATCATAATCAGATCACAAACTATTTAAAAAATCAACACGAAAGCAAAGCAGGATATAAAATACAATCAATCAAGCTTTGAACATTGAAACACATAGAATTCGATCATAAACAGATATACACAAAACCCTAGCCTAAAGTGATCACAAAAGTTTTTAGCCTAACACCTACATGTTTATTAACTTGCTTATCTGATAATAGGATGAAATCGTGGACTGATTGGACGAATTGAAAGCTCCGAGATGATGCAAATTTCCCTAGTGCTCCTCCATGGCTACTGGAACAAGAGTTATATTGAATGGAGGCTGGAAATTGTTTTTATATAATTAGGTTAATTTTTAGCGTCAATAAACCCTTTCACGTATCGCGATTGTCTTTAGCCTTAGGCCTTAGTGTAGTGCGGAGGACAAAATATTCAGGGTCAATTCATGGCTTCTTTGCGTAGCACAAAGAAGCAATAATCCACCCTTCACGCTATGTAGCGCGAAGGGCCTCCTTGGGATGCGTTCCGATCAACTCCGCTCTTCTAAATCATCTATCCAAGCTTGTATTTGATGTAAATAAGCATCCTTAGCATCCAATGACCAGAAACACAGAAACATATGCTTGAAGTACCAACGTTCGCACGATATTGTAACTAAAACTAACTAATTAATATAACATAATATATGAAATATACCCGACCATCATGCTGTTGTTCGGGTGTTGTCATGTGATCCACCACAGTCAAAATCTAGGTCGACCATAATTGGTTCGGTTCGAAAGTCTATGGGACTGCCCCAAAACCAATTTGAGCATGCTCGACTCACCGTTTTCATCTTCTTCTGTCCTAGTTAACGATTATTCTTTCGGTTTTCAGATAATATTGTCGTATGCCTTAGAACCCGGATCTGTTCCAAGATTCACGAGAGGTCTTGATTGATCATCAAGCTTATTAATATGAGGTCTTTCCACCTTAGCAAATTAAACACCTTTAAATTTCAAATTTCAAATTTCAATAGTCGATTTCTTCCTTTGAACAACTCATGTGATATACGATCTTTAGTACTCTCATTAACACTCGATTAATCAGGTACATGGATTGTCAAACCGCTTCTCCTAGCATCTAATCCGGATCCCTCAAGGCCTTTAGAATACTCCTTCTCATCTAAAAGAGAGCACATTATTTAGTCGTGTTGTGAAATTCCATTATCTTCACAAAACCCTTTTAATTCACATAAGGTGAATACTCCTCCCTGATGAGGCAACTATTTGGATACTTTACTATTACTATTACTAATATATATAATATAGAACTTTGGTGCAGCAAGTGCCCTATTGGGCCACTTAGCGGCACCGTATTAGTCCGCGATAGAGGTGCACAACATAACCGGTTAACCGGTTTCTAACCGATTTTGTAACCGGTTAGTAACCGGTCCAACCGTAACCGGTTACTAACCGATCCTAACCATCGGTTACTAACCGGTTAGTATTTATGATTTCAAAACCGGTTAATCGAACCGGTTAACCGATTTTTTTAACTATTATTTGACAAAAAACCGGTTAACCGGTCAGGCCTAACCAGTCAAAACCGCTTCCGCAGACGGTCAAAACCGGTTACTAACCTAACCGATTAACCGGTCTAACCGGTTAGGGTATTAAAAAAAACCGGTTACGAAAAAAACCAGTTAACCGTTTTGTTCACCTCTAGTCCGCGATTTTTATTTTGTTTTACGTAGTTCAGTTATCATAACGAACGTAAGGGAAACCGACCAAATACCAATATTTTTGTTTTAGTTCCGGTTCCATAATGAAGCTAGCGAAAACCGACCAAATTCGAGTAGACTCGCTTCTTCAACGCATGTGACTGACAACGCTTGGGTTTTACCAACGCGCAAGTTTACTGTTTGATGCCCCTGGCCATCGGTCCACCTTCATATTTATATTATTTCCTCACTTTTTAGCTCCGGTATTGTAACGAGCGTAATCAAAACCGACCGAATTCGTGTCGAATCACTGCCACAATGATCGAGACCGACAACGCTTGTGTATTCCATCATTCGGGTTTGCTGACCAAATAAACATCGTTTTAAATATTTTGTTTTTTATATGTTAATCTTTTTATATGTTAAATTGACGAATTAATTTTTTGGGCTTTAACGCTCAAACTTTACCAACGATATCTATACCCTAACGAACATAACCGATAATGATCGAATTTGCGTCGACTCATCATCGTAATGCTCGGGTTTTACCAATGCCGGGTTTCAACGCTAGAGTTTTGTCAGCTACCTCGGCGTAACACACCGAGTTAAAGAACTAGTTTAGAACAAGGAAGAACTTTTAGAAACTTCTTGACAACTTCCTAGAAAATTTATCAATCTATTCCGAATAGTGTATCTTCATATTATTGCTAACCACGGATCATTTGCGGCTCCCATTACCTAGCTACATGTTCGGGCTTTTGGGTATTGATTCGAACAATAGGGTCGTTGCCATATCTTTCTTCTCGATGCCGTTTCCAATACCATATGAACCCTAAGAATGACTTTCATTCTCACGGTACATACGGTGTAGTTTGTAGCGGGTGTGACTTGTTAACTTATTACATAATTTGCTTTGCTTGTTTAATTTATTTACATTGTTGGGTCTTTAGTACATTAAACTATTTGTTTTAAGTTTGGTTGGCTTGGGCCTGTTTGGGCGTTATTGCGAACTGGGCCGCAAGCCACAATTATGCCGCATGAATTTGTATGTTTTGTTTGGGCCTTTGGACAACAAACTAAATATGATTGGATGGGATGATTAACATGATTACTAGACGGGTGCGCGCGCCATGCAGCGGGATACGCAGACCTTGATAATCACGTAATAAGTTTTTGGGTGTTTATTGTTCGGTTTGAAACTGTAAAACCGTTCATCGGTTTGATTTGACGATTGATTTTTTTTCTTTAACTTCTGGCCAGTTGTTTTCAACTTTCAAAGGTTCTGTCTTGGTTTTTGACGACAAAAAAAACTGTTACAAAAGGTTTGGCTCACGATTTAATTTAAAACCATCAAAACCAGGCCGCAAACACACATACATAAAATGTACTTTTTTTAACTGAAAAAAACTATGACAATATCATACTTAAATTAAAGATAAAAATATGCTTGTTTTTATGGTATAATTTTTTTTTATAAAAATGTTAAAGTATGAAAAAGTTATTAAGGTTTAAAATCATGGGGGTATTTGGGTTAAAAGTGAATATTTAAAATAAGATATAGGTAAAAGATTAAGGATTATTGTTGTAACTATTCTTTAAATTTAATTATAATTGAGGGGTCAATATTGTAACTATATTAAATAAACGTGAGTTTTAATGTGAGAATGACTATTTTGCCCCAATACAAGGTTGTATCACATGTAACATTACTTGTAAATCCCTTAATATGTAGCGTCTTAATTTGCCCCTCTTTGCTATATTATATATAGTATAGATATAGATATAGATATAGATAGGAGCAAGTTGTTTAATGTTTTATCTATAATCGTATACAGTTATAATGATAACCTTCCATCATTATCCAACATGACTTTAGGTTTGTTTAAATGTGGTTTTGGAACTTCGTCAGTTTGTTTCACTGTTATCACATTCATAATAATCAACTCAAGTTCATTCATATTCTTGTTTTATATACGACACTACAAGAAATTTCGTCTGATACGATGAAAATTATACCCCCTATAGCGACGTCTTGTCGTCGCCTAACCCTTTAGCGACAACAAGTCGTCACAATCTTACTTAGGCTGCTATAGGTTTGGATGTCGTCGCTATAGGGTTCGCTTATTGCCACGACCTCTCGTCACTATAGGTTTTCGTTGCAAAAGACTTTTCAGTAATAGAAATAAAGATTTAATAAATATTAAAACAATAACAATCACAATAGATGATAATATGAGAATATACAACAATCCATTTCAGATACCTAAACAACAATCCATTTCAGATACCTAATCAATAACAAACACAATAGATGATAATATGATAATATACAGTATTGACAGATCACTGGTCTAGTACTCTTGTTCAAAAAAAGAAAAAAAATTGACAGGTCATAATATACAGTGATAACCAAGCATATGATCATTAAATGAGGCCTACCCATTGCCTAATTACCTAACAATCATTAATAGATCGACGCAAATAATAGGATTAATTTAAACGAAACAGGATTTCTTTACACATTCATGCAGTCAGCGCTTGATTGATTGCTTGATCAGTTACATTCATTCATATTATATTAGAAAGGTTCTGTAACCGTAAATTTCAAAGAGCAACAAGCAGATAAGCAGTTTTAACAAACGATCTTAAGTTTGGCCAGTAATCACTACAGCTTGATTCGCTTATTTACTATTTCTTTCAGCAACATGAATAAGGGAGCACATGCCTCAAATATTGGATGGTTATATGACAGTCCAGTCAACTCTGATGTCGAAGCAAAGCTGAGGCGTTTTTTGGTTGAATTAAAGAATACTGATAGAATACTTGGAATCCAGGTGTGCTTCCACACCTACAGAAAATTAATCGTTTAATTACCAATTGTATAATTATGTTATTGTGTTTGTTAGGTATGTGCATACAAAGACGGGAAGGTGATAGTTGATACTGCTGCTGGTGTACTGGGAAAAGATGATCCTCGTCCGGTTCAACCCAACAGCTTATTTCCTGTTTTCTCTGTGACTAAAGGCGTCACGGCTGGAATGGTACATTGGCTGGCTGATAAGGGGTATGCTCTCTTGTTTAGTAAACCAGACAAAAGTAAAAGAGTTAGATAAGTGTCCAACTTAAAATTACACATGTTTTTAAAGTTACGGGCCATAAATAATGAACTGAAACGTTAGGCCGAATTGTGCTAATTTCTAACTTTTTATTTATTTTTTTCCTTTAGCAGCTTTGATGTATTTGAAAATAATCTGATTATTATGTGATTAACATCACTATTTATCTTAAGATTCTTCATTAATTGTGCTTCCACTATGTGTCATAACATTTTCAACTTAGGAAACTGAAGCTCGATGAAAAGGTTGCTAATATTTGGCCGGAGTTTGGTGCGAATGGAAAAGATCAAATACAGGCCGGTTCTCTTAATCTCAATTCTGTTACCATGTCTTCTTAGTGCATTATTCCAGTAAAGCAACCATTAGTATATATGCATTTCATTAACATTGAGCATTGAGCTCCGGATCTACACATCCGATACCTCAAGTTCGGGTTTGGTTTCAAAATGTTGATCTGGTGCAATATATGCCTCTTTATCAGTTCTAAACCAGCAGTAAACAATTTAAATTTATTGTCAAGGAGGAAATCAAAATTAACTAATCACATTTTTCCTTTGTTATCCCTTAGGTTAACCATGTGCTTAATCATACAGCTGGCCTACACAATGCTTTAGCTGGTATTTGTGAAAACGATCAAACATTATTTTGTGATTATGACGAGTGTCTAAAGCGCAATGCCATACTTGCACCCGAGACCGAACCTGGTCATGCACAGTTCTATCACTATCTGTCATATGGCTGGCTATGTGGTGGGATCATCGAGGTAAGTTGTGTGATCAAAAAATTACTTTTGGTTTTCAATAAGTTGAATGATGTATACCTTGTTGAGTATGTGCAGCATGCGTCCGGGAAGAAGTTTCAGGAAATTCTTGAGGAAGCTATTGTTCGCCCAGTTAACGTTGAAGGCGAGCTTTTTATAGGGATCCCACACGGCGTGGAGTCTCGCCTTGCAACTCTTACCATAGAAAGAGATGATATCACCAGCTTGTCATACCCGGGGAACAATATCTATAAATCAAGATTGTATTCGACCATGCCTTCCTCATACACGTTAGACTTTATTTCAAGCCTTATTCCGTTAACAAATACTCTCAATGCCCGCCGTTCCATACAACCCGCCGCCAATGGACACTTCTCGGTCGTGTTGTGGCTCGCTACTATGCCACCATTGCGGATGGCGGTGTAGTCCCACCACACGAAAGCCACCCTACGGATGATGAAGTCGACACTAGAATATTTACCAGCCCCAAAGAGAAAATTCATGACGCCCTTTTGGGACTTGGAGATTTTAAGGATTTGACCGTCCAGAACGGGGTGTTTGGGCTCGGGTTTTTAAGATTTAACATGGCTGGTGGTTCGGCAATTGGAGTCGGTCACCCAGGTTTAGGTGGATCTACCGGATATTGTGACATAAACAACAGGTTTGCAATTGCTGTGACCGTAAACAAGTTGTCCTTAGGTGCTTTGACCGATGAAATAGTTCGGTTTGTTTGCACGGAACTTGATCTTCCTATACCACCACTCTATGACGTACCGCCGAATAATTGAAGATAAAGGTTTGATCTAAACCTGTTGAAGATGTTAGTTTGTCACTAGTATTTTGGTGTAATTGTAATGAATACGACTGTTAATGGGAATTTAAACTATGAACCGATACAAGCGGATCAGTGATAGTGCACACTTGTATGTCCGAGTAGTTTAATCATAATAATATAAACATGGTTGGCTTTTTATGTATTGCCTTAATCAAAAGTTATTTTGATAGATTATCTCAGATTAAAATTCGTGATACCCAGGCATTTAGGGTCGAATGTTAATTATAGAAAGTGACATTCACGATCTATCAAGTTATCCGGTTTTTGTTCATCGTCATTTTCCTTTTCTACCCTATTTGTTGGGAGTGAATTGTGAAGCCGTTATTGGGCATGTTTTAATGATAGTTGAAATAAGATACATATAGGGCCAAGTCTAATATTTTAATTAATTAGGGCTCATTTATGTTTTTTTTGATGGAGAAGTTAGAGGCTTAGTTTCTTTCTATTTAAATTTTTATTAGCTTTTAGCCCGCGTGTTACGTCGGTTATTTTTAGTTTTTTTTTTAAATTATTTTACAATAATATTTTTCTAAGTATTTGTTTTATTTTTAAACGAGTTTTGGTTTGATTGAATACGTATATATTATATTGTTACATGAATTATATTTTCTAACATTTGAGCTTCTTCAATTGAGATTAATAGGCTTAGAGTTGGTTGGAGTTGAAGTTTACAGGTGGGCTCTTTGGATTGAGATGTATATGTTTATAGTTGGAATTTAAAGTTTGTGGATTGCTAGTATGTTTATATGTGCTTTTTTCAACTTATATCGGTTTAAAGTTGGTTTGGTGTTTAAGTATAGTTTTTGTTCTATAATAGCTTTATATGGGTTTGTTGTTAGCATGTAAAAATTACCTGGTATGTAATATTTTTAACAAGTTTATTGTTTGTTGTTTTTGTATTGCATTATGTATGTTGTTGTTGTTATTATTATTATTTTTATTATTTTGAATGAAAAATTATTATTATTAATCGTAATATGAATATATTTAATTTTTCTTACATATATAGTAATTTATTTGATTAATATATTCAAAAATATTAATTGAAATTCGGCCTCGAGGAATCAAAGAATTATGAATTTACAAAAATAGTTTAGTTATGTAAATTAGATAGTTGTAAATGTGGATAGTTATGAGAATCAGTGAATAATAACAATAACAATGAACAAGAACAGGTTAGATTTAAACTTGTGTAAATCTAATTTTTATATCTGAATTGTATGCAGCATATGTAAACAATATATGGTATTCCTTTTATAAATGATTTTGATATATGGTTTGTTTCACATTTTATTTGGTTTTTGTTGAAGCATTTTGTGTAACACTATTGGGATTGTTTGGTTCATGTTCACAATCCTTATGTTAAGAATAATGATAGTTTAGGTTTATCTTATGTTGCTTTTTATATTGTGAAATGGGAAATGCAATATATAGAAGTTTAAGTTTAAGTTAAATGTTTTATTAGTTTTTGTTATGATTAGATGTTACGATATGGCTTAGTGTTGTAAATGTGGTATCTAGGTTTGTTGTTTTAGTTTAAATAAATTATGGTTAATTTGCAGTTAAGTAATTGAACTGAAGATTAGTTAATGGAAAAATAAGAGTGCTCATGTCGTTCAGGTTGAAAAAAAAATAACGACGAAGCAATGCTTTAATCGGAGGTTTGAACTTTTGGTTAACAAAAATTAAGCCGTTTGTATCATCGTTTCGAGCTAAGTTTTACATCAATCGACTTTTATTCTCCTTCAGATTAAAATCCTTAAAACATTAGTTGAAATTCGAAAAAAAAAAATATAACGCCGTTAATTCCTTTTTAATGGGGATCATTGAGGCCAACGTTTTAAAAATTTGGGCCCGTAAGTGACGATAAACTGACCTAGATTATTATCGGTCAGTACCGTTTAATAGGGATTATTAAAATCTAATAAACCTTTTATTTCATGATCCATCATAGTATATACAAAATATACAAAAGATCATTTTCTTTTCGACATCAAAGTTAATAACATGGCCATTCTTTTCATTCAGTTTGCCCAGGTATTTTCTGACATCAAAGTCAATTTGCCAATCTTTTACTTATGTTCTAAAAGCATTCTCATCATTTATCTCATGTGTGTGAGTGCGTAGTAATTTTTAACGCAGGTTGTCACCTCTAAAAGGATATCAAATTAATATAAACTATAACGATTATAAAATTGTCACAATTGCAATATCCAATTTGTAAAAGAATACATCGAGAATCAATCTTGTTATTTTGGGATGCATAAAACATTAATATTACCTATTTTATTATCCTTCAAAAACCTTTTTGTTGTATCTCCGTCAAAAGAGAGAACAATTAAACAAAAACATATAAAATTAATT
Source organism: Bidens hawaiensis (assembly GCF_021521415.1). Taxonomy (NCBI): domain Eukaryota; kingdom Viridiplantae; phylum Streptophyta; class Magnoliopsida; order Asterales; family Asteraceae; genus Bidens; species Bidens hawaiensis. The sequence continues at coordinate 410,884 of NW_027491642.1, forward strand.
AAAAAAAAACTTATTGGAGGGTGCAATATCACAGCTTGGACATACTGATTATTTGCTTCCTCGAGTGACTATACAAACACCAAATCATCAAAAATAGTCAACATGATTTGAAGCTTCTTAATACCATACCCAACCGGTACCAACTTTGCTGCAACCATGGAAAAAGCTTGATTAAGGATCCAAAATAACATCTTTGTAAAACATAAATTAACAGAATTTGAGAACGAAATTACCTTTCTTTTGCTACACCATGTGGCTTAGGAATGCTTTCTTTCATTGTTACGTTTTCTTTTTTCTTTACATTTCTTGTGTTTTATTATTGTGAATATATTTATTGGATTTTAATTTAACTCACCTTTAATTTATTTCAGTTGATGTTAATTTAATTTTTGCGGCGGATCAAGGATAAAATCTAGTCAGGGTGTACCGTTAAGAACAATGGATCAAATCCAGTCATGACATGTTAAAAAAACATTAGATTGTATAGTTCGTCCATAAAACAACCTGCTGATATATATTAGTCGTTTAATATACATCACCAAATTCTAAGTTATTTAATCCATAAAATTGTATTGTTATTTTACCAATTTTTTTGTTAAATGTGGTACTCTTTTTTCAAAACAACTAGGATTAGGATCCCATGCTTTACGACGGGACCGTTAAATTGACAAAAAAACATAAGTAAAAACGTTAAATCATAAACTCGTTGCAAGTCGATACGAAGTCAGTCTGTATCAAGCTACGACATCGAAACTAAACAAAATAAATAAACTCGTCAATGCCAGAATACAACAAATTATCATATGTGGAACAAAAAAAACTGGCACATTACAGCTGCGAACCAACACAAATTCGCAAACATGAATTAGTAAACCAAAAAGAATATTTTAAAAGTGAAGTATTAAACTTTGAAACATGGATATAAAACCATGCGACAATGGAATATTTGTAAATCATAAAAAAAGTTTTGGTCATTGTAAAGACGAACTAAAAATATGAAAACAAAGTCTAAGAAAATCGTTTAACCGACAAATAAAACATGTAAAGCCAACCCTTATCCAAGTTTAGTGTTTAAAAATATAGTTTGTTAAATATTTTAATTAGTTAAAAAAAGTAGACTTAAGGAAATACAAACCATTATTATAATTTATGATTTTTTGGATAGTGATTTTGTGGTTATATTAATTAATAAAATATTTAAAAACTAAATGGTAAATTGAATAGTAAGTTTATGAGGAAAATTCAGTCTTTTTTTTAATATATATAGTAATAAGCAACATATATTAAAGGAATACATCACCCCCAGCTAGCTAGCTAGAAAATCCAAACATTCAGACGGTAAAAGACCAACCAAAAAACAAAAACCACAAAACTTTACATAATAAAACAAGAAACAGGAGAAGCGACCCAATCTATTCAAACTATCTCATGATTTGATCTAAACTTGACCCAACCATAGAGTTAGTGATAATCTCCTCCAAAATAGGAGACGTGTTGAATATCCTAGCATTTATTTGTTTCCAAATGCACCAAACGGGCGATAAATTGAGGGTTTTTAAAATCTCTTACCATGTCTAGTAGTCTGCTTTGATGCCACCAAAATAAGCCGCACGTAGGACCCAAAACCGGTCAAGTCCCAACCACACCACATAGAGACCACTATCAAAATCGCTTTGGCCTGAGCACAATCCATAAATGCATGGAAAGACGATCCCTTTTTTAAAGGACACCACAGACAATTGGGAGAGACCGAAGTCATCCCTCTTGCAATCAAGTTTACCGCAATTGGGATTCTATTAAGAAGTAATCTCCAAACGAAACAGTTAACTGTGATAGGAATCCAACTTTCCCATTTGCAAGGGGAGTCAGCATCATTATTCTTAGGAGAAAGGTTCACTTTAAACCATTACCAAACTATTTCCACTTTTACGGACCCGTTCCCGACCACTCTATCACTCACCAGACAACATTTTCTAGATTCCAAAAGAGTACAAATTCGGGAACATGTCTTTAGGTGAAAAAAAATATCATAACTCCTAAAAAATAACCACATGAGTTCTTCGAGCATTATTCCCAATTTATCCCCTTCCATGTACTTCTTTGAGTGATCAAGTTAAACAACTTGATTTCTTCCCAAATGGCATCAACCGGATTATTAGTTATTTTGAACACCAAATTATCCTCGTCTTCTCAAATGTGATCAACTAAATTATAGCTCCCTGCTACAAAGCAACACACAAAAGTTACGTTAACATGTAATCTTTATTTTTAAGAATAGAGAACCCAAACGCAAATTCTTTTCAAAATGCATATCAACTAACAATTCAATAAAGTGTAAATGTCACATACCCAAGCCTGATCCACCGACCCACCAAGTCCTAATCCACAGCCTGACACGTAACCCGTAGTCTGCTTGACCAAACAAATTGTTACTCGTAAACCGGCTCGCCCAGTTCTAACTTCTAACTGATATTAAAGGAAAAAACCGTTCACCCAACTTATTTCAATATATTCAAAATATGTTATTTTGACCCTAATATAACTCTTGACTAAACTGTGGATGCCATTGTAGTAGTTTTAACATTAACAAATCCCGTTGTCTCAAAATCGGCTTCCTTCCATGTAAATAAAACTGTTTAATCATAGCTAGTAATAGCAACCTATAATTTAATAACATCACGTGATAGTGAATTGGCTATCATATGTTATGTAAGTAGTGAAAACGCATTAACGTTTTAGTGCATTTAATAAAAGTTGTACTCTTTTCTAAAAGGCTTTTTTAACTATACCTTTTAGTTTTTTAGGTTTGTCTTCTAGTTTAACCTGATAAGACTGAGGGTAGTGGGGGGTGAGCGGTGGGCGCGGCTGCCTACGTGGCTCGCGAACACCGCTACACCCCTCAGGTGAAGGTGGGCGCGGTGGGTCGGCGTGGCTGTGACCGCGGGGCAAAGTACCCGTTGGAGGAGAGTTGACTGGTCAACCTTACCGTTGGCCAGTTATAAATATTTAATTATTTTTACCTATAAATACAAATCCACACTTTCTATAAAAACTCAAACCATACATTCTCTCTATCAAAACTTCTATTTATATATTTATAAATGGCATCGTCGTCATCGTCTTCCTATTCTACCGAAGAAGACGAACTCATTTGTCAAGCGGTTCAAACGACGGTAGGCTTTTCCGCCAACCGCGTATTCGTGATCGAAAGACCGCTAACGAAACTTTGACACGTCACTATTTTAGTCCCAATCCCAAATATGGTGAGGATAGTTTTAGAACCCGTTTTCGAATGACTAGATGATTATTCATACGTCTAGCAAATGACTTGCCGGAGCACTTTGAGTATTTTCAACAAAGGGATGACGCTAGAGGTAAGCCCGATTCACGGCTACTCAAAAAATTACCGCCGCTCTTCGGCAACTAGCGTATGGTGTTGGATCGGACATGTTGGATGAGTATCTACAAATGGCTAAAAAGACCGGAAGCGATGCGCTTAACCACTTTTGTAGAGGTATATATTTTTTTTACGTTTGTTTATATATTTTTCAAATATTTACGTAACTTGTATAACTTTAATAATTATATTTAGGGGTCATATCGCTATACAAGCGGAGATACTTACGTAGACCAACAATGTATTATATCCAACGCATATACCAGGTGCACGGTGAAAAGCATGGTTTCCCCGGGATGCTCGGTAGTCTTGATTGTATGCATGTTGGTTGGGTTATGTGTCCCACTGCTTGGCGATGTCAATTCCATCGAGGTGATCACCTCGGCCCTACTATTGTACTTGAGGCGGTGGCGTCACATGATCTTTGGATTTGGCATGCGTTCTTTGGGGTTGCCGGGTCTAATAATGACCTCAATGTTATCGATCAGTCACCGATAATCGATGACCTTATCGACGGGGTTGAACCCCCTCAAGCTTTTTTTGCAAATGGAGAACATTTCAAGTACGGGTACTACCTCGTTGATGGTATTTACAACGAATGGGGGATACTTGTTCAAACTTACGCGTCTCCAGTTTCTGACAAACGAAAGTACTTCACGAAGAAACAAGAATCGGCAAGAAAAGATATTGAAAGGGCGTTTGGAGTCCTAAAGAAAAGATGGGCAATGTTGGCGAATTCAATAAGATTTTGGACAAGGGAGAAGATAACGGAAGTCGTCATCACGTGTATAATCCTACATAACATGATACTAGAAGACGAGGGTAAAGCTATTTGTCAAAACTACCAAGGTGATATTCTAAGACAAGAATCGACGATCACCAATGAACAACGACTCGCTAACATAAATATCATCAAGAGCCGTGAGTTACACGACAACGTTCGGCATGAGTTGGTCGAGCATTTGTGGGATAGAAGACCCAATGATCTTGTATTAGACTAGTATCAACGTAATGTTTTATATTATTATTAATGTAACGTTTTATATTATTATTTAATGTATTCTTTAAAATAATTAAATAAATAAAAAACTGGATCAAGCCCCTGATCACCTGGACCACTACACCCTCTGGGGCTTGGTTGAGGGGCTTGATCCAATGCCATGTCATCGCCTACGTGTCAGATTTTGCTTGGCTCACCTGGGGCTCAACCAAGCCCCATTACCCTTAGCCTAAGGGTATTAGAGACATATGTAGATCATAAATAAGTAACTTCATACAAGCACGCTAAAAGCACATTACATATCACATAAATCAAGAACTTGATGAAAAAGGGTATTAATAGTTGGATGTTGCCAAATGTGATACCAAAAAAAACTGCGATTGTTATAAACAAAGATTCAGATAAACCAAATACGATATTTTCTTAGCCCCAACATCAACTTATCTCAAAATAAATAATAATAATATTAATAATAATAATAATAATAATAATATAATAAAATAAACTAATTACCAAAATATTAACAGTTCATTAAAGACACAAAACAGTGAAAAAAACATACACACCTGAAAGGCGCTCCATAGAATTTTGTAAACCTTCACGATCAACCGAATCAACAAACTCTCCATCACACTGTCTAAAGAAGACTTATCCGAGGCCGAACAACTCTGGCTGAACAGTTGCTGAACACAATGGTAATGACAACAGTGTAGTTTGGAGTTGATGTTGTGGAATTGCCGGAGAGAGAGAGAGAGAGAGAGAGAGAGAGAGAGAGAGAGAGAGAGAGAGAGACGGTGATGGTGACGGAATCTCCTGAGAGATGAGAGAACAAATTTGCAGACACTCGTAATCGATTCGATTCACTGCAGGAAGGCTCCATAGCCAGAATTCTCTATGGATGGAATTGTAGTAGCGATTTGATGATCAGAATAAGGGGGCTTTGGTGGTGATCGAAGGCGAGGATAAAACCTATTCTAAGAAATTTATGAGCTCGTTGTTTGATTTGATGATTTGGAAAAGTGGGGGATGGAGGTAGAGAAGTAGGAGGATATGGAGTTAGGGTTTGAGATGGTTATGTTGCTATCCTTTTTGAGATGTTATGACCCGTGTAAAGGTTAAACGGGTCAAATCGGGCTAAATCAATGAGAGCTTATCATTCATGAATGAAGCTATATGGTGGCTTTAGAAGGGGTGAGGAGCGACGTGAAAGGGACACGTAGGATTTTATGGTGGACAGTTATATAGATAGTTATATTCATGTCATTTAATTTTAATATTTGGTTTTGAGCAAATTAAAAAAACCTGGTTGCAGCTTGTGGATGTTAGTCCTCGTGGGCACCGAACCACGTTAAATTCTTGTGTCGTTTATATTTTCTGTGCTACGGGTTTATTTCTTTTGTACCCGTTTGTATTCATTTATGTGTTGATTCGCCTCCATAATTTCTAACAAGTGGTATTAGAGCTTTGGCTCTTTGAACACACACTTGTATGATATATGATTCCCAATTTTGGTTTTCCTATTCAAAGAATCACCGCCTGTAGTGTGTCCTCACTGTTCTCTTTTCTTTTGTTTTTTTTTTGTCTTTTTTTTATCAAAGGTTATATCTTTTTTGGAATTTTGTGTGGTGCTTGTTACCCCTTTCAAGAAAACTGGGATGCCGTTTGGATTATCAATTAAGAAAGAGAAAATAAATTTGATTCTCTTGAGCCTAGGTTTTAAGTTTTTTTTTCCTTTGTTGAAGGTAGGCTGATTAAAAGGTAAAGGCAAGCTATTCTTTTTTTTTTTTTTTGTATTTTCCAACCATCATGGAGCAGATTGCTTGTTAGTTTGCGAATTGGTTTTGGGGTGAAGTTTTTGTGTTGACTTGGTTGTCCAAGGTAAGTACCCATCTATTAACCCTTGTGCCGTTGTTATTATTATTTTATTGGAATTCGATTCATTGTTTGAGTTTGGGTTATCAGCTAAGTAGGGTTTGTTTCTGAGTTTTGATTTGACTGTTAATTATAAGTCGTGTTTTGGGGAACCGTATTATGTGAAGAACAACTATTTTGGATCAAATTTGTCTGCAGAAAATCATTCAGAATTAAGGTAGTATGTCATATGCAGAAATGACAGGTGGAATGGAATGACTCATTGTGAGGGAATGCAAAAAAATGACGTTTGGTTGCTCAATGAAATGGAATCAACGATTATGCATGGAATCTCATTCCATCAAAACCATTCCTCCCCCCCCCTTTCGTTCCATTCCTCATTCACCTTATTTTCTCAACAAAACCACCTGAAAACAACCACCATCACTGATGTATATAAAATTAAACATTTTTTCAGCACTAAAATATCTCCAATTCGGTATAATATCGGTAGTTATATTAGAATAAATAACCACTAATGTTTATAATTTCTACCTTTAGGTAAATATAACCTTAAAAAATAATGTAAGCTGATATACAAAGATAAACCGATAAAAACTATGAAAACGGACTCAATACACCTAATGGTGACGCAAGACATGACCATGTTAAGAACATACAAAGAAAAGCCAAAATTTAGGAGTCACGACATGGTCATGTTGAAAGTACAATAAAAAAAGACAATAAAAGATTCTAAAGCTCAACATAGCCATGTTCAACACCCCATGTTGATAGTACAAGAGAAAAGACAAAAGGTTACTTTCAATCTCACCACGGTCGTGCCCAGAGGTCAACACTACCGCGTCCTCTCTCCTAATGTACCATCTAACAATGAGCAATTAATACAATGAGACAAAATGATCATCATGACCATGCCCAGCCAACACGGGTCGTGTTGAGAGCCCATCTCAGTCTATAAATTGAATGCTCATCCAGCACATTCAATGGATTTGGAGGAACACTTAATTCACTCTACCCACTTAATTTCACCACTATTAATAAGTGAATCATCTCATTCTTCCAACCTTTGAAGATCAAGGAGATTAAGCTCTTGGAATAAGTCATAAGATTAAAAGATTAGTCATCCAAGTTAGTTATATTGTTCTAATATGAACATGTTTATATCTATTACATTGATGAATAAAATTATGCTTAGTATTGGCTAAACTTTCAGAGTAACATCTTGGTTTTTAATGAATCTTAATTCAAGCTCAAAAATGTTGGTTAAACGTGTGATTGGTTTATAAAAAAGTAAATGTTATGTTGTAATTATCACTTGATGATGAATGTTTAAACTACTACTAAAAGATACCCTAAGTGCCGAGCTTGACGATAATCCGGGGAACTGCCACTCTTCTGAGGCCTTAGATAATAAAATTTAAAAGAGACACCAATTACTGAGGTTAATGATGAGCCAGGGAACTGCCATTCTTGTAAGGGTTGGTTAAAAACATAAATCCTAATATGAATATGGACCAAATGAAGTATTAGTAGTAATTGATCATTTTAAAATGGGAATGTTGGCAATGTTGTGAAAACGGATTGTTGATGTTAATCCACTAAAACTGATTAATTAATTGTAAAGTGAGTGTAAACTATTTTAAATAACTCTCGGATGTTTATTACATTAGTTCTATAATTTTCCAAGAGTTGCGTGGGTTAATACGTGGTAATTCAAGGTTGATCCTTTACAACTTAACTAATCTTGATTTGTATTTTAAGTACAATACAAAGGTTATTTTTACTAATATATCATGGACAATTTACTTAATAATTTAAGGGATTGTCTCATCTATAAAGCAAGTTACCTTATAAATACTTAATACAAACCACTTGCTTACATAAAATGATGTTTTAGTATAGGTTATGAAGTTACGCATATATCTTTCTTTAATTATCATGGAATAACATGACGTAAGAATAAGGTGTCATTCCCACATTTGATTACCAAAGCAAGTTTATATCACATGTTTACCAATTAATCGTTAATCCAAGTTAAGAGGAGTTGTAACAAAGATGATACACTTTTATCCTTAATCATCTCTATAAAAATATAACAATCCAAAAATATTGTTTTTAATTTATGCTTTTAAATTTCTTTTAAAAATTAACTGTCAAATCAAAACTATTACGATGTTTACTTCCGATTAAAATATATATAACGATTTAGTAGTAAAAATCAAACAAGTGTGTCAGTGGATCGATACTTGGCTTTTACCTATACTATACTACATATACGATAGGTACACTTGCCTATATGTGTGTGGTTTAGTTAAGATAAAAACCATTTTTATAAATTTAAAACTTGACATTGTGTTAAACAAAGATTTTGAAAAACTAACTTCTTTTTCATACAACTTCCACATTACATCAAGTTTTTGCCGGCGTTGTCGGGCATCTATGTTGAATTTTTATAAACAATCTAAGTATTTATTAAACTTTGTTTATAGTGTATATACTTAAAAAAACTTATCAAAAAGAACAAAAATACTTTTATATCTTCTTTATTTTATTTTTATCTTTTGCTATTAGACTTTTCTTTTTTACTTTACTAAGTAGTGTATGTCCTTTACATATACTGCCAAACTCGTTTCACCATTTTTCGAACTCGAACGTCACTTTCACCGAAGAACACACACTCGGGCACGAAAAGCAAACAAAGAAGTTAAGGACAAATCGGAAGGAGATACAACAACCGTGGAGAACCAAGTGGAGCCTATGATGGCAGAACTGTACAATGAGCAAATCGTGAGCCAGTATGGCAAGCCGAAACTTGACGGCTATGGTAATAGCTTTGCGTCACCCGCAATTCTTGCGAACTTCGAAATCAAATCTACTACCATTATTGAAAACTCTGCCAAATTTCTTGACTTGTCAATGAAAATCCTTTATCTCACATTTCTTGATTTCTTCGAATATGTGGAACTTTCAAAATCCAAAATTGCTCGGAAGATCAAGGTAGATTTAAATTCTTTCCATTTTCGCTCTGAGGCCAAACCTTGGAACGGCTTGAATCCCTACCATCGGGTTCTATCACCAACTGGAATAAGATGGTAGACCAATTTTCTTCTAAATTACTTTCCACCGGATAAAACTATCAACTATCGCACGAGCATCACCGAATTCCGGATATATGATGATGAGTCACTAGTCGTAGCATGGGAGAGATATAAGAACTTTCTTCAATGATGTCTGCATTATGTATTGAACAATTGGTTTCAAGTCCAAACTTCTTCAGCGCTCAAACTAGTTAAAACAAACAAACACGCAATCGATCAGATCGTTGGTGGAGATCTCAGAACCAAATCTCCAAATGAGGCATTCGAATCCTGGAGAAATCTGCCAAGAAAATCTTGCCTATAACCCACCTCAATCAACCCCATCACACAAAGGCATACACCATGTCGACAACAACACCTTTATCTCTGGACAAATTGAGTCCCTCTCAAAGAAATTTGAAAAACTTCAGTCTGAATTAGTCAACGCAAAGGTAAAGTGTAACAGGTGTGGTGGAGATCACAAAGTCAAATACTCCCAAAGATTGGCCATCGAAGAATGTGATTTCGTAGGTTGACAGAATAACATGTATCGTAACACTTACAGCCCTGATTTGAGAAACCATCCTAACTTTAGCTTGAGGGATGGAGCCAACAATCAAGCTCCAACTGGCTTTAAAAAATGACCTTTAATCAAAACAACCCTTTCAACCTAAACCTCCATACTAGAACCAGCGCGCAAGTGACAATCAACAATTGAATGGTGGATCTGTAGTGGAGACTTTTCTAACGCAACTCATAGCAAGTGCTGAAGCTTCGAACAAATTGACCGAAAATCGAGAGGAATGAAGTAGAGATAAGGAACCAGAAGTCTTCTTTGCAAAACATTAAAAACCAAGTAGATCAATTAATGCAGCTACTTTCCGAGAGACAACCTAGAGGACTCTTAGTAACATGATAACCCAAATTCTAAAGCTAATTCCATAACTTTAAGAAGTGGCGGAATTGCTACAAACACCTCACAAGTCACACCTATCGAATCTGAAGGTGAGACTGAGGTTCTTGACATACCCAACACTCAACCTAACCCAAATACTCCTAAATCTATCAAAGAACCTGTGAAACCATATGTTTAACCAATTCCTTACCCAACCCGACTGAAGAATGAAAAAATGGAGGCACACTATGGCAAATTCCTATAACCCTTTAAGCATTTGCATACTAACCTTTCATTCATAAGAGCGATTTCCCAAATTCCAGAATATGAAAAGTTCTTAAAGGAAGTTCTATCCAACATAAGGAAAGTAGAAGATCTATCACACCTGATACTCAGTGAAGAATGCTCTGCCTTTCTCCATAACAAGCTTCCAAAGAAGATGACTGACCCTGGAAGTTTCACTTCCCTTTCTTGATATGAAACTTGTTTTTGAGCAATGCATTAACCGATTTAGGAGCTAACATCAACTTAATGACTTATACGGTCTTCTCCAAACTAGGACTTGGAGAACCTACTCCAACCCGTATGAGCATTCAACTAGCCTATAGAACAGTAAAATACCCAAGCTGCAATAAATTGAAAACATGTTTGTCAAAATTGATAAATTCGTCTTTCAAGTCGACTTCGTTATTCAAGACATGTATGAAGACAACTCTGTACTCCTTATCTTCGGAAGACCATTCTTAACAACCGCTAGAGCACTCATATGTTTGCACCAGCAAACTCACTCTCATGGTAGAGGATGAGGAGGTAACTTTTGACATTGACAAAATAATGAAACATCGGCAGTACACTGATGATCCAGAATACTTCTTTGATATGTGTGAATCAAAAGTAAGTTGTCATATACAAAAAACAACTGAAAAGAATCATGCGACACCCAACTGATCGAGAAGAAGGCAAACACTATCAATTCAGAGGACCAAGTTGTTTGTGAAGAAGAGGAAGAATAAAACAACTCGCAACAAAGATCTAGAACCTAAAGCCAAATATTCTATAGAAGATACTCCTACTTTAGAACTTAAAGAATTACCCAAACACCTCGAGTAAGCTTTCCTTGAAGACCATTCTCGTTTACCTATCATCATTTCTTCTGACCTTTCGAGCTATGAGAAAGAAAGACTACTTGAAGTTCTCAAATCTTATAAGTAAGCCATCGCTTGGAAAATTATGGATATCAAAGGCCTCAACCCGTCTTTTTGTAATCATAAGATTCTGATGGAAGAATACTTCAAACATGTAGTGCAACACCAAAGATGATAATTCCAAATATGCAAGATGTGGTGAAGAAGGGAGTTCTCAAACTGCTTGATGTAGGATTGATTTACCCCATATCCGATTCACCTTTTGTAAGTCATGTTCAATTAGTCCCAAATAAAGGAGGAATGATGAAAGTCACCAACGACAAGAATGAGTTGATTCCTATGAGAACCGTCATGGGATCGCGAGTTTGCATTGATTATCACAAACTCAACGATGCCACTTGGAAAGACCACTAACTATCTTTCACGACATGATTGAGGATTCAATGGAAGTCTTCATGGATGACTTCTCCATCTTTGGCGATTCCTTCAATATGTGTCTTGAAAATCTAAAAAGAATGTTAGCACTATGTGAGGAAGCCAACCTTATTCTAGATTGGGAGAAATGCCCTTTTATGGTTAAAGAAGGCACTGTTCTCGCACACAAGATTTCTCAAGCAGGATTAGAGGTGGATAAAGCTAAAGTAGAAACCATTTTCAAACTTCCACCACCCACATCCGTAGATCCATTCGAAGTTTCCTTGGCCATGTGGGGGTTTGTGGTCGTTTCATAAAAAACTTTTCAAAAATAGCCCGGCTAATGACATAACTTCTTGAAAAGGATGCTCTATTCATAATCTCCGAAGAATGCTTGAATTCGTTCCAAAATTTGAAGGTCAAGCTTGTAGATGCTCCAATTATGGTAGCTCCAGACTTGACACTACCGTACGAACTCATGGGTGATGCGAATAACTTCGCGGTTGGAGCAAACTTAGGACCAAGAAAGGATAGGCACTTTCATCCATACTACTATTCCAGCAAAACTCTCAATGATGCTCAGTAGAATTACACGACTACAGAGAAGGAGCTTTTGGCCATAGTATTCGCTTTCGACAATTTTCGTTCTTATCTAGTCCTTTCAAAGACCATCGTTTACACAGATCATGCGGTGATTAAGTACTTGTAAAGCAAACAAGATGCTAAACCTTGTTTGATTCGATGGATTTTTCTTTTACAAGAATTCAACATCAATATCAATGACAAAAAAGGTGCTGAAAATGTTGCAGTCGATCGTCTTTTTCGTACGGAATGCCCATCTTCACAAGAAATGGCAGACACCAAATTAAATGACAAATTCCATCACCCATGAATTTCTTATACATATCCAGACTCGTGAAGGATATAATCCTTGGTTCGCTGACATCACAAATTACAAAGCCAACTGAATCATTCTAAAAGATATAACCTTTTAGCAGAGGATGAAATTATTCTCTGATGTCACTTATTACTTTTAGGATGATCCTTATCGATTCTGTACTGGAGCTGATCATATCATCCGAAGATGCGTTTATGGAAAGGAAGCACATGAGGTTATGAAACAATGTCATAAGGACCAGCAGGAGGTCATCAAGGAGCACCGACAACATCAAAGAATGTATTCGACGTCGGCTTCTATTCGTCTATAATTTACCGAGAAGCATACGAAAAGATTCGCTCGTGCGATGCATGCCAACATGCCAACAACATCTCATACAGAGATTAAATTCTACAAAGACCAATCCAGGCCTGCGAAGTATTTGAAGTTTGGGAATCGATTTCATGATGCCATTTCCAATATCATTTGATCATCGATACATTCTAGTCATAGTGGATTACGTGTCAAAATGGGTTGATGTGGCAATTTTCATTTTCTAAACCTGAAAACCCAACATGTTTAAAACTTTGTTATATTTCGAATCCTTTTAAAGAGTGCTTTTTCATGTTATAATTATGTCACATACTTTTCGTGTTGTTTAATATCTTAAACGGTTTTCAAAACTCTTAATTTATGCTCGAAATGACCTAAAACGAACTATAGACACTAAATTTGCAAACAAAAAAAACATAGTCTGGCCAAACTCCGCCACCCCGCGCGGCACAAAAGGGCATCCCCACGCCAACCATGTATTACAAGCCACGACTCAGACAACATCAGTTTGTTTAACGTTTTAGTTCGTTTCGATCGTTTTAGCACCCGAACTCTAGTCTTTTCCATCCAAACCAACCATGATTTATCCCATGAACATTTTACCAACTATATAACATATTTTTATCCAGATTTCTTTTATTTATGTTAATTAAATTAAAGGTTTTACTTTAATTCAAAAGCAACCGATGGACAATTTAGCATGAGATTCTATTGGTGGAGCCTTATCACACTCTCAAGCTTATCCTTGCACCATTGGCCTATAAATAAAAGTGTTTCTCATCCATTATGATATTTTCATTCCTCTTACTCTCTCTAATTTCAGATTTGCAAGGCTTTTACCAGTAGAATTCAGCATTGGTCTTTTACCGGCAGACCCTGAAGAACTATAATGCATTCTTTCGATTTCAATTTACTCTTTTGCCTATAATTCGCAAAACCTAGTTTGCCTCCAGAACTTAGGGAGACAATTTTTCTTTTTAGCAGTGAGGTGAGGAAAAGGTGGCGCCAAGAGGAACAAAGGGCACCATTGTGAGGGAATACAAAAGTGATTTTTGGTTGCTCAATGGAATGGAATCAACGATTACACATGGAATATCATCCTATCAAAACCATTCTTTCCCGCCCCTTTATTTGCTTTTTCTTCATTCCATTCCTCATTCACCTAATTTTCTCAACAAGACCACCTGACAACAACCACCACAACTGATGTATATAAAATTATACATCTTTTTAGCACTAAAATATCTCAAATTCGGTATAATATCATAAATTCAATTAGAATAAATAACTATTAATGTTTGTGATTACTACCGCTAGGTAAATATAACCTTAAAGAAAAAAATAAGCTGATGTACAAAGAAAAACGGAGAAAAATAAATGTGAAAACGGACTCAACACACCCCATGGTGAAGCAATGCATAGCCATGTAAAGAACATACAAAGAAAAGACAAAATTCAGGAGTCACAACATAGCCATGTTGAAAGTATAAGAAGAAAGACAAAATAGATTATTCTAAAGCTCAACACGGCTGTGCCCTCTCTCCTGATGTACCATCTGACAATTAACAATTAACACAATAAGACAAAATGATCAACACGGTCATGCCCAGCTCAACACGGGCTGTGTGGAGAGCTTTGGTCAGCCTATAAATTGGAGGAACACTTAATTCACTCCACCCACTCACTTTCACCACCATTAATAAGAGAATCATCCCTTCCATCCTACCTTTGAAGATCAAGGAGATTAAGTTATTAGAAGAAGTCATTAAACTCAAAGATTAGTTATCTAAATTGGTTAGATTGTTCTAATTTGATCGTGTATGTATCTATTACAGTGATTAATAACATTATGCTTAGTATTGGCTAAACTTTGAGAGTATCATCTTGGTTTATAATGAATCTTAATTGAAGCTTAGAAATGATGGTTATACATGTGATTAGTTTATAAAAAAGTAAAGGTTATGTTGTAATTATCACTTGATGAGGAATGTTTAAAATACTCTTAAAAGATATCCCAACTGCCGAGGTTGACAATAATCCGGGGAATTGCCACTCTTGTGAGGCCTTAGATAATTAACTTTAAAAGAGACACCAAGTACCGAGCTTGATGATAAGTCCGGGAACTACCATTCATGTATGGTCTTGATTAAAAACATAATCCAATAGAAACATTGACCATATGAAGTAGTAGTATTAATTCATCATTTTAAAATAGGAATGGTAACAATGTTGTGTAAATGGATTGTTGATGTTAATCCACTAAAATCGCTTAATTACTTGTCAAGTGAGTGTGCCACATAATCTATTTTAAACAACTCTTAGATGGTTATTACATGATTTCAATATTTTCTCAAGAGTTGTGCGGGTTAATACTTGACCATTCAAGGTTGATCCTTTACAACTTAACTAATCTTAATTGTTATTTTAATTATAATACAAATGTTATTTTTACTAAAATATCAAGGACAATTCACTTAGTAATTTAAGGGATTGTCTCATCTTTAAAGTTATTTACCTTATAATTACTTAATATAAACCACTTGCTTACACAAAATGATGTTTTAGTGGATGTCATGAAGTTATGCATATCTCTTTGTTTAACTATCATGGAATAACATGACTTAGGAATAAGGTGTCAATCTCACATTTAAATACCAAAGAAAGTTTATATCACATGTTTACCAAGTAATTGTTAATCCAAGTAGAGGAGTTGTAACCAAGATGATACACTTTTATCCTAGATCATCTCAATAAAAATATGAAAATTCAAAAATATTGTTTTTAATTTATGCGTTTAAATTTCTTTTAAATCTTATTTGTTAAACCAAAACTATTATGGTGTTTACTTACGGTTAAAATAAATACAACGATTTAGTAGTAAGAAACAAAAAAGTGTGTCAGTGGATCGATACTTGGTTCTGTAGGGCCAATATTCTATATAAGTTTTAGGATTGTGTATGTCTTTATGTTTGCTTGGAGTCGGTGTATTGCGTACCTCAGTACGTTTATTTTGTAAGGAAAAAATGTAAAAGTCGGAGAAATGGGGACCATATAAAGGTCACTTTACCCATTTCTCCAACCAACCTTTCATAATTCAAAAAATCTCAAGAAAATAAAGAGAGTTTCTCTCTCACCAAACACCTCCACCACCTCTCACTTTTCTACCTTTCTATCTTTTGTTTCTTACAAACTAAGATCGGAGATTCTAGTGTTGTTAGTGATTTCTGCTAGCTAACAACACGGATAGATCCGAGTAAAGTTGTTAGATCCATCCAAAGAGGACATACAAGTGGTATTAGAGCTTTCAACTCAACTTTGTGGTTTTCGGATCTAACTTTTCGGGTTTTAATCTTAATTTTTGGTAGATTTGAGGTTGTTCTTTGTGTTACTCACTACTTTTGGAGTGCTTTACATCCAAGAAATACCCGAAAATCTAAGTTTGGTGTTTGTGTCCGTATTCAGATCCGGTATAAAAACTCAGATCCAGACCAGTCTATTGGTTTTTAGGCTAAAGTCCTTTAGACTTTATTGATATTTGGCTTCATATATTCTCAAAAAAAAAAGAAAAAAAGAGAGTCAACCAATCGAATTGACCAGTCAACCAATCGGACGTTGATCGTTTGACAAAAAATTTGAATCGAATGGGTATTCGAACGTTGACCGTTGACTTTGACAAAAAAAATTCCATTCGAATCGAACGGGTATTCGAACGTTGACCGTTGACTAGTTGACTTTGACCAAAAAAAATATTATTTTTACTTAGTCTTCTGTTTAAAAAAAATGTCTTGCAATTCTAAGCTTGAAGGGAGTCTCAATATATATGAGGGAAGGCCAAAAGGACATGTTAAAAGAAGAATTCAACATGTTTAAACATATTCAAGAAGAATCGGTTGCCTCTCTCATCAACAGATTTGAGTCACTCGTTACTAAATTGAGAAGTGCCGGTATCACAAATAAGTTGTCGGAGATCAACATGAAGTTGTGAATTCACTGCCTTACACATGGAACAGCAGTGTGATTACCATCAAGAGAACGAAAAACCTGGATACCTTAACAATCTCAGAGTTGACTTCTACCATCAAGTTTTGGTGCAAAGAAAATAAAGATGAGACAAGTGTTGCGGGTGTAAGCAGTCAAGCAAGTCCTATCATCCCTGAGTGTGCTGCGGGTGGAAGTAGTCAAGCAAGAACCTCGTCAAGCTCCACTGCTGGAATACCTACACCTGTCTCTCTCATTCCCGAAGTACACAAACTTTTATCACAAGTTTGTATTGATAAAGTTTTTCACTATAGAAATCATAATTCTACTGTTTTAGATCAAATCCATAGCATTAAGTGTCAGAATGATGAGCTAAAGAAAGTTGAAAAGATCTACGCTACTAGGATAAAAGTCATGGTAATGACATGGCTAAACTTAGTGAAAAAGTTTTTATAGCTGAAAAATTAGCTGAACATCATGAAAGACGTGTAGTTGAGTTAAATGCTAAAATTGTCAAGTTAGAGCAAGATTTAGCCCAAAGAAAAATTACCATTGGAAAATTTGAGTTAGATTATGATAAGCTTAATGGGATAATTGGGGCATAAATTGGGGTGAGACTGAAAACGGGAATAGGCTATGATCATACTGCTGTGCCACCACCGTTCAATGATAATTATACTAGTCTACCCTATTTCAGTTTCAACTCCCCACCTAAGGATGAAATGTTCTATGGTATTGGTCACGTGCCAAAACCAAATACATTTGTTCCTGCTGTTCCCAAGACAGTTGATTCAGTTCTTCCTTCATTAATTCCTAATGGTAGTTCATATTCTTCAATAGGTTGTGTAGAAGAAATGGGTTGGGGAAAAGGCCTGTTAAGATGAACATATCTAGTTGTTCATCATCAAGTTGTAAGACTGAGGATAATTCAAGTAAAAGCAAGGTGTTTGAAAATCATAATCAAACTAGTAGTACTTCATGTAAATACGTGCCACCAAATTAAAGATCATTTTTTCAAACAACTAATCATTTACAAAGTCCCCAGTCATACAATTTTTTTATAGCAATTACTATGGTCATTATCAACAAAATTTTGTTCATCCATATTACACTAATGTTTTTGATGATCGGGGTCAATCATCAAATGTATTTTATAATCATGTTCCTTTCCACAGATCACCTTTCCCACCACACCAACCATTTTATAGTTCTGATGAGTTCTATAGTGCTCCTAGGAGAAAATGTTGTTTTGTTTGTGGCCATTCTTCTGACCTTGCAAGACATTGCAGGCACTGGTTCAAGCAACAGCTTGATATTCAAAGGCGGCTTAGTCAGTCCTCTAAAGGTGCTTTTAGTAGCCCAGATTCAAGGACTGATTGTTGAGTCAAGATTTGACCTTAAAAATGATCTTAAGGAAGATTGGAATCTTCTCAACCTCCTCAGAAATCACTAAGTAGGAACCGGGCACACTTGAGACATCCGAGCAGGGTTTTACTTAGCCGGGCATGATATTTTGCCTATCGGGCAGGGTTACCTTCTTGAAGTCTTCTTTAGTGATAATCCGAGTAGGGTTCACTACATCTAGCAAAGTTGTTCTTCTAGTCGGGCATAGTTTGCTACTTACAAACACTTGACTGAACCAAGATCTTGAAGCCAAGTCATTGGAAGATCTAGCAAGGTTTGCTTAATAAAGTGGAATCCGAGCAAGCTTGTTGAAAGTTATCAAGTATACACTTTCTCGGGCAAGGTTCTACTCAGAGCAAGCTACATTGTACCGAGCACACTATGGTTGCTTAATAAGTTATCAAACAAATGAGTTGAAGGGATTCTTGAAGAACATTATGGTAGTAGGATCTTTTCGGGAAAAGTCTGATAAGGTCAAGAAGATTTAAGTCCACCCGGTGAGTTATATAATACTCAAAAGTGAAGTCTACCCGGAGAACTGTACCCGAGCACGCTTCAAGGTTACCAGGTCTTAGTAAAGGGAGAGCACAGAGTCTACTCGGAGAAGACTACTGCTACACAGCCTACTCGGAAGACTTGTTTTACACAATATAGTTTTGAATATGTAATTTGAACATGTATCAATCATTAGGGTTTCTAGAACGAATGACAGCTGTCAGAAGGTGGCAGACCTATAAATAGAATATTTTAGGGCACGCCTCCTACGGATTTGCTTTTACACTTTTCAAATAACATTGAATATTCCTGATTGAGTGTGACGGCTATCCTAGGTTATCACTGAATATACATTCCGACAAGAAAACCTAATTGATTATCATTTGTATGAATTTATTTATATAAATGGAAATCTTTTGAGTTATTGTTCGTGCCTGTTACCATTATTAACCTATTAGCAACAAATCTTGTTTGTTTCTAATTCCGCCGTTAACAAACAAAAATCTTTCCTTATTTATCAATTCGTCATTAACCTTCTTGTCGACACAATAAGTGTGGGTTATGACAAAGTTATTGAGTATTGAGTGGTTATTCGGGACCGACAAGTGGTATCGTAGCTTGTTGATTGCTGATTTGGAAGATTTGTTGCTGATTGAAGATCTGAAGAAAAACAATGACGTAAGCAAAGCACTGTTCCATTGGAGAGTGACGTCAGCTGCTCTGTTCTTCTTTTCCGTCCAGATCTACAAACATCCGGTGTTTTCTTTTCCTTATTCCAGTTAAAGTTTACATCTTTATTATCATTTCTTGTTCCAATCGGACCAGATTCATCAGATCTGAGGATTTGATAGTCAGATCTGATTATTTTCATTTGAAAACTTGATTTTTACTCTGTTTCTGTTTTTCAAACCATTAAAATGGCTGGTCTTAAGGAACATGAAGTGTCCACTAACAAAATACCTAGACTCTATGGGAAGGAAAACTTCACCAAATGGAAAGTTCTATTTGAAGCGGCTGTGTGCTACAATGATGTAGACATGTGGGCCTCGAT
The DNA here is from genome assembly GCF_021521415.1 of Bidens hawaiensis. Taxonomy (NCBI): domain Eukaryota; kingdom Viridiplantae; phylum Streptophyta; class Magnoliopsida; order Asterales; family Asteraceae; genus Bidens; species Bidens hawaiensis. The sequence goes on from NW_027491642.1 coordinate 430,822, forward strand.
CAAAAATGGACCACGAGCCACTGATGGTGCTGCTATTGGTGCTGTAAGAGATAGGTTGAGGAAAGTGGATGACATGGCCTTAGCAATGATAAAGCTAGGACTCTGTCTTGGGAAATACTTACCAAGGTTGCACATCATCCTATCGCAAAGGAAATGTATGATGCAATTCTTGAAATGTTCGAGGGAAACACTGAGCTCAAGAACATAAAGAAGCAAAGGCTCAAGCAACAGCTTGAGAGATTTAAATACAAAGATGGAGAAAGGTTGAAGTCCATTATTGAGAGATTCTTAGCAATTGTGAATGACCTTCGAACAACTGACTATTTCATGACTGATTTTGATTTGAATACCAAGTTGCTCAACTCAATGCCTAAGGAATGGTACACTGCCTGCAAATTTATCCTCCAAAAGCCCAATTTCAATAATTTGAAAGTGGATGATGTAGTGTGCTTCCTTCAGGCTGCAGAAATTGAAATGATCGAAAATGTGATGATCAAAGAAGAAAAGCCATGTTTCAATGTTTCTAATGCATTGATTGCACCCATGGGAAACGTTTCTACCAAGAACCAACAACAAATTCCCATTATTGAGGAAACAACAGAACATGGTGATGATACACCTAGATCATTTGTTGGAGGTAGCTCAAGTCATGGAAATCAGACAAGGTTCAGTGTCCAACTTATTGAAGAAAATGACACTGCCTCAATGGCAGGTGGACATGTGCCATACCATGGTGGAAACATTGGTCAAGCAAATGACACTCAAGCACTCTTCTCAATGTTCACCGAGTCATATAATGCATTTGTGGCTAAGAACTTAATCCATACAAGTGTCATCTAAGATGACTTGGAACAAATAGATGCTGATGACCTTGAGGATATGGATCTGAAGTGGCAAGCTGCAATGCTAGCACTTAGAAGCAAGAGGCTATTCAATAGGACTGGTATATCATTGGTCTCTGGGCCAAATTAAAGGATTGGATGTGACAAGTCAAAGGCTATTTGTTACAACTGCCAACAGCCTGGACACTTTGCTAGGGAGTGTAACCAGCCTAGAATCTTTCAAGCTAATCAGTTTCAAAATCAACAGCCAAGAAATCAAATGCAATATCAACAGAATTATCAGCAAAATCAGAACAGAAACAAGTTGCTCCCAACTTCAACAACTTTCAACAGCCCCAAATGTATAATCAACAAGTTGCTCCTCAAAATCAAAATCAAAACTACCAAAGAAACCAATTCCCTCAAGCTGCTCAAAAACAACCTCAACAGACCCAATCAAACTCAACCAAGAAATCTAGAGAATGTAGCTGTGGCTGCACAACAAGATGGTGATTTTGACTGGAGTAATCATGAAGATGACATTAAAGATGCTAATGTTGCATTCATGGAAAAGACTGAGAATGAGGCTGGAACATCATCTTCTCAGGTACACTCACCTATTACTGATTTAAATGAAACAATAACTACTTTGAATATGAAAATAGGCAAGCTAGAGGGTGAGTGTTTCAGAAAACAAAGCATCATAAATGGGTATGAAGCAAGTGATGTTGTTAATGAAGGGAAGATTAGAATTTTAGAGGATGATTGTGTGAGTAGCTATAGAGCTCAACAGAGGTACTGTACTGAAATTGAAGGGTTGAAGAAGATGTTGATTGAAGAAAAGGTGGAGAACACAAAGCTGCAGATTGATAATGAATTCTTAAAGAATTTGGTCTCCACAAGAAACATATGTGGGATTCTGAACCAAATTAGTGAGAAAGACAAGTATAAAGTTGTTCCACCTCCATTCAATAAAAACTTTTTACCCAAAGTTGACAAAGAGAAGAGCGATGGTTATCTCAAGTAGTTCAAAGAAGTGTTTCAAGATAGGGAGGAGTTTGTTGATCTATATAAGAAGGTTGAAGTGAATGAAGAGGGAGAATATGTTGTGAAGGAAGATGTGAAAGAAGATAAATCAATTGGAATTCAAGTCTCTGAAGATGACTTTGACTCTAAACATCTAAATGCTGATGATTTAAGTGACTTGAGTGATCAAATTACTGATGAAGAAATCAAAGCTGCTGAAAGAGGTAGAAGATATAGGAAACCAAATTCAATTGAAAAATTACCACACCTACCACCAGTGACACCACAGATGAAGAAAATGAATGAAAGACTTAGAAAAGAACATGTGTCTTTTGATATATGTGAAAGGTCTAAGGTTAGCTATAATGCAGTAAAACCTCCAAGCAAGGCTATGCTACAAAGAATTAAAGACAACAACAAGAAGAAAGTGACTGAAAAAGTTGTATGTGACAACTTCATTCCAGTTTACCCAATATTTTCAAGTCATGAAGTAAATGACATTGGGGAAATGGAAACTGCCACCCCCCGACCAAAGGCAGCGGAACATGCCGGGGTGCAACGATTGATCATAACGCATGACACTATTTAAAGCGACAATATTTAAAAAACTCATTTCATTTCACAACATCGAAAAGTCACATAACCAAATGTTAATAAGTCAAATACAAAAAAATATAACAAAATATAGCAAATCAAATATTGTTCATTTTTGCTAATAGCCTAACGGTATTTGTGACATTTTCTTCATCGAACTCCATAATCAACCTAGATGCAAACCTGTAACATTTCATAAAATAAAGTTTGTCAACACAAAGGTTGGTGAGCAATTCATAAGTTTGAACAATAGATATATAGTATGAAAAGCCACAAAACTAGTATACAAAACCATAAATAATAGCTATAAACTTGGATAAAATAGTCATCGCTAACAAGTTAGCGACACCCAACTATAAGGGGTTGCTAAATAGTTTAGGATTTTATAGTTATCGTTAATTGCATTACGTTAACGACACCTTGCCATGAGGGGTTGCCAAATGGTCTAGGATTTATAGTTCCACCATCCAAAAGCGATAAACACATAGACATATAAGCATAGAACACCAAATCGAGCAATTATTCAAGTAAAGTATACAACAACGTTTGTGGTTTAAGACCCAAGTATAAAGCATTTAGTTTAGATAAGATGAAATGTCACCCCCAAAACAAAAGATAGAAAACGGGGTATGAAGTTACTCACGTTCAAGTAATAAACTTGAAAGTTTGATTATTTGGAGATTTGCCGGAACGACGAGTTAACGTTTGAAGCCTAAAATAAAAGAAGTCTTGGATTTAGAAAGGTTGCCTTGAAAATCTTTAAATAAAATAATTGTTGCAAAAAGTAAACAATTTAAAGTTCGAGGTTTAAAATGTAACTATTTAAGAATTTATAATAATAACCCTTTAAAATTGTGAGTTTGCTCAAAACCGGGTTAAAGTATCTAACCTTAATATTTACTTAACCAATGTTAAGTAATAAGGTGGGAAAAATGCTAATATGCAATTTCCATTGGGACAAAGATACTAAAACGGGTTTTTAACGAGTGTTCGGGTTGTCGGTTCGGGTCTTGACAAATGGTCTAACCCAAAGTCAACTTTCCAAAATATTAATTATTATGAGATAACTCATTAAAACATAATAACACTTAACCAAGTATGTAGATCTATTGTTTTAGAACTAACAACGTACGTTAAGCGAGTGTTCGGTTTTTGTCAGTCCAAACTATGTTATGAGATCAAGTTGGATCTAAAATTTCCAAGTACTTAAGAAAATAATTAAAATCAGTTTGTAAACTATTTTTAAAGAAATATACAAGTCTTGATAGCTAAAAACACACTTGTGTGTCTTAAGCGAGTAAAAATCGGATTGGTTTGGTTTCCATCTCACAATATGTTCCTTGATGGTCTCCACATGCCCCAAATATCATAGATCTTGTATAATAATTCATAAATGAGAAATATTTAAGTTTCACAACTAAAAAGTTAACAACAAGTCTTTTAAGCAAAAGTTTTGGTTTGGTTCGGTTTCCATCTCCCAACGAGTTCATAGATGGATTCCACATGCTTAATATCAAAGAATTTGTAAAAATGATTTTAGAAACTCAAATCTAACATTAAACATGTTTAAACAACTATTTTTAACCAAACTAGTAAGCAAAAGTTCGGTTTCCGGTTTAGAGCTATTTGCGATCGAACCGAAGCATAGACTCTTAAACCCATAACCATGGAACTTGTAAATAAGGTAAATAAACTAAAATGAGCAGATTTTAGACGTGTTTAGTATGTGCAAACAAGTTGTGTGTGTGTGTATATATCAAGAACACGAAGTCCTCCATGAAGCCTTGCCTTACGAGGTCCGAAACTTAACCAACCGGAGTCGGAGAAGTAACTACCAAAGGAAACAAGGGGTATGTATTATATATATGTTTTACCACCATATTCAAGTGTTAGAAATTTTAGATGAACAAGTTAGAATAAAAGATTAAACTCAGTTTGATTTTTAGAAGTCAAACATTCAAGAACAACTATGAACAACCTTTGAATCTTTGATGTTTTGAGAGAGAAATGAGAGATGTAGCAGGGAATTTTGGATAAGAATAGTGGTGTATATATAGGGGAAGGATTTGGGTCAAATATGGGTGTTAAACACAAGAAATTTCATGCAAAAAGGGTATAAAACGAACACAAAACAACAAAAACGAGTGCAGGTGCAGGTTTGCCGTCGTGCCCTGCGACCAGAATAGGGGTCCCCCGTCTCGCGGCGCGACAGGGTGGATTTCCTGATTTTTCAATATTTTCAAAAATGGCAGTTTTGGCCCCAGAAGTTCGTTTTAAGTGATTTTTAAGCATTTTAAAGACCGAATTGAATGTTTTCAAGACTCAACAAGTGTAAAAAATATTGTAACATAAAATCCATCATTTTTATTATATCCAAGTTTTAGGTTTACAAAACGGGTCTGTTTACATCAATAAAGTTTACAAAATGGATACAAATCGAGACCCGAAATTGACGAATGTCATAGAAACCATGGAAGAATATGAAAACAGACAATCAAAGCACAAAGGAAGCCAAGATGAAGAGCCTATGAATATGAAGAAAATAATTTCAAGATTGATGAATTTGTTCCTTTCTCAATTGACTTTTATGGTTTGAAGACACAAAAGACAATTGGAGTTGATCCTCCAAGACCAAGTGAAATGTTTAAGAAAGGAGCTGACCATGAAAAATTCAAAGGAAAAGTATGGTGCAAGAGATGTGACGAGTATGGTCATCAAACTGACACATGTAATGATAGACTCAACTTTAAACCTTTCCATGTTCCAAATGAGACAAAATTTGGACAAAACTTTGTTCTCTATAAACTGAAGTATGAAGAATACTCGGGAAAGGGGAAAGTGAGTGAAAAATGAGAAGAAGAATGAGACTGAACAACAAGTTTTAAAGCTGATGTGAGATTTGGGAAACCAATTGATAAGCAAAGCAGAAGAAATCAATCTCCTAAGAAGACTAAAGAAAAAGAATTTCCAACCTTTGAGAATCATACCCAACAATGACACAAAATTAGTTAAGTGTGATGATTCTCAAGGATCTCCAAACAATGAAGAAAAGAGAAATAAAGGTGTTCTTCCTAGAAAGAACCCTGCTGAATTAACTGGAGATGAGAAATTTTTGTTGAAACATGGTTATGAACCTCAAGGTTTTCTATGGAAACCCAAAGTTGACAACAAGGAAGAGATAAGTTTGGATGTGAGAGACTTTTCATGCAAAAAGGACTATGTTGTTCAAGAATGTAACAATGAAGTTTTTGAGTATGAGAGCACAACTTCATTTGTGAAAACTCCAAGAGATGTGGATATGAAACTGATGATTCAGATCACATTGAAATTACTCACAAAGACCCTGAACCCATAACACTCACTCCTAGTGCTGCCATTGAAAATGAATCTGATGATTTGCAAGTTGAAGTAGCTTGAACTTCATCACCAAACTAATCACTTACTTTGTATTGTGCAGGTACAGTCCACTACACTATGGTATTTGGACAGTGGATGTTCTAGGCACATGACTTGTGACAAGAGGTCACTTGTTAATTATGAAGAGAAGTTTGAGGGATCAGTGGCATTTGGAAGTGATGAGAATGGATGAAAAATTGTTGGAAAAGGAATTTTGACAAATGGCAAAGTTACCTTTGACAATGTTTTCTATGTTGAAGGACTTCCATACAATCTTTTAAGCATATCTCATATGTGTGATAAAGGTTACAAGGTTGGCTTTAATGATTCTCACTGTTTCATCTTAAGGCGTAAGTATGTTATTCCACCTGACATGATCATGATAATGGCCCCAAGGAATGGGAATTTGTATGAACTGAACATGAAGGATGCTGTTTCTAGGGATGGCACTTGCTTTGTTTCTAAATCCACTGAAAATGAATCAAAGTTGTGGCATAGGAAACTCTGTCATGTCAATCTGAAGAACATGAATAAGTTAGTCAAGGGTGAGTATGTCATTGGATAACCTACAAGAAAGTTTAAATTGGATGACAACTATGTCTCATGCCAGAAAGGAAAGCAGCACAAGTCTTCTCACAAGACTAAACTCATCAACTCAATTGATCAAGTGCTTGAAATGCTTCACATGGATCTCTTTGGTCCTGTTAGTGTACCAAGCATTGGGAAGAAAAGATATTTTCTTGTGATCATTGATGATTATTCTAGATATACTTGGGTTTATTTCCTAAGTACCAAGGATGGGGCTGCTGAATTCATTATGAATTGTGTTAACAGAGTTGAAAATCAATTGAATAAAAGGGTTAAGGTGATGAGAAGTGACAATGGTACTGAGTTCAAGAATGGAGTTATTAAAGAATTTTGCAACAACAAAGGAATACTTCAACAATTCTCAGCTCCTAGAACTCCTGAACAAAATGGTGTTGCTGAGAGAAGAAATAGAACACTCATTGAAGCAGCAAGAACCATGCTTGCTGATGCTAATCTACCTGTCACATTTTGGGCAGAAGCAATTAACACAGCATGCTATGTTCAGAACAGGGTACTGATAAACAAAAGTCACAACAAGACTCCATATGAAATTTTCTATAATAGAAAACCCTATATCAAGTTTTTCAAAGCATTTGGATGCAAATGTTATCTGTTGAACACAAAGGATTACTTGAACAAGTTTCAAGCTAAATCCTTAGATTGTTTCTTTGTAGGATATTCTACACACTCAAAGGCCTACAGAGTGTATGTGAAAGATCACCTGGTCGTAATTGAATCTTCAGATGTATTTTCAATGAAAACCAATTCAACGCAGTTGATGGTGCATCATGGTTATTTGATTTAGAGAAATTGATAAAGTCTTTCAAGATCTACCCTGAAGACTATGATGAAACCTTTCTGAAAACCAATGTACGTGAAGAGTCAAAATAAAAGGAATTGGATTTGGAAAAGCTGTGGAAAAAGATTGCACGAAAAGAAAAGGAATATACATTTATAAAGAACTTCTCTAGGACAGATGTTGATCAAGCTCAAGATGACAATCAAGTGAACAATGAAAGTCCAGTATAAGATCAAGCAAATGATGTTCAAAACAATCAAGAAATGCAAAATGATCAAGTACAAAATGGGGAGGATCCAAGCAATCAAAATGAAGAAGCAACTGCTACAAGTGCAAGGTTTCAAGACTTGTTTGAGGAACTGAGATTAAGAAACAATGGTGCATCCACCTCAGGATAGAATCAATGAGGAGACCCTAGTAGTTGATGATTCTTCACCTGATTTGAGCATTGAAGATCCAGAACTCAATGAATCACATCTTGACATAACTGTGTCTACTGATGTGATTATTCAAACCCCCTATGTTGAAAAGAATCATCCTGCTGAACACATCATTGGCAATATACATGAAAGGGTAACAAGAAGTCACTCTGAAACTGCAAACATTTGCTTATACTTATGCTTTCTTTCCCAAACAGAACCAAAGAATATTGTTCAAGCTCTAAGGGACAACAGCTGGGTGCAAGCAATGCAGGAAGAGTTGGCTCAATTTAGAGTTCTACAAGTTTGGAAGCTTGTAGACAGGCCAAGAAACAGACATGCAATTGGAACAAAATGGGTGTTCAGAAACAAAAGGGATGAAAGGGATATTGTGATAAAGAACAAGGCTAGACTTGTAGCATTGGGATGTCTTCAGGAAGAAGGAATTGACTTTGAGGAGGTCTTTGCACCAGTTGCAAGACTAGAAGCAATAAGAATCTTCTTAGCTTATGCTTCCTCAAAGAATATTAGGGTATTCCAGCTTGATGTCAAATCTGCTTTCCTAAATCGAAAGATAGAAGAGGAGGTATATGTTTCTCAACCACCAGGTTTTGAGGATCCTATCTATCCTAACAGGGTGTATAAATTGAACAAAGTGTTGTATGGACTGCATCAGGATCCTAGAGCATGGTATGATGAACTGTCAAATCACCTACTTGAAAATGGTTTCCAAAGGGGAGCTATTGACAAAACCCTCTTATACAAGAAGAAATGAAGAGATTTGCTCTTGTTACAGGTCTATATGGATGACATTATATTTGGGTCAACCAATGAAAAGATGTGTATGGAGTTTGAAGAGGTGATGAAATCCAAGTATAGCATGAGTTCAATGGGAGAAATGAACTTCTTTCTTGGCTTATAAGTTCAGCAAAAGGCTGATGGGATTTTCATTTACCAGTCTAAGTATGTACACGACATACTTGACAAATTCAAGTGCAATGATTTGAAGACAGCTTCAACTCCTATGGATTCAAAAGAAAAGATGGCAGCTAATGAAAAGGGGGAGCCAGTGGATGAGCATGAATACAGAACAAGAATTGGATCACTGATGTATCTAACTGCTTCAAGGCCTGATATCATGTTTGCAGTTTGTGTTTGTGCTAGATTTCAGTCAAGCCCTAAGGTCTCTCATATGAATGCTGTCAAGAGGATCTTTAAATATTTGAAGTGAAGACCTGAATTGGGAATTTGGTATCCAAAGAACCAGTCTTTTGATCTAACAGCCTACATAGACAGTGACTATGATGGCTGCAACATAAGCAGGAAGTCAATTTCAGGGGGATGTAAGTTTTTGGGTGACAGATTGGTGTCATGGCAATGCAAGAAGCAGACAACTGTCTCAATCTCAACTGCAGAAGTTGAATACATTGATGCATCTGCATGCTGTGCACAAGTCCTCTGGATCCAAAATCAAATGTTGGACAATGGTTTGAACTTTCTAAAAACCCCTATTTACATTGATAACACTACTGCATCTTTTATTGCCAAGAATCCTGTGCAACATTCCAAAACCAATCACATTGAAATCAGACATCACTTCATAAGAGATTGTAGTGAAAAAGGATTAATTGAAGTATCCAGAGTTGATACAAGTGAGAATTTGTCTAACATATTCACAAAACCACTTGATAGAACCAGGTTTAACTTTCTTCTGAAAGCCCTAGGAATGATCAACTATAATGAAGTCTAATTCATGATGTGTGCTTGACTGTGCAAACTGACTATCTTTTCAAAATTTTGATTGAATGTTGTTTGTGTGCATATGATTGAATATGATGTTTTTCATGTCAACTGATATGTGCTTTTATCTGACTATGTGTGCAAAATTTGGTATCCTTGATATTTATGAATGTTTATTAGTTGATGTGTATGTGATGTCATGATGAGTGCTCTTGATTTAAATTACTTGAATGTGCATACTTATCTGACATCATTGGCTAATTGCTTGATTAAGTGTGTTATTTGATCATATGATGTTATTAGGATAGCCTAGACTTTGAATGTTAGTACTGTCTGCTTGTCTTGATGATGTTAAGTATGATTAAGATTTGAATATGTTACAACTGTTTGTGTCAAAATGAGTTTTTATGTCAAAATTAAATGATAAAATGAATTTTCCAGTGAATTTTTCATAATCACACTATTTTGGTCAAAACATGAGCAAGCTGTTTATGGTGCAGAGATATGATAAGACTATTCAGTTCAAGATTTAAAGAAGCTTAAAAGAAGGTTTTAATGAAAAGTCTCAAATAGTTATTCTTGCTGAAAATTATGTCATTTACCCAGTTGGAAGGACATACACTTGTGTATATTTGGTCTATAATCTGTATAGATTTAAAGGATAGCCATTAACCAGAAGACTGAAAGCATTTGGGGCAATTATAACTTGTTTTCTATTCCTTCACTTAAAATTATGTCAATAGCTCTAACTTTGAAAGGACATATATTCTCATGTATGTTTGGTCCTATTAACCACTTGTGGTCAAACAGGATAGCCATTTACCTGCTAATTAAGAGAGATTGGGGTGACTGAATATTAAACTGAATTTTTAAATTGGGAAATGATAGTACATTGACTACTTAGCCAATCATATGGATTTAATAGGCTGAAAGGACACTTAGTATAGTCATTAACATGTATGGTTGCTTTCCCATGATGTGTAAAATCTAAGGTGATATAAACATAAAGAAACTGCTAAGGTTTATGTGGAGTTACATTGTTGTCTATGCATGTTCCAAGATAAATATTTCCAAATGATAGGCAGAAAAGTGAATATCTAGTCATACATGAGCCTGTTGGTATTTGGTCCCCAAAATGAAATATCTTATTAAGAATGACAAAGAAAAAATGTGAACAAGTTATTTTAAATTTTAATCAAACAAAAGTTAATAAATGTTCACAAACTTTTAAGAAAAACACAAACATGAGGGTTAATAACAAAACTACAGGGTTGGAGGCAATAATATAAGTCCTTTAACATCCTGAATGAAAGACATGTTATCTAAACTGTAAGTCCAACGTGCGACCTCAAATATGTTTGCAAATTTGAAAAGAAATATCAAAAAAATAAGTTCTGTCATTGAAAGTTTTTAAACCAAATCCAAGGGGTCAAAGTCAAATCGGGGTGATCTGGAGAAAGCCAAATAAGCCTTGAGAATAGATATGGAGCATCAGAAAACAATATGTGTTATCCATTAACTATTATGCATATTAATTGAACATTAATCATATCACCAAGGAAATGAAATTCATGCTAAGTCTAGACCTGCTGTTAACATCTATATTGTCATAATAATGCTGAGAATGAAGTATTGAAAAAGCTACTTAGTCAATATGATCCCATACTTGAGATCTTTTCAGTAAAAGAAAGAAATTGTTTTGAAGAGAAACATGACTGAAATTTGATCTCTAAATGCACCATTTGCTCTTAAACAATGATCTTTAATGAAAAATATAGTTGATAATTGGTGTAAGACAAAAAGAGTTGCATTTTGCCTCAAAAAGGTTGAATAAGTATTTTTGGGTAACGTTTGATGTTTTCTAACCCTCCCGAGCACAAAATAGTTGAATAAGTATTTTCGGGCGAGGTTTGATTTTTTATAACCTTTCCGAGCAAGCTTAGCTACTTTGGTCTAAGTTTATGATTTTTGAGCATGCTTGAAGTGTTTACACTTTTCGAGTAGGGTATACTTAAAGTTCTAACTTCCCGAGCATGCTTGATGTTTGAACATGTGAATATGTATTCTAGCAAGCTTTTATTTAGTTATGATTTTCGAACATGCTTGATGTTTTTAAGTGTTAACTATTTACCAGCAAGCTATTAAATGTTACCATTCACTAGCAAGCTTTATGACTAGCTTTATCACCTTTCGTCTACCGAGCAAGCTCTATGATTTTAAATGTGCGTACACTTAATGATTAGTGTGAATATGTTTCTTTGAAATTAAAAGTGTTTTTGGGAAAACCTTGTTTTCCAAGCACACTTTATATTCCGGGCACACTTTGAATTTTCAAATGTTCCTCTAATATACTTGGGTAATTTCAATCTAACTTTCCGAGTACACTTTGTATTATGAATCCTCTTCTAGCACACTTTGTATTCTTAAGTTTTTCGGGTATACTTTGCATCAAAGTATACTTGACTGATTATTTGTGCTGTACTTTTTCGGGTAAGGTTAGTAATAAGATAAATTATTCGATCAAGGTAAGTAAATTAGATGTATGTTACTTGAGTATCTTAATTGATTCTTAGCAAGGTTGCCTACTTGATATTTAATACTTGATTATTTTATCTTGTGATATAGTTCTCAAGCAATCTTGTACTTCGAGTAAGCTTTCTTCACTTTAACTTCTAATTTGTACCAACCTATAACCGAGTAAGCTTTGAGCAAGTGGAATATACCGAGCATACTTTGCAAAACTTACCTTTACAATTTCCGAGCAAGGTTTGCTAAAATTTTATACATGGAGTTGGATGTTTTCAAATGTTTAAAAGGTTAAATGGATAAGGTTACTGTTTGACAGCTAATAACTCACTAAACGACAAAAAACATTTAAAACCCACTTTCAAACGGTATATAAGAGGGAGTGAGAGACGTTTTCCAATATTATTTTCCCTCTCTCTCTCTCTCTCCTTCCACTAATTGCTCTAAGAAAACCTAACCGACTTATCGCATTCACTATAATCCAAACCCTGACTTTACCAGCCCTCTAATTCCGACTTGGTAAGCAATAATAATATGTTTTCCGACCACGATTAGATGATAATGGCCTTTGATTATGTATTTTTGCTAACGCTATGTTTTGTGTGTAGGTTATAAACTTGTCGAAGAACAGGTTCTTAATGATATTTCTCTCTTTCTTCTTCAATTTTATAACTTAAAATTGCCTAAAGTAATGAACTTTTGGGCTAATTTCACTTTGAATATGTTTGATTGTGTTTTTCAGATATGGCGGACCAAAATGTTCCTAGATACTTCTTTGAGCAAAAGCACAACATGTGCGCTCTTTTGCAAGTCACGCCAGATAACGAAGAAGTTGCCACAATTATACGATGGTTACAACGTTCAAACATCCGGTTTGCACTAACAACAAATCCTGTAATTTACCGGAACCATTCGTTGGATTTTTTGAGGTCGGCAACGTTGATTGATGATTTGAATGACCAAAGAATAGAATCCACTGTTGCTAATCATGATTTTGTCAAGTGTATGGGTTATCAAGGGGACACACATTATGGGCAATTCAAAAAGGGCATGTTCCCTACTATTTACAGATTTTTGATCCACCACATTATACAGGGTTTTGCACCGAGGAAAGGGTCTTGGACCCTCATGAGCAGGGATTTGGCAAACGCCACTATTGCAGTACTATTTGACTATCCTTTCAACTTTTCAAGAATGATATTCAAAGGATTAGTTTAAAATTTAAATAAGCCAACCAAGCAGAAGTTCTTGGCTTATTCTAGGTTCCTGCAAATCATTTTCAATCAAGAGTTGGAGAACTTACCAACTACAGGAATCACATGTCTCCTGCAAAATCCAGATACGTTTAAAAGAATAGAGAATCTGACTAGCATAAGAAGATTTGATCCAGAGGTGGTGTATGAAGATTTGCCTTGGTTGATGTTTGATGATATACTGATACCTCAATTGCATGTGCTATTATCTGAAGCGGAGGATGTTGCTGGAGGTAATGATGAGAGTGATGGAGGTGATGACAGTTCAGATGATGGAAATGATGATGATGATGCTGGAAATATGGAGGGATGAGATGAAAACTTTGAGGTCATTGCACAACCTCAGGGGGAGCATCAAATTATACCAGAACAACCTTCAACACCATTTAACACTCCACTATAAAAACCAACCCACCCACCATCACCCATTGACCAAACCTACCAAACTCCACCACAATCACCACCTCAAATCTCCCAAACCTCACCTAATCAAACACCTATTCTAGCCCTAATCCATACTGAACCATTACACCAAACCCCACCTCAAACCAGATCCCAATCTCCACCTCAAACCATAACCCAAACCCCACCTGAAACAACTACACCACCAACATTCACCATCACCCACACCAGAACACTCCTAATACCAAACATCAACCCACTACCATCCATCAGTGAAAACATTTTTGAAGAAGCTAACCCAAACATCACTCAAACTACCCAACCAAATGACTCTGAACCTGAACAATTTCACATGTCATCTCCCACTACCCCTCCCCACATTTCAAGCCTCTACAAAAGAAACTTTGATCTAATCATTGAAGTAGTAAAGTTAAGAAATGAGAATGAGGAGTTGAGATTGGAGAATGTAGATTTGAAAACACAGTTGGCTCTGGCACAATCAAAAATTCAAACCCTGGAGCAAGAGGTTGAGAAGACCTCAGCTGTCCCAAAATAGGGGGAGAATATAAATAGGGCAACTGATGTTAATGAGGCTGATGATGTTGAAATAGTGGATGCAGGAGTTAAATCAACTGATGTTGATGGTTTGACCTGTTTGTTAAATGCATATGATGATGAAGAGGACAGTGAAGAAAGGAGGATGGATGATGTTGAGTATGAGGCTGATGAATCAAAGGGTGATGAGCAAAATTATGATGCTGAAAATGATATTCTGAATGTGGTAAATAGAGATGAGGAAGATGGAAGAGGTGAAAAGGAGATTGAGGTTCAAGATGAATTGACTAATGTTGAAGAAAATGTGGCTACCACTGATGTGTTGACTGATATCTTGATTGAAGAACAAACTGAGGTGATTATTGATAACAATGCTGCTACTGAGGAGCTTACACTCACTAAACCAGAAACTGAACAAACTGAAAGCTCCAAGAGGGTAGAGTATGATGCATAATTGGAGGCGTTAGAGAAGGAAATTGATGAATATCAGTATGAAAATGAAGAAGATTTGAAAAGAAAAATGGATAAGGGAAAATCAATGGTTTATGAAGAAGTGCCTGTTAAGGAAAATCTTGTCAAAGAAAGAATGATGGATTATGAAGAAGAAGCCTCTGTTGCTGCCATAAGAGAATTTGAGAATGTAGTGAGAGAAACAAGAGAAAGGGAGATAATTGCCCAGATCTTGTCTCCTGAAGAGCTGGCAGAGCAGAAAGCCTTGATTGATCAAGCTAATGTTGCTAAAGGGATTAATGAAGAAGAGGCTGATGATGAAATTGTCATTGAAGCTTTGATAAACTTAAATAGGGCTGAGGAAGTTGATAACTCCCTAGCCTTGGTAGTGGGTATTTTTGCCCAAACCACAAGCCAATCTCATCAGGAACCTAAAAGGGAACCTGAAAAACAAACTGAAGAAACTATTGAAGAGATGATGGCTAAAGCTTCCAAGATACATGAGAATGTTGGCAGATTTGAAATGACTTATTCAAGAATAAAGAAAGCCACTGATTAGGGTGAAAGGGATGAATTGAGAAGTAAAAGGAAGTGGGATGAGAAAAATAAGTATTTCGTTGAAACCCCTGATAATGAAGGAAGCCCATTAAGGCCTGTACCCTTGCAAACCTTAAGGCCTGATGAATTTATTCAAGGAGTACCTAATGTTCCAATTAGGGATGTTCAGGAAAACCGAAATCCGAATAAAATCTGAAATCCGAACCGAAACCGAAACCCGATTAATCCGATCCAAATTCTTATTCAGATATTTCGGATCGGATTGATCCGAATATCCGAATAACTAATTCGGATTCGGATCGGATACGGATATGAATTTTAAAAAATTTCGGATAGTTCATATTATTCGGATATCCGAATAATCCGATTAATATACCATTTATTTTTATTAGTTTTTTTTATAACCCAGCCAACCCAGCCCAAATCCCACTAATATTAACAAAACCTAGCAGTAGCAGATGATAACTCATTTCATATCAATAATATGACCTAGCAGCAACTACACCCACCGCCCTCTCAGCCGCCACTGTCCTCTCAGTCGTCCACCGCCGTAGCTCCGTCCACCGTCGTAGCTCCGTCCGTCGCTGCACGCTACCCACTATCTTCCACCCGCCATCCGTATTGAGGATAATGTCAAATTTATGCAGCTATATTAAGGATAATGGAGCATGTTGATGTGCGGTGGGCTTTTGGGAACACAAAGGCTTTTGGTTTGAAGTTTAACATTTGTCATGCAATATTTTAGTTTTCTTAATTATGTTGGTGATATGGTCTAAAATACACATATTAATATATAAATATTCCTACACTTTTTAGTACTTTGAGCCATGTTTCTATTGAATATTATTCTTAATTGGTTCAAATGTGATTTTTAGGGATTTCAATAGACAACGAGTTAAAATACGAAAGCTTGAAATTGATGAATGAAACTTAAAACAAACTTTATGTATTTACTGTTATTAGTAAGTTTTATTAGTAAGTTTTAAATACGTTTGATTTATTAGTAAGTTTTTTTTACTATAATATAATATATAGTATATTTAATTAAAGATGTCACGTGAAGTCACAATTATTATTGTTATGTTACATTGATTAATATTTATATAATACCCATTAATTGGAAAACTGTGTAGGGCCGACAAAACGTGAATGGGTTTGAACTTGGCCCATAAGAGAAATAAAGTAACAACACTATAAAAGGAGATGGATGGGAATTCTTAGGGAGGTCGGCTGATTTGGTACACAACCCTACGCACAAAAAAGTGGACATCAAGGATTGGAGTTTTGGAGAAGCCAGCCGTAAGCAAGAGATAAAGTATTTGGTTCGAGTTGAGGTCGTTCGGGTTCAACATCTATTCAACCAAGCATCATCATAGTTCGGTTTGAATTTATTATTTTAATTATGAGCTTGGTTGTTAAACTTAATTATTTTAGTTTATTTGATTTTAAGATGTTAGGATAAACTTATTAGACTGCCTAGGTTTGTGATGAACCTTTGTTTGGTTTGATTTTATTTGGGATTTCTTTTCGTTATGGATTTTATGTTCTAAGTAAACTGTTAAGTTTGAATTGATTGACGCGTATGATTGCTTAGTTTTATTTACTTAGACTTATTGTTTCACATTGCCCTTGCTGATTGTTTCATATGATAGGGTTTTGTTAGGTCATTTACTGTGTGTTCTTGACTAGTTTGTGATTGATATCGATTAAAATCATAGAAACAATAAAAATAATTAAATAAATAAAAGTGAACTGCTAGCCTAGAAAGCTGTAAGGTGAGAGGCTATTGATAGATCTTTGTTGGTCAGGATTGCTAGATTTAGTTCTTCGTAAGGAGTCCGTCTAGGTTTTATTGTCAACTTAGTCTATTAAGTCAATTGAGTCTATTTAGCTATCTTTGATTTCCGCGCTGTAAGGTAGGATTTTGCCATAAAGATACTTAGACATAAATTATTAAATAACCATAAGGAAGTTTAATTCATAAAACTGATGAGTCTTAAAACTTGTTAGAAATCCATAGGCGTCTTCTTGAAGTTCAAGTATCCTGTTCGGGTTTTCTGTCAAGGGTCTATTTTACAATCTCAGTTCCATAACTTAAGTTTCCCACTTAATTAATTACTGTAACTTTGGGGATTCTAGCCTAGGTAGTTATCTTCATCATCTGAATTAATCCAAGTATTTTAATAGTTTATTATATTTTATTTAATTAGGGTTAAATTTAATAATATAATAATTAATTAGGTTTAAGTTATCATTATAGTTTATTATTATTTAATTAGTTAGTGTTTACTTTATAGTTTATTATTATTTAGTTTAAACCCCCCTTTTTAATAATAATAATTAAATAGTCGTGTCAGTAAGTCGAGTCTAATTAGTTAATATACGTAATTTAAAAAGTCTTGTGGGTTCGATATCCGGACTTACTTAGATGTACTAGAGTCGACCGGTTCACTTGCCGCTTAGTAGTTTTAGTTAAGTTAAAAGTCTAGATTTATTACTTAGTGTCTAGATTAGCTTATTTTTAGTTAATAAATATTAGACTACTTTTAGCACATCAGTTGGATTTAGACTTTGTTCATGTATTGTTTTTATTTTATGAATTGTGCTGGATTTAGACTTTGTTTGGGAACTATATTATTCGTGGTTTTTCAGTTTGTAGGTTTATTTAGTTCGAATATTATTTGTATGTTTGTTAAACAATTTTTCGGGTTATTTCGGATTATCCGAATCCGATCCAAAAGAATTCGGATCGGATTCGGATCGGATAGGAAAGTTCCCAATTCGGATCGGATCGGATTTCGGATAGGCTTCTGAAATTTTAAAATCCGAACAATCCGAACCAAATAAACCGAATAACCCGTTATCCGATCCGATGAACACCCCTAGTTCCAATCCCTGGGAATCCAATTCCTGATGAACCAAAGATTGATGTTGTAGATGAAACTACAGAGGAGGAGGATGAATTTGATAATGATGATGAATATAATCAGGGAAAAGGTGTTGAAAGTGCTAATGTTATGTCCCCACAAGTTATAATGACTGAAGAACAAAGGGCAAACATTGAGCAGAGTTTGATTGAAGCTAAAAAGAAAAATCCTCTGGTTATGAATTGAGAAGTTTTGGAATAAGCTTTGAAACCTTATCATCTTTAAATGATGATGAGTTGCAGAAAAGGTTGGACAAAGAAAGAGATGTTATTAAGAAAAAAATGGAACAAAAGAAAAAAGATGCCCAGAAATAGAGAGAATATTTAAGGAAACATGGGTATTCTGAAAAAGACCTAATTCACTTCAAATTTGAGAAGCTAAGAGAAGCCTATAACAACACCAGAAAATAAATAAAAGAAACATTTGTGAAAGAAAATGAGGCGGCTGAAAAGCTTGAAGCTTTAAAAGAAACTTTTGGAGGAATGTGTGGATACTTGTTGGAGAAAGGATGAAATCTGACATGGTTGAATGTTTGGATAAGGCTACAGTTGAATCAATTTTTAACAACATGAAAAGAAAGGAAAAATTAAAAAGGGTACAACCTGAGCCCTCAACTGTGCAGTTCAGGAAAGATGAAGATGAACCCCCAATAAAGAAACGAAGAATCAGGACTCTGAGAAAGAAGATGAAAGAACAGTTTCAAGGAAAAGATGATGAGACACCCATCCAAGTGTAAGTGAAACCTGAACCAATTGATGAACTGATAGTTACATGGGAAAATGAAGAAATGATCAATATTTTGAGGGGTGTCATGGTGAATCAAAATGGAATGGATGTGAATGCCTTCAATGCATTGGATAAACATAAATTGAAAAAACTTTTTTATATGCAAAAGGCTGAATGGGAAAAAGTGCTCTTAGAAGGAGAAAATCCCAGAAGCTTCATTGGAGGAAGGTTTGTGCCTGCAGGTTTGTTGAAAGATCCAAGGATGGCTGAGATGATTACAAGACTTGTAAGAGATGCTGGTGAAAACTTTGCTGATTTGATCTACTATCCTGGTGAGCTGATTGAGTCAATGTATATGAAAGCTTTTGCAATAACAAGGCCTAGCAAACCTATGAAGTCCATACAAACTAGGCCCTCTGCATCAAGGCAACAACCAACAACACACAGAGGTGAATCAAGTGGAGCAGGATCTCAAAGAACAACAACACCACAATCACTTGTGGATCTTCCAAGAACTCTCTACTTTGATTCAGTTTCTCAGTCTCTAAAAGTGATTATGGAAAGCAAACAATTGAGAAACATAATTATAAGAGATGATTTTACTGAGTACACTCAAGAACAATTGGAGAAAATGGCCACACTTGATCTGTATGACTATCATGACACAAACAAGTTGGCTGGGAGACAGCAGAATGAACTCTCCAAGTACCTGAAAGATGAAGCTGACAAGGGATTCCCATTCTTAAAAGAGAAGAAAAGCTGGAAGCTGTCAAAGCATGATAGAACAAGAAGGGCTACAAAGTTGAAAACGATAGCCAGTGCTGAATTGAATTATCAGTTGAAGGTCAAAGGCAAGAATCCACTGTCAAACATGAACACGTGTATAAGCCTTGAAAGAAGAATGACACGCCCAAACTACACTGTTCAAAAGAATGGCATCATTGTTGAAATTGAGTACAAGGAAACTGATGGCCATTATATTCTTCGCAATTCAGATGGAATTATATTGGGCATAATAAGAAGAGATGAAGACCTGACCTATTTTCACAATGAAGATCTAAGAGACATAAGGGATTTGGACATTCCTGAGATTCACACTCATTACCAAATCCTTTCAATCTTTAGACAAAGGGCAAGAACTATGATTGTGAATCGAAGACAAGCCGCCTATAATGCAAGAAGAAGATAAAGATCTTTATAATAGGCTTTGTTTTGTAAAGTCTACGGACAAATTTTTGAATATGTTATATTTTAACTTTTGATATGTAAAAGTTTGATTTCGATTTGAATATGTATTTTGACTAAGTGTATGTAACCTTAGAGATGTTTTGGGACAGCTGAGGTGTTCCAATCTAGGGAGATTGTTGAGTCAAGATTTGACCTTAAAAATGATCTTAAGGAAGATTGGAATCTTCTCAACCTCCTCAGAAATCACTAAGTATGGAACCGGGCACACTTGAGACATCCGAGCAGGGTTATACATAGCCGGGCATGATATTTTGCCTATCGGGCAGGGTTACCTTCTTGAAGTCTTCTTTAGTGATAATCTGAGTATGGTTCACTACATCAAGCAAAGTTGTTCTTCTAGTGGGGCACAGTTTGCTACTTGCAAACACTTGACTGAACCAAGCTCTTGAAGCCAAGTCATTGGAAGATCTAGCAAGGTTTTCTTAATAATATGGAATCTGAGCAAGCTTGTTGAAAGTTATCAAGTATTCACTTTCTCGGGCAAGGTTCAACTCAGAGCAAGCTACAGTGTACCGAGCACACTATGGTTGCTTAATAAGTTATCAAACAAATGAGTTGAAGGGATTCTTGAAGAACATTATAGTATTAGGATCTTTTCGGTCAAAGTCTGATAAGGTAAAGAAGATTGAAGTCTACCCGGTGAGTTATATAATACTCAAAAGTAAAGTCTACCCGGAGAACTGTACCCGAGCACGCTTCAAGGTTACCAGGTCTTAGTAAAGGCAGAGCACAGAGTCTACTCGGAGAAGACTACTGCTACACAGCCTACTCGGAAGATTTGTTTTACACAATATAGTTTTGAATATGTAATTTGAATATGTATCAATCATTAGGGTTTCTAGAAGGAATGACAGCTGTCAGAAGGTGGCAGACCTATAAATAGAATATTTTAGGGCACGCCTCCTACGGATTTGCTTTTACACTTTTCAGATAAGATCGAATATTCGTGATTGAGTGTGACGGTTGTCCTAGGTTATCATTGAATATACATTCCAACAAGAAACCCTAATTGATTATCATTTGTATGATTTTCTTTATATAAATGGAAATCTTTTGAGTTATTGTTCTTGTCTGTTACCATTATTAACCTATTAGCAACAAATCTTGTTTGTTTCTGATTCCGCCGTTAACTAACAAGAATCTTTCCTTACTTAGCAATCCGTCATTAACCTTCTTGTCGACACAATATGTGTGGGTTATGACATTGTTATTGAGTACTTAGTGATTATTCGGGACAGACACTGATCAAGCTGATAGTGAATCTAGTGAAGTGGATGTGAGATCCAAAGTCAATAAAGTAAAACGCAAGCGAAAATCATTCTGAAAAACTAAAAAGGATAAAATCAAAAAGGATCCTAAGACTGAAAAGTCTAAGGATTCACCAAAAATAGTTTTAAAAACAAGAAAACAAAAGTCCAAAATTGCCAAAACCAAGGAACAAGTTTGTGCTTGGATTCCTAGGGGCTGTTCTTCAAGCGATGAGTCGCCAAGAAATAAGTTGTTTTTAGGAAATAAAATGAAGTTTAGTCGATTTACAGTCGACTTTTCCGAGACAACTAAGTCTCGCGAACCGAGACCCATGTCCATTTAAACGCTTAGTGCATGTAGGGTCAATCAAGGAGGACTATCAAGAGTATTCGGTACTTATATAGTGATTGCAGCCGACATATGATGAGAGACGAACCCTTGCTATTTGATGCTAAACCATTCAATGGCAGATTCGAGCCTTTCGTAAGCGACATGAGATGACAAACTTCAGGTAACGGGAAATGTTTCATACTTTGTGCTTTAACAATGCCAACCTTGTTCAAATGGCTCAACCACAACTTGTCGAGCGTTTCTCAAACTCACATCATCCAACTACTTCTTTCAAGTGATGAATCCAGCATCAGCTGTTAGGCTTCGGTTTGAATCTCTTTAACTTTGTTATATGATGTGATAATGCATGCTTAGGATAGTCCATCTGACAACAGCTTTGTTGACATTTTCACTAAAGTCATCGTTTAATTTTGATTAAAACAATTTATCTATCTTTTTGTATATAAATTTGTAAATATTTTTCAAATATGTCACAACTTTAGAGGGAGAAAATGAGTTAAGTTTAACTCACCAAAAAGATTTTCATTTTAACTAAGAAAAACAAAATTGAGTCACTTGACTTACCAAAAATATTTTATATTTTAAGAAAATCAGAAAAAGTTTCAAAAAGATATTCTCTCGTTTAGAGGGAGTTTCTATTTAGAGGGAGTCGGATATTAATTATAAAATTTTGAGAAATTGATCCGACCTTTGGCAAATGATAAGAAATAGTTTTTAATGATCCTAGCAAATGAAAAGAGTAGATTAAAAGCCAACAAGATCATTGTTTAATGTGTAAATAGGCTTGACAAATGAGTAAGTGTCATAGTGATATAAACTTAAATACTCGCCTATGCTAGTGGTTACACTCTTATGAAGCGGTTGCCGACTCCAACATAAGTCATATCGATGAAGGAAAAAATGTTATTAGTCAGTCATACACGAGCCCGTTAGTGATTGGTCACCATAAAAACTATTCTTGCTTTAAATACAATTATTAAAAAAAATCAAAATGATAAAGCAGAAAAACTGCAAAGTACTTAAAAGTGTTTAAAGTCAACAACAAAAATGTTGATAATATAACAAACAAAAAGGGGTATATTAGAACCACGTAACGTGGGGCAAACAAGTAAGTCCTAAACACTTTATATGAAAGCTTGTAAGTTCGTATGGCAAGTAAGTCCATGGTTCAACCTTTATTGTTAATTTGCAAAAATTGTATATAAGCTTAAAATGTTTTGATCAATCATTAGAGGGTCGGAGTGAATTCGGGGTGATACTGATGAACACAAATTATGTCTGAGGTATGATGGAGTTTGTAACATGTCGGATTAACAGTGGACCACATAAGTATTGTGCCTAATTATTACCTTAACGTATCACAATGACATTAAGATACTTGTTAAGTTTAAAGTAGACAAAATATATCTACAATCGACTTTGGGTTCTTGGCATAATAATATCCAAATATCCAAATAGAAGTGTGATCCAGGACGTTATAGATAATATGATTCCATGTTGTGATCTTTCTCGAAAAAATATTAAAGTCAGTAGAAAATTTATAAATATTATTGTCATATTATATTAATTTCATTTTTACTCCTATCTTGTTTTATTTTATGCTTTAACTTCAAAATATTATTGTATATATTTTTGTAATTTTAAAACATATGAAAATACCAAAAAGATTTTAAGTTTTTAATGTTTGTGCATATTTCATTAAACATTTGTTTTATTCAAAATCATGTGTTTTGTTGTCAAGGTCGTTCATACAAAGTTCGTTGGAAACCTGGGACTTAATCATATCATTTACAAGTTAAGGGACTGAAATTGGTGTTTTATGAAAGGTCAAGATACAAATAAAGTTTCATAATTATTTTGCAAACATTTCAAACCAAGATCATGTTTTGAAAAAGAAAAATTCTTCTTTGACCCTCGATAGGGTCTGTGAACGAATCTTATTATCTCTAAGTTTTGTGCAGCAGTACATAGACAGGTAGATCAAGATCAAGTGTCGTGAGCTACAGAGACTGAAGTTGCAGATGCTAAAGCGCTTAAAAGAAAACGAGAACATGACACTTGGCAGTTGAAACTAAAAAGGAGCTGATCGTGTATAAAGATCAGTCGAAGGACAAAGCAAAGAAACCAGTCAGCACAAGAAAGTCAACAAAGGAAAATTAGATGTCGAGCCTCCCGCATCTGATGTTTCTAAAATTTGCCATTGTTGATCCTTCCCAAAATATAAGATTGAATTTCAAGTCTTCAAGATCGGAAAATAAAGAATTGTCCAAGATCCAATCTTCCAATCTCGTTAAGCTCTTGGATCAAGACAAGTACTAGATTTCAAGAAATAAAGACGAAGCAAGGAACATGATGAAGGTTCCTGGGCATACTCAATCCTAGAGGGAGATTGTAGGGCCAATATTATATATTAGTTTAAGGATTGTGTATGTCTTTATATTTGTTTAGAGTTGGTGTATTACGTACCTCAGTACGTTTATTTTGTAAGGACAAAATGTAAAAGTTGGAGAAATGAGGACCATATAAAAGGTCACTTAACCCATTTCTCCAACCAACATTTTATAATTCAAAAAATCTCAAGGAAAAAAGAGAGTCTCTCTCTCACCAAACACCTCCACCACCTCTTACTTTTCTACCTTTCTATCTTTTGTTTCTTACAAACTGAGATCCGAGATCCGAGTGTTATTAGTGATTTCAGCTAGCTAACAACACGGATTGATCTGAGTAAAGTTTTTAGATCCATCCAAAGAGGACCTACAAGTTCTTACCTACACTATACTACATATACGATAGATACACATGCCTATTTGTGTGTGGTTTAGTTAAGATAAAAATAAGTTTTATAAATTTAATACTTAAAATTATGTGAAACAAACCTTCTGAAAAACTAACAATTTTATCATACCACTTCCACATCACACCAACCACCACCACCACCACCTAATCGCCACTGCTGCCGCCACCACCTAATCATCACCACCTCCGCCGCAACCACCACCACCGCCACCACTACCGTCGCCCCCATCATTGTCGCCTCCACTACTACCATCACCACCATCACCTTACCACCAGCCCGACCACCACCACCACCATCATCATCGTAGCTACCACAACCATTGTCATCGTCGCCGCCTGACCACCACCACTGTCGTTTCCTGACCACCACCATTGTCCTCGCCACCTTACCATCACCATAACCACTTGACCTCCAATGCTACCACCTTCTCCACCACCACTACCGCTTGACCACCGCAGCCATCGCCTGACCACCAATGCCACAACCACCATTGTTGGTACCGGAGCTACCACCAAAGTCGGCATGCAAAAAAATTGATAGAAAATATTATTTCAAGATATGAGTATTTTTATTTATTTCTGTTTCATACCTACATTATGTGTGGAAAGAAAATTACATAGAGTAATAATTCATTTTGATTCCCAAAGGTTAACCAAACAAGACAAAAGAATGGTAATGATCCATTTAATTTCCTTGTACATTCCATTCTCCCTCTAATCAATTACCTACAACCAAATATACCCTACCTGTTACAATATTTTATTATTATTATTATTTTTTGCAGTTTATGAGTTATCAGTCATATTGGTTATTTTTTTATAGTGTTCAGTAGAACATCCGAATAGTTCAGGCCCTTGCCATTGTTGTGTCTCTCACTGCCTTCAATATACATTTCTTTTTTGTTATTGTTATGACTGAAGATGGGATGGTCGTGATCGGAATGTTCATCAGTTATTGATTTCGGTTGATTGGTTTGATGAGAGAAACTGGATGTGGTACACACATGGGATAAACCTGTGAAAATGGAACCAATGGGTTTGGAATGTTTTGGCAGTGAAAACAATGAGTGTGTTAGACTAGATTGATAACGATCATTGATTTCGATATCATGGATGTAACCATTCGGGTTTACCACATTTCTTTTGTACCCGTTACCCGACCCATATACAGGTCCGGGCTTGCTCATTAATAATATTCCCGCATTTATCGAGTTATATTTATTGTTTTATTAATATTTAATTATTTATAGTTATATCTATTTAGCTTTGACACATTTAACTAAAATACAAAGTTTTAACCCTTATGTACAAACTTTAGGGACGAAACTGTAAATATTGTTATAATCCAGATTATAAACTGGATATCCATTTACCAATCCCCACCCACATACGTTTCTTGTACCCGAATCCAAAAATTTGTTATCTTGAACAATAATTCTTGTGTAATTGATGAATTTGATCTCGTAAATCGTTTATATTTATCAATTTCGGCTTAACCAGCACTATATACAAGTTAATAATATCATGTGTTGATCCTTTTTCCTTTTAAACAAACCAACAATCCTAGTTAACCTTTGATCAAAAAATCGTTTATGATTTTGCAGTTATTACACGTATACGATCCTTAGATAGTGGCCGACATTACCCCTTACTTAATTGGATTAATCTAGTTGTTTTATACTCGTTCATACACCTTATACCCCCGGCCACTGTAGGATCTCATTAACCTATCTCCGATCATTGTAAGAGGCTTAAACGTTCGCGTGTGACTTTCCCGCATTTTTATTATCTCAATCACCTTCGTTCGTCTTTAAGGTGAGTACCACATTCCCCGTATTTTACCGGTTTTCCATGTTTTGAGGACATATGCGTAAATTATATTTCTCATATATACTTATACACAAAACTACAACTGTTGTCTTATGTGCTAACGAATTGTGCACCATACTTGCTACGTGCTTATCTGCTCATTGTGAATCGCATTCGGAGAAGTCCAACATAATCTCAAAAATAGTATGATCATACGCCAGTCGTTATAGCCTATGTGCTTCTCAACATATCATTTATATTTACTCATTGGTTAATTTGTTATTCTCATATGACTTGTTTCAATTACTTATTTTGATATATTATATGTACACTAAACTGGTGTGTTGCTCACTCAACCTTGTGTTGACAAAACTATTTTATTTTCAACGCATACGCAGGTCATCGTGTGATTTGAAGTAATTGAAGTTAGATGATCACTTAAGGACTTATGCTAGAAGAAATTTAATGAGACAATTATTTTTATGATTTTTGTTTGCTTGGTGCACTATTGTTTTGGTTTGGATATTGTATAGAATATTTACTTTATTTGAATTTATTAATTAGATATTATAATTTATAATGTTGCATGATAGTAACCTTGAGAGCCGTGGGCAATCAGTTCACGCCCCGGCATTTCCGACGTAGGTTGGGGTGTGAAAATGGAGACCATGGTTTGTGGCATATTGAGGGCTCTGTCAAGCATGTGTGAGGATTCATCTACGGTTAAGTATTCATGTTGTTTGTGTTGGTTACAATGTAAGTGAAAAAAGTAGTTTAGTGGCAAGTCATGTGAACTATTTCTCATTTAGAAGATGTTTCTATCAGGGGTTGCGTTAATTGATTGTGTGTCCTGTTACTTTCAATCTGAAACCCGACCCGTTTAAAATTTTTGATATAAATAGGATCCATAGTCATTTGGATTTGAATATGATGTTCCTCATGATTTATTGTGATAAATATATTTATGATGTAAAATTTATTTTTTCAATTCAACCACGAGTACCATGTTTATGCCTTTATATCATTTTTATTCAAACCGATTCAAGACCTATTCAATTCGTTTATGTTTTGTTTGAACTTATAATGATGATCATTAATCATATTTTACAACTTGTTAATTATGAATATTTTATCATATTCATGGGTATTCACCTCCATTTATTTATTTTGACACAAATAATCAAATTGAAACATATTCTTGAGGAGGTCTCCTATAAATAGCGATTCATTCCTTTGCATTCATCTTTGCTCCATCGTGAAAACCGAGAAACGTAAATCAAAAAAATCAAAACTGAGCGCTTTTAAAAACCAAAAAACCAAACTACCTGGCCTTAGCAAAATCATCGATTGTGATTTTAATCTAAAGAGTTGATTTGTTTGGGAAAATTAACCACAAACTAGATCTGAGTAATTTCCTAGTAGCTCCGAGTTGACCGCCTAGATCCGAGTGAGAGTAATATAAGTAGAGTTGGAGAAAATCGCTCTGGAAGGTTTCCGAGTAGCGAGTAATCGCCGAGTACTCGGCTGATTTGACTTATTACAACACAGAATGGCAGTTTGGTTTGGTCATCTCCCTTAACCATAAGTCATAACCATAACTGATAGTTTCAGTTAAGAGACTTGTTTTACCATAACCAAAAATTTCAGTTATGGTTAGTCATTATGTTTTAATCATTGGTTGGTTTTGTAAGGCCCCGAACCCAGTGCCCTACATTGAGTGTTGGATTTACTCGTAAACACAATTATAAGACTAAAGGTAGTGGGGCTTGATCCAACCCCAAGTGATCCAATATACTTACGCCATGTAGGTGCTGACATGGCACAGGATCAAGCCCCTGGATCAAGCCCTAGAGGTTGTAGTGGTCCAGGTGATCCGGGGCTTGATTGAATTATTTTTGTTATACACACAAATATAAATTAAAATACTTCATTAAAACATAAATAAAAAGTAAAATAAAAAGGAAAATAAAAACTACATAGAAATAGCGTTTTTTATTTTTTGTCGTCAATTCCTTCCGAATACGATCTTTTTCTTCCTTCATTATCGTTTGGTCCGATGGCGGTAGGTGGCTAAAGTCTTTGGCTAGAAAAGCCAAATTCTTGAAACGATTTTTTTTATGTCGAGCTTCACCAATCAATAGAAGGCCACATGACACTTCCTTAATTTCCTTTTTATAGTCGTCATCAACAACCGTTTTTTTCCCATGATCCCTACCCGGAGTGCGGCTACAACCTTGGTCTTTCAAATGACCTTCGGACAAGGTTAGGTCGAAGTCAATTTGATTCTCCGACCCGCTCGATGAGACGTATGTGCCGGACGCACTAGTTTTTGTACGTTTTCCCTCTTCGGCAAAGTCCTCCACACATAGTTGCATCCATTTTGAGAACTTTCTTAACACCTCCCACAAGTAGCCCTCTTCAAATGTCTTCACCATCCCGTACCTCCTCAACACCTCTTGTTTCCATTCATCACAAGTGAATTGGTAAACCGAGAGATCATCGGACCCACTCGGCCGCATTCGGTTAGCATTGTGGTTATGTAGGTTGGTAAACAATCCTACAAATTCACGAGTCTCGGTCCACCGACCTGATATCATTTTTCGGTGTGAGCCCTACTCCCCACTTGATTATAAAAACATTCCCGAACCTTGGCCCAAAAAACTCGAGCTCTTTGAAAGTCGGCTACATAATAATTAACAAAAAAGTTAATAATTGCACACAAAACTTAAAAGATATAGTAAAAAATATAATTCGCGATATAAATTACCCGCGCTCCGATCTTGGGATATTTCAATCCAAGATTTTGCTAACGCAAGTTTTTCTTCTTTAGACCACAGAGTAGACTTCTGATGTGCTAAAAGTAGTTATAAAATAAATAACTAAAATTATACTAATCTAGACACTAAGTAATACTCTAGACCCTTAACTTAACTTAAACTACTAACCGGCAAATGAACCGATCGACTCTAGTACAGCTAAGTAAGTCCGGATATCGAACCCACGAGACTCTTTAAATTACGAAACTAGCAAATTAGACTCAATTACAAGACACGACTATTTATTAATAATATTTGAGTGGGATTTTAAAACTAATTAATTAAAACTCTAATAATAATTAACTAATGATTACTTAATTAACTAATTATAAACTAATTAAAAGAAACCCTAATTAATAAAATAATAATAAAACATAATCATTAATTTAAACTAATTAATTAATAAAACTTAAACCCTAATTAGTTTTAACTAATAAACAATTTAGAAAACTTGGATTAATTCAGATGATTAAAATAACTACCCAGGCCAGAATCCCCAAAGTTACGATTATTAATTAAATGGAAAAACGCAAGTTATGGAACCGGGATCAAAAAATAGACACTTGACATAAAACCCGAACAGGACCCTTGAACTTCAAGAAGACGCCTATGGATTTCTAACAAGTTTTAAGACTCACCAGTTTTATATTAAACTTCCTTACAGTTATTTAATTGCTTATGTCTAAGTATCTTTTATGACGAAAACCTGCCTTACAGCGCGGAATTCAAAAGATAGCAAAGCAGATTCAATTAATTTAATAGACTAAGCTGACAATCAAATCTAGACGGACTCCTTACGAAGAACTAAATCTAGCAATCCCGACAAGCAAAGATCTATCAATAGCCTATCACTTTACAGCTTTTTAGACTAGCAGCTCACTTTTATCTATTTACTTGATTTTATTATTTCTATGATTTTAATCGATATTAATCACAAACTAGTCAAGAACACACAGTAAATGACCTAAAAAACCCTATCCTATGAAACAATCAACAAGGACAATGTGAAACAATAAATTCAAGTAAACAAAACCAAGCAATCATACGCATTAATTCAATCAAAACTCAACCGTTTACTTAGAACATAAAATCCATAACGAAACGAAAATCCAAATAAAAATCAAAATGAACTAAGGTTCATCACGACCTAGGTCGTTTAGGAAATTTAGCCTAGCATCTTAAAGTATAAATCAACCAAAACAAATAATAACAAAAACATGGTGAAAGTATAAGAAACGAAGGATTAAATGCGATAAAACCCGTAATATCCAAACGTGAACGTATAAGTCTTCACTGGCTGTCCTCTTGCCTTCAAAATCACCACGAAACTCGAAAATCTCCTCCAAGAACTCCAAAAATCGGCTGGTGGCATAAGGTTTTGTCAGGTTTAAGTTAAAGGTGTTTAAATAGCGAAAACCAGGCCCGACAATAACCAAAAACGAATTAAAAACTCATCAGCATTGCCTAGGCGCCGCGCCTAGGCCTTTTTTCCTTTCCCCTAGGCGCAGCGCCGCGTGCTTTTCCAAAGGGGGCCGGTCAGACCGGCCTGGTCTGACCGGTTCACTATCCAGTTCCTTCCTGATGCGTTCCGGATCTCCATTTCGGCTCGTTTTTCGCCCTTTTTAATCACGATCAAATCCCGGAACCTATGAAACATAAAAACGCTAGTAGTATACAAATCTCGACTAAAAACGAACAAAAACAATTAATAAATTAAATAAAATATACACGGGAAACATAAATATTTAGCATTATATCAAATATCCCCACACTTATTCTTTTTTCGTCCCTTAAAAAGTTTGATGCAGTTGGATCAGAATTGGAAAATTACAGTCTAACAAACATATAAGTTAAAGCTCAGAAAAACGCAAAAACCGCGATCACCGATATTGTTGTCCACTTAAACCCATGCCTTAATCTTTACCAGGACAAATATGATCCGACAATTTTTTACTCAGTGGTTTACATAGTTAAGACCCGCTTATTTTTAGCTTTTACCAGACCAAACCACCCCAACTTGACTTAAACCTCAAGATTAGCATATTTAAAACTTTTTGTTGCTCTATTTTTTTATGAATAGTTAAGACGATCAAGGGTATTATTTATCCACCTAAGCTTAAGCATCAAAGTCTACCAAGCAGCCATTAGATATTATTAAGGTACAATTATTTTATAGCTAGTGTTCCCCACAACATGACATACCCCCGTTATCAATCAAGACACCGAACCATTACCATAGGTGAGTATGCAAAATTTCATCTGTAGGGCTTACATGTAGCGTGTCCCTTGTAGTCCGTTTCTTAATGGTAATGAGACGCGAGCAAGGGGACCTCACATGGCTAACAGCGTGGATGATCAAGTCTGTAATGCAATTGTACTTTTGTACTTTTTGTGATCATGTTTATAGACTTATTTGGCAGATAACTGCGGGTTTGCTTTCTCTGTTTTTTTTAGCTTAATTTTAAATATTCACAACCCCATTTGGAATTGTGAATACCCAGATGAATATTCGGCATACAGACCCATGGTCTCCGGACCTAGGGCATCCCGTCAACACAAGATTTAAGGTTATAAAACCATACACCAATGATGTGTAAAACACTAAAGCTAGCAGTTTAAGATTTATATCACAGGCTACACGGCATACTCTAACGTTAAACCTACCCAAGCATCATATGATAACGTATTCAAATTTTTAAACTTTTCAAACTTTTTGATATTTCCACTTTTTCATACCAATAATTGAGGCTTGAGTATGGCTGACCTTTCATACTTATTTTCTACGGACAAAACGCTTTACCCACAAGAGATTTCCGACCCATTTTATCAAATTGCCCTTTCATTTTCAAGGCTGAGCCTATCGACACATCCCGAGTTAAGTGCGCTTTCTTTTATTTATCTCATATTATTAGTAGTTTGAAAAACCAATTTCCGATAAAATCATCATCTCCCACTTTCACGCAACAAAAACTAAACTCAAGGGACATTTTTTTTAATTTTTTTTTTCATTTTTTTGATTTTTTATTTATTTTTTTAAAATTTTTCTTTTTAACTCAAACTCAAGTATAAAAAACGAAAACAAAACTAAAATTAGTTAAAGGACATGTATCCCATCCCCACACTTAAATTTTGCATTGTCCTCAATGCGGGAACGGGAAAAACGACTTGAAAAAATTAAAAACAAAAGCTAAAAATTATAAAAATAAAAAGCAAAGACCTAAAAAGATAAAAACAAAAACATAAAAATAAAAACATAAAAACAAAGTACAAAGGAAAAGACTTAGCTGGTAATATGCGAGACTGTCAATGTGCCAGTCTATTTCCATGGGTGCTCTCCTTACCGACCGCTCAACATAAAATGGTAACTCAAGCTCTCTTTCTGAACGGACACGGCCTCTCCTCTCGAAAAACCTAAGTAACAACAAAAATAAAATCTAAAAATAAAGGTTACTTATATGTTCCAAATGCCCACCAACGTCCAACCCGAACCCAACCAAAAAGTCTAAAAATAATAATCCAGTACAGACCAAATAAAAGCAAAAATATCATAAAAATAAAAAATAAAATCAAAGACATAAACTCCATGTCAGCTCGTCAAGTCAATCCTCGTCTTCTTCCTCCTCCGACTCCGAATCAAGAATACGATATGGCTCAGCATTATCAATTTCTGGATCACGCGCCCTATAAAAACGTCCTCCATGACCATAACCCGAACCACCCGGAACGCTCGACCCGCTCGGACCCGCATCGTTTGGCTGTCGAAGAGAAGCAGGCAAATCAATACTCAGTGCACTCATCATATGCCTCATGTGCTCATCCTTTCTCCTCTAGTTCGCCTCAATCAATCTCTGCTGTTCTTGAATAACCTACATCAAACTATCCCGGCTCTTGGTCACATAACCCCTGATCTGATCAAAACGGGTCTCCATCCGGTCAAATAACGAATCCATAGTAATATCCTCGGGGCGAGGCTCTATGACTGGTAACTGACCACCCGGTCTCTCTGATCTGTGAGGCGGCCTCTAGCAACGGGATGGTAAACCGGCTCGCGTAGCCGCAGTCCTCGCCGTTGCTTGAATCTGTGGGCCCGTCTTGATATCCTCCCACTCTAACGGATCGGACCCCTTCAAAATCCCAGCATTCCTCAGATCCATAACTCCAGAAAATCTCTAACGGGTCCCACTGTCAAAATATCCGGTCTAAACCTATCAAACACGCCCAAATATCTAGCAACCCGTGTAACGTACGGGCCTATATCCAACCTTGACCTATTCTTTGTTCCCCCACGTCTCGTTCGATGAAACGACCACGCCAAAAGACTTGCGTAGTTTATCAGAACCTTATCAACCATAGCCATCAAACAAAAAATGTCCAACCAATTCACTTTATTGTCGCCCGAACCGCGACCAATCAAAGTGTTAACAAAAACCCGATGGATAAACCGAAGCACTGGATCTCGAATATCCGACGCCACATTCGCTGCCGAAAACGAACAAATAGAAATTGTGTTCCAAAAAGTGGCCAACTCATTCGAACCGATACTCATATCATACTTAGTCAAAAACGCACCTCTTAGACTCGTCACAAATCCCTGTTCTCTCACCTCCGCATCCGTGTAAAAACCACTTGCTATCGCGAACTGTGCGATAGTCATATTGTGCAACTGTCGACCCAAGGAAAACAATACCGCATTCGATTGCCCAAAATTACCATCTTTATATTGAAATGTGCTCAAGAACTCAAGTGTAAGCTCGTGGTACTGTGGTTCATTTAATTCTAACATCTCCTTAAACTTTGGGCCCAATAATTCTTCAATGCGTTCTTTTTGACCAATCGAACCCACTAAATCCCAATTTATTGTCTTAAAAGTGAGGAGATCCGAATTAACCAATTTACATAACTGCTCATACTCGCCGAATCAACATCAAACTTAAGTAATGAATGTTTCTTGGGGTTGGTAGTTTTCCTAAACACAATCTGTCCAGGTTGATATTCGATCACCCAAACCCTCGGATCTATGAAGATAACCGGTTCCGGATAACCTCGTGGTCGCGCGGCCGGACCTTGTTTCCTCTTACCGACTTCTTTAGACATCTAAACACATTTAAAACAAGCAAACAAACATGGGAGTAAGTAAATAAACTAAAAAGAATAAAAACAAATTTTTTTTTTAATTTTTGGATTTTTTATTTTTTTATTTTTTATTATTATTATTATTATTATTATTATTATTATTATTATTATTATTATTATTATATAAATAATAATATAAAACTGAAAATAAAATAAACTTTGGAAGTTCGGGTTACAAAACGTTTTAAACCGACTCATTTAGATGAAAAACAAGTAAGTGCGAGTGGTTTTTTAAAAAATTTACTTAAAAGCTAACGGATAACCAACTTGTTAAGACTTTTACTAGCTTAAAAATCCGAAAACGATCACACCGACTCAACAATCATTACCCTCTCCCGGCACTTTAATTGTCCCAATTAAACCCAAGTGCTAAAAACCCGAAAAATGAGTCGAAAACGAGCGAAAAACCACAATTTGGTCAAATATATATTGCATAAAAATTTGTTTTTCGGCTCGTTTTTAACCACTAAAACAACAAAGTTTAACAACTCAAACCAAAATCCAACACTAAATATACTCATTATAACCCCAAACCGACAACCCGATCGCAACCAAAACTAAAGTTTCAACATATTCCAACCCAACCATCCGCACCCAAAAATCTCAACGAAACTGCCAGCCCGCACCAAACCACACCCAACAACTAACCTAAACAACTACTTGAACAAATCCTAACAACAAAGTTTGCAAAACCTAAGCTAAAAACTAACATTAAATTATACAAATATTACAAAAATTATAAGAAATCATACCTTTTGAAGTGTGAAACCCGGATAGAACTTGCAAAAATATAAGAACTAAAGTGTGTGCAAGTGAGAGATTTAGTGAGTTTGAAAGTGAAATTAATGATGGGTTATGATGTTTGGATGATATGTGAGTGATTAAGAGGTTTAATTTGATGGTTAATGGTGGAAAATATGATGATTTTGATGAGGAAGAAGGTTGGTTCGGCTAGGGTTCTTAAGGGGAAAGAGGGGTTTTGTGAAAAAGATGAAAAAAATCAATAATATGGTGTTAAAAAAAATTTCGGAATATTTGTGCTGGGAGGCGCCGCGCCGCGCCTAGGGGTAGGCCGCGGGCCGCCTAGGCAGCGTTGGGTGGTTTTTTGTTTGTTGTTTGTCGTCGCGGTCCGCGGAGCCAGAAAGAAATCCCCGTCGCGCGCGCGACAAGGTGTTTTAACAGAAAGTTTTTAAATTTTTTGAACCTCTTTTTGCCTTAGAAAAAACTTAGAAAAATACCCACTCATTTTTATGCCCATTGTATGTTAATTTTACGTGCAAAACTTACCTGGAAATCTTTCGAAACCTCTCAAACCTCTCGTTTAGATGGTGATGATCTCTTGTAATGACTCGACGACGCAATTAAACTACAAAAAACGAAAGTTATGACTCAAAGAAACGAAAGTAAAGTAAAGAATTATACGAACTCTGCACTTGAGTTTTCACTCAAGAACCCGATTTGATGATTCAGTTCGATGGGTCGAGGGGAGTTTCCTCCACCTCGGTTGACTCCTCCGGCCCTCCAAGATAATGCTTTAGACGATGACCGTTCACCTTCCACGAAGTACCGTTGTCCGGATTCTCTAACTCCACTGCTCCATACGGAAATACTTCTTTCACCAAATATGGTCCCGTCCACTTAGATCTCAGCTTACCTGCAAATAACTTCAAACGAGAATTATATAACAAAATTTTATCACCTTTCTTGAAGTCTTTACCCCCCTTTAAACGTCGATCATGCAAAACTTTCGTCTTTTCCTTGATATCCAACGATCGAGAGTACGCCGCATCACGAAGCTCCTCTAACTCATGAATTTGAAAATACCTCTTCCTTGCGGCCTCAGTAAGATCAACATTTACCGTCTTCAATGCCAAAAACGCTCGATGTTCCAATTCAACGGGTAGATGACACGCTTTACCGTAAACCAACAAAAACGGTGTAGTACCCAACGGTGTCTTGTACACGGTTCTAAATGCCCACAACGCGTCATCCAATTTCTCCGACCAATCTTTCCGACTAACCCCAACCGTCTTCTCCAAAATTCTCTTCACCCCTCTATTAGCATTCTCGACTTGACCATTCGTTTGAGGATGGTAAGAGGTAGAGATGCGATGAGTAACTCCACAAAGAGCTAATGCTTTCTCCATGACAGAATTACAAAAATGAGTACCTCGATCACTAATAATTGCTCGTGGAGTTCCGAACCGAGTAAACAACTTCTTTAAAAACTTCACGACAACTCGAGCATCATTCGTGGCTAATGCTTGTGCTTCAACCCACTTGGAAACATAATCTATCGCCACTAAAATATACTTGTGACCACCGGAAACGGGAAACGGTCCCATAAAATCGATGCCCCAAACATCAAAAATTTCAAGAGTTTGTATGGGGTTTTGAGGCATCTCGTTCTTTGATAAAATATTTCCGGTGCGTTGGCAAGCGTCACACGTTTTAACAAATTCCACTGCGTCTTTTACAACCGATGGCCAATAAAAACCACTATCAAATACCTTTTGAGCCGTGGCGTGCGCTCCATGATGACCACCCGTTAAACCTTCATGAACATACTTTAAAATATTTAACCCTTCTTCTTTCGACACACATCTTCTAAGAATCCGGTCACCACCAATCTTGAAAAGATAAGGATCATCCCAAACATACCGATTGACATCCCGGAAAAATTTCTTCTTTTGTTGAGTAGTCATCCCTTTCAACACAAGGCCCGTAGACAAAAAATTAGCAAAATCGGTGAACCATGGCAAACCTTGCTTTTCGGCCATAACAAAATCAATCGACTCGTGCGGGAATCTATCACCAATTTCTTCTTCACGAATCTCTTCTCTCTTTGGATCTTCTAAACGGGAAAGATGATCCGCCGCCACATTCTCCGCCCCCTTCTTGTCTTTAATCTCTATATTGAACTCAGAAAGTAAAAGAATCCACCGTATAAGTCGGGGCTTCGCGTCTTTCTTGTGAAAGAGAAAATGTAAAGCCGCATGATCGGTAAAAACGGTGGTCTTAGAAAGTACAAGATAAGACCGAAACTTGTCAAATGCAAACACAACGGCTAAAAGTTCCTTTTCAGTGGTGGTGTAGTTCTCTTGGGCATCATTCAACGTCTTGCTTGCATAATAAATAGGGTGAAAATGTTTTTCACGTCTTTGTCCCAAAACCGCTCCAACCGCATAATCGCTCGCATCACACATGAGCTCAAACGGTAAATTCCAATCCGGTGACACGATAATAGGAGCACTTACAAGTTAATCTTTCAGAAACTTGAACGCCTTCAAACAATCTTCATCAAACAAAAACGGGACATCTTTCTCTAATAACCGGGTCATCGGACGGGTAATCTTTGAAAAGTCTTTAATAAACCGCCGGTAAAAACCCGCATGACCAAGAAAATTTCTTATAGCTTTAACATTTGTCGGTGGAGGAAGTCTACTAATCGTATCAATCTTCGCTCGATCCACCTCTATACCATATCTTGAAATTTTATGACCCAAAACTATCCCTTCCGTCACCATAAAGTGACACTTTTCCCAATTCAACATCAACTTCGTCTCGATACACCTCTTCAACATTTTCTCAAGATTAACTAAACAATGATCGAAAGAATAACCGTATACCGAAAAATCATCCATAAAAACTTCCATGGACGTCTCTATCATGTCTTGAAAAATTGCCACCATACAACGCTGAAAGGTAGCCGGAGCATTACACAAACCAAACGACATGCGACGATAAGCATATGTACCATACGGACAAGTAAACGTCGTCTTCTCTTGATCTTCCGGTGCGATGGGAAACTGAAAATAACCTAAAAAACCGTCAAGAAAACAATAAAATTGCTGACCTGCGAGACGCTCCAACATTTGATCAATAAACGGCAACGGGAAGTGGTCTTTTCGAGTAGCATCATTCAACCTCCGGTAGTCAATACAAACCCGCCAACCCGTAACCGTACGCGAAGGGATAAGTTCATTCTTCTCGTTCATTACAACCGTCATCCCCCCTTTCTTTGGAACAACTTGAGTCGAACTTACCCATGGAGAATCCGAAATCGGATAGATCACCCCGGCATCCAACAATTTAAGAACCTCTTTCTTGACAACCTCTTGCATATTCGGATTTAAACGCCTTTGGGGTTGAAACACCGGTTTATATTCATCTTCCATCAAAATCCGGTGGGTACAATAAGCGGGGATAATACCTTGAATATCTGAAAGTCTCCATGCACTCTCCCCTTTATTCACCTTCAGTACCTTTATCAACTTTGACTTTTCTTCCTCACTCAACTTAGATGAAACAATAACGGGAAAATCCGAGCCCTCTTCAAGATATGCATACTCTAGATGTGACGGAAGTACCTTTAATTCCAACGGAGCAAGTTTTTCCACCTATTTCTCACAAATAATTTCACTAACCTCCATGATCTCCGCCGAAAACGAAACGTCATATACCACGTCTTCCTCAACATCCTCCATAATTTCTGTCAACTTGTCATCCAACTCCATCCCAACCAAATCGGTTCAACAAATATAATCAAGACATTTATCAAAACCCGGAATAAAAGAGTTAAGAAAATATACCGAATGGCTCGGACCGCTAACATCGTCACTATCATCCCGGTGCTTCATCGATTTTGCAATATCGTAAGTAACATTCTCATCACCAACCCGAAGTGTGATTCGCCCCTCATACACACCAATAAGAGCTTTAGCCGTTCTCAAAAACGGCTACCCAGAATAATGGGGACTTTCTCGTCGGCCTCCATGTCAAGTACCACAAAATCAACCGGAAATACAAACTTGTCAACTTTTACTAATAAATTCTCAATAATACCTCGCGGATACTTAACTGAACGATCCGCCAACGACAACGACATACGAGTCGGTGTAAGCTCACCCAAATCCAACTTCTCAAACAACGAATATGGCATAAGATTAATAATCGCACCCAAATCTGCCAATGCTTGACTCATCATATCACTTCCGAACGTGCACGGGATTGTAAACACACCCGGATCCGACAACTTTTCCGGGACCCGGTTCAACACTACCGCCGAACAATCCCCGCTAAGTGGAATAGACGAAACCTCTCCCAACCGATCTTTTCTCTTAAGTAAATCTTTCAAAAATTTCCCATACTTGGGCATGTGTTGGAGGGCTTCGACAAACGGAAGATTAATTTTTAATTGTCGGAACATATCTAGAAAATGCCCGTACTCCCTCGTGTATTTTTGGTTCTTGAGACGAGCGGGATAAGGAACATGGGCAATATTAATATCGGGTGGTGGCCGAAATACAACCGGGTTTTTCTCAACTGGTGGCTCAATAATTGGTGTTTTGATTTGTGACTTACCCGGAGCCTCCATCTCAATCTCTTCATCCACCACTTCCTCTTCTTCAACTCCAACCTTTTCTTTTTCAACCTCGGGACCCAAAACCCTTCCGCTACGAGCAGTAATTGCTTTCATTTGAGCGGCTGGATTCGTCTGAGTAGAACCTGAAAACTGTCCTTAAGGCCTTTCATCGATACGACGAGCGATATCACCAACGGTTCTTTGAATATCGAGAATAGAAGATTGTTGATTCTTGAAGAGCATATCGTTTTCGAACAACTTTTTCTGTGTGACTTGATCTCTCTCCAAGATTTGCTTCATCATCTCCTCTAGACGTCCCATGCTTCCATTAGGATCCTGCATATTATTTTGAACATTAGTACCATTGTTATTATTATTATTATTGTACTGACCTTGTCCTTGATTGTAAGAATTTTGATAGCCGGGTGGTGCGCCTGACGGACGCCAGTTGGAGTTATTCTGATTCGGGTTCTTGTAGGTGTTCCAATTCTGATTGTTGTTGAAGTTGTTGTTTGGAAACCTATTCTGCCCACCAACATAATCGACTTGCTGATTCATCACCGGGCACTCCAAAGTGCTGTGTCCACCTCTACAAAACTCACACTTGTCCACATTTGTCTTAAGTTCCTTCACCTCTCGGGATAATGATTCCAAAGCAGAATCCACAGTCATATCCAAATTAACCTAGTGTACACCTCGAGAAGATGAGGATGTACTGCTAACAGGAATGGAATTCCCGCGTCGTGGCCCTTTGGCGAGGTCCGATTGAACGAAACTCTCAAACATCTCGTTACATTCGGCGACATTCTTCCTAGCCAGTAGACTTCCTCCCGCGGCCGTGTCGAACCGAACTTGGGTTTCGTAGTTCAACCCATTGTAAAATTTCTCCACGAGAGCCCATGGTGTGAGACCATTCTGTGAGCATCGAGATAACAAGCTCTGAAAACGCTCCCAAGCATGACAATATTGCTCATCCGGCTCCATGTGAAACGAGTGAATCTGATCGCGAAGAACAGCCGCTTTAGCCGGTGGGAAGTATCTCTTGATAAACCAGAACGTAGTGCTTCCCAAGTGGTGAACGTGCCAGGTGGCTGCGTGTCAAGCCAAATAGTTGCTTTACCTGTAAGTGAAAAAGGAAAAATATGTAAGAAAATTGCATCTTCAGTAGCACCTTGCAATTTAAAAGTTTTCAAAACGCGGTAAAGTCGGTTAATATGAGCTAGCGCATCCTCGTCATCGTTCCCATGAAACTGATTAGTTTGAATGATGTTGTTCATGACGTATGACGGAATCTGCCACGAGTTTGGGTTGTCGATCACGGGAACAACGATGCGTGACTGGTTTCCGGTTAAGCCATCGAAGGCTTGAGCAGCAATTGTCCTATCGTCGGCCATTTGAACGTTTGGTTGAATTCTCGGAGTTTCTGGTGGTGAACTGTGCGGTGATGACTTTGGTGTAGAACTGGCTTCTGACGGTCGTTTCTCTGCTGACGAACTGGTCTCGGCCTTGAACTGAGAAAAATCCAAATTAACCAGCGGTGGTCCTTGTGAACGAAGATGTGGCATATACCTGAAAAACGCAACAGACCAAATAAGTAGACTAAAAATAAAAAACTAAAACAAAAATAAACTAAAACTTAATTAGACTCCTACGACTCAAACGAAAATAAAACAAATAGCACGTATTTAGCAAATAAGTCCAATTAACGCAAATAACGCAATCGCCAAGAGTCCCCGGCAACGGCGCCAAAAACTTGATGTGCTAAAAGTAGTTATAAAATAAATAACTAAAATTATACTAATCTAGACACTAAGTAATACTCTAGGCCCTTAACTTAACTTAAACTACTAACCGGCAAGTGAACCGATCGACTCTAGTACAGCTAAGTAAGTCCGGATATCGAACCCACGAGACTCTTTAAATTACGAAACTAGCCAATTAGACTCAATTACAAGACACGACTATTTATTAATAATATTTGAAGGGGATTTTAAAACTAATTAATTAAAACTCTAATAACAATTAACTAATGATTACTTTAATTAACTAATTATAAACTAATTAAAACAAACCCTAATTAATAAAATAATTATAAAACATAATCATTAATTTAAACTAATTAATTAATAAAACTTAAACCCTAATTAGTTTTAATTAATAAACAATTTAGAAAACTTGAATTAATTCAGATGATTAAAATAACTACCCAGGCCAGAATCCCCAAAGTTACGATTATTAATTAAATGGAAAAACGCAAGTTATGGAACCGGGATCAAAAAATAGACACTTGACATAAAACCCGAACAGGACCCTTGAACTTCAAGAAGACGCCTATGGATTTCTAACAAGTTTTAAGACTCACCAGTTTTATATTAAACTTCCTTACAGTTATTTAATTGCTTATGTCTAAGTATCTTTTATGACGAAAACCTGCCTTACAGCGCGGAATTCAAAAGATAGCAAAGCAGATTCAATTAATTTAATAGACTAAGCTGACAATCAAATCTAGACGGACTCCTTACGAAGAACTAAATCTAGCAATCCCGACAAGCAAAGATCTATCAATAGCCTATCACTTTACAGCTTTTTAGACTAGCAGCTCACTTTTATCTATTTACTTGATTTTATTATTTCTATGATTTTAATCGATATTAATCACAAACTAGTCAAGAACACACAGTAAATGACCTAAAAAACCCTATCCTATGAAACAATCAACAAGGACAATGTGAAACAATAAATTCAAGTAAACAAAACCAAGCAATCATACGCATTAATTCAATCAAAACTCAACCGTTTACTTAGAACATAAAATCCATAACGAAACGAAAATCCAAATAAAAATCAAAATGAACTAAGGTTCATCACGACCTAGGTCGTTTAGGAAATTTAGCCTAGCATCTTAAAGTCTAAATCAACCAAAAAAAATAATAATGAAAACATGGTGAAAGTATAAGAAACGAAGGATTAAAGGCGATAAAACCCGTAATCTCCAAACGTGAAGGTATAAGTCTTCACCGGCTGTCCTCTTGCCTTCTAAATCACCACGAAACTCGAAAATCTCCTTCAAGAACTCCTAAAATCAGCTGGTGGCTTAAGGTTTTGTCAGGTTTAAGTTAAAGGTGTTTAAATAGCGAAAACCAGGCCCGACAATAACCAAAATCAAATTAAAAACCCATCAGCATTGCCTAGGCGCTGCGCCTAGGCCTTTTTGCCTTTCCCCTAGGCGCAGCGCCGCGTGCTTTTCCAAAGGGGGTCGGTCAGACCAGCCTGGTCTGACCGGTTCACTATCCGGTTCCTTCCTGATGCGTTCCGGATCTCCGTTTCGGCTCGTTTTAGCTCGTTTTTCGCCCTTTTTAATCACGATCAAATCCCGGAACCTACGAAACATAAAAACGTTAGTAGTATACAAATCTCGACTAAAAACGAACAAAAACAATTAAAATATTAAATAAAATATACACGGGAAACATAAATATTTAGCATTATATCAACTTCAGCTTAGCCGGTGCCGAATGACCATCCGCTTCTCCGGTTTTCTTCCCCTTTTAGTGGGATCGTTTTGCCGTCTTCTCCGATGTCGGCTCCGGTTGTGTTTCCGGGACTGAATATTCCGATTGTGACATACACATGAATGCTTGAAACGATTCGGCATCCAAGTAGTTCAATCCTTCTAGAAATTGAGGGTCGTTGATGTTGATATTACCGTAACCCGAGCCCGACATGGTTTTAAATTTGAGAGACTTAGAGAGATTTTTGAATTAGTTGAGAGAAAGGGAGTGAGAATGGTGTGTTATTTTTATAAAATGTGGTTGTTATTTATAGTGAAAGTGGTAGGGTTGTAATTAAAAAAATAAAATTTTTGGCCTTTCAACGGCTTTTTTTTTATTTTCCCCACACTCCAACATCTATAAAGCCCCGCGGTCAGCTCCACGCCGGCCAGTCACGCCCGTTGTCTACGCAAAGGTGTAGTGGTGTACGCGGCGGCCACGTCGTCCATGCCCGGCCAGCTGCGCCCCACTACCCTCAGTCTAAATATCATAGTGAATTAAAATTTTCACGAAATAATTAAAGGTCAACCATATATTACATAACATTCAAATCTTGTCTCAATAAACACTCACTTGTCTTTAACTAATCAAAACATTATATAAGAAACATCATGACATTCTTTTTCTTCATGTGTCAGCTTCTTCAGTTCATGCCATGTGTCTCCCTCAAGTCAGCTGCTTTAGTTTATTTGCTTGCATGCATACTAAAATTC
Organism: Bidens hawaiensis; assembly: GCF_021521415.1. NCBI lineage: Eukaryota > Viridiplantae > Streptophyta > Magnoliopsida > Asterales > Asteraceae > Bidens > Bidens hawaiensis. Next base: position 474,632 of record NW_027491642.1, read on the forward strand.
GGCTACACTGAGTGAGTTTTAGTTAATTAGGCAATATACATTACATTCACATACTTACGTATCTGAAGACACATATTACATACTTAACATATTTATCTTTCTTTAATACATACATTCATTCGTTCTTTCTTCTTTCAAAATACATAGTGCATATATAACTATCTCTACGTTTTAAAGAGACTTTCGCCCTATAACCTCTCAAATATTATGAGGGTCTGGTCCCTACCGTCACCTATATTATGAGGGTCTGATCCCATCATCACAGATATTTTAAGGGTCGGGTCCATAACCTCACAAATATTATGCTGGTCTAATCCCTATCCTCACATATATTATAAGGGATTGGTCCCTATCCTCATAGATACTATAAGGGTCAGGTCCCTTCATTTCATACAACCATATATACTTCTAAATCTTTGTACATTCTCTCAACATTTCTATATCATTCATATATCATCCATAAAACATCCATATAGCATAAACTTACCACTAAGGTAAGTGTGTTAACTAATTACATCGAGTGTGCACACTACCCTGAAAACATAACAAGAAAATGGGCCTAAAAACTCACTTGGATCCTGTTTCTCTCAGAGTTAACTGGAACACATCTCCTTAGTTGTGCACGGCTAACTGTGTAACAATTTATAAGTACCAATTAACTACTTATAACCAGGGCACACTTCTTAAGTTAGTGAATCCCCTAACGAACGAGGGTCACCCCTAGTAGGGCCGAAGTGGCAAAGCCCCTGGCTGGGGTTAAGCTTAGAAAAAAATTTCGTTAATAAATCTTTGTTAAAAATTCAATAGAAAAACGTGTAGAATCGAGTTTGAGCAATCTAGTCGAATAGAATTTGAACCAATTGAATCGAGTTTGAGAAATCCAGTCGAATCGAACTTGAACCAATCGAATCGAATTTTACAAACGAATCGAGTCGAGTTTTATAAATGAAACAAATCGACGTTTTTAAAATGAATTGAATCGACCTTTTAAACGAATCGAATCGACCTTTCTAAACGTATCGAATTGACATTTTTAAACTAATCGAATCAACCCCTCTGAATGTGATTTTGAATTTGGTTTACATGCCTTTCAGCTATACTCATTTTCTTTCGTCCCTTAAAGGCATGTTTTACAACTACAACGAGTTCTGGGTCATAATAACTTCACCTTTCACCTCTTACATGGTCTGAACATCACATGTTAGTCCCAAATCGCACCTAACAATCCATTTGTGGAAAAGTTTGGGTTTTTCTTACACTATAAGGTCTGATTTGCATTCTTAACAAATATTAAGGCAAATCGACATCCATAGCCTAACCTTTTCAACCAAAAGCGTGCCTCTTGGGTTTGGCTCAGTTCGGTTCATATCTGATTCAACCCGTGAATTGGATGTGTTTTCTTGTTGTTTGATGATGCTTGAACGTGAAATATGCCCTCCTTTAGATCGGATTTAGATCCAAATCTGAAGGAGAGTGTTTGTGTGTATGTGTTTTTAAGTGTGTGCAGGCAAAGGATTATGTGAATGAGGATTTTAGGGTTTTAGGGAGGGTTTAAGGGTTTATATAGGATAATCCCATGGACCTTAAGCCCCATAACCATTCCCTAATCCATCTTTTATTTTCAAGCCCACCCACAACTTATTATTATAATTCTACATAATTAAATACTATCACACAACTAATTAAATAACAGTCTTTTATTATTTATTCATAAAAGTAGCATGTTACATATTTCAGTTAATAACCAACCATTTGACTGGGGTCCAAATTGACCAAAAATTGGGACAAATCAAATTAAAAAGAGTTTTGGAACCTAATAAGAATAAATAAGAGTCAACTAATGGTTGACGTTCGGCGGGACACTTTTAACCATAACTGTGCTTGATTTACCGTTAATCGAAGAACTTTAACTATAACCCTCGGTTAATCTCGATTATTTGTTTTGTTGACTAATATCAGTTAATCGTTAAGATATGCTCACCCTTAGGACAGGGGTGAAGAGGGCTGGCGAGTAACCAATATTTGGTTTCTATTGGTGGAGAGAGATGTGAATGAAGAGAAAATAACAAGACAACAATCTAAGACTAAATTATCGTATAGAATAACAAAACTTCGTAAATATTATGTACAATTGATCGACTATATGTAAAGCATAATAAATATAATTACAAAAGAAGCCTAATCATAATAAGTCAAGATAATTAGAGATAAAGCCTAATCAATATATTTATTTTAATTATAGTAATAACAATTAGAATAAGCTAAGGTCGTCGATTCGAATACCTCACAGAGGTTAGATTTATTCATAAACACATAGTTTAAATTAGATAAATGGGTTCACCGCAACATTAATTATCATTTAACATTCAAAGCAAAACAACTTAACAAGTCTTTTAAGCATAAGGTAAACATAAAAATCGAATGCCAGATCTTTATATAGATGTCTGCTACTACTTCTCAAGATAGCCTCGCATTCACAATTTAACTAGCGTGCATAAAAGTCAGCTGCGCTGAGAGATTCTATTTTGCATAATCATTAGTTTATCTTGACTCGTACTCGTACTCTTACTTTTACTTATCATGCAAGTAATAGTATAACTATTATTAACACACACATTATAACACAACATTACATATTTCTCATTTAACAAATATGCATAAACATTCCATTCGTCTAGTAAGACCATTCAGCCCCGCCGGCGATGACAGTCGTCATCCGCATTTCACATCTCTCATAAGAGCTACATTCAACGAAAGAACGTACAAGGCTCTCCCATCCCTGTGATTAAGTCATATATTCCACATCTCGCATAGGAACAACCTTCAATACAAACACATAGTATTGAAAGTTTTAAGTAAAAGTGTGTAAATGAAGTCTTAATAAGGAAGTGGTAAAAGTTGTCCCACATCGGATTGGGAACAAAACAAGGAGTAGTATATAAGGTAGAGCCTTTACCACTCATTTGATTCTTTATGACATGTTTTACCACGAGTCCTACGCGTGTGAAGGGGGGGGTGCAAATTTGGGTTTCTGGACTAGAAATTCATTGAACTCGTGTGTGCCCTTACGTCCCGCGGATACGAATGCAGCTCCAAAAACCTAAGCCCGCATGAGACAATTTTTTGAATTAGTTTTTGAAGTTCAAAACCTGTTGGTCTGGTCAATACCATTAATGATCATTATGATAATGATTATAATTTTCAGTTTTCAAAACTCCACTAATGGTTATTATATGAATATTATTATTCTTTAATGGTCATCAATTAGAATTGATTATATTGTTTATGATTCTTTGGTTGTAAAACCATTTCCAGTTCTTCAGTTTGAGATACAGAATATACACACTTCTTCTTCCTCTTTTCTGCAACAACATTGTTATGGTTTAGTTTCAGGCAAGTGATCGAGTCTGGCAGTGCTACGCTTCTGATTCGAACCGGAGTACCCTGGGATCATATTGCGAATCTGTTTAAGGGAATTGTGTTAAACACACACCTGGTTCACTATTTTGTTTATTTCTTTTTCTTTTTGGATTTTATTATACAAGATTTCTAACAAACTTAAACAGACTACTTATTATTCTTGTATTTTTTTTTGTTTCAGAATGGAATCCCAACCCATGACTACTGTCGTTTCTACAATCATGACTTCCGCTATTGTTGTCACAACCGGTTTGGTTGCTCCGCTGCCTACTGCAGTCAAGTCTCATGCTGAGAAACCGAAAAAGTTCACCGGTGTGAATTTCAAACAGTGGCAACAAAAATGTTATTTTATTTGACCACTTTGAACCTCGCAAGGTTCTTGACTAAAACTGTCCCCAAGTTGATGAAGGGGCAATGGATGCGCAATCGTTGAGCCCAGTTCAGGCTTGGAATCATTCGGATTTCTTGTACCGGAACTATGTTTTGAATGGCATGGTGGATGCACTATATAACGTGTATTGTAAGGCCAAGACTGCCAAAGAATTATGGAGTCTTTGGACCGAAAATACATGTGGTGGCTAAAATCTTGGACTTTAAAATGATAGACTCAAAAACTGTAATGAGCTAAGTCCAAGAGTTGCAAGTCATTCTTCACGATGTTCATGCGGAAGGAATGTCTCTTAGCGAGACATTCCAAGTTGCTTGTATTATTGAAAAGCTACCACCAATTTGGGTCGATTTCAAGAATTATCTCAAGCATAAGCGAAAGGAGATGACCATTGAAGATCTTTTGTTCGTCTTCGTGTTGAAGAGAAAAAAAATTGCACAAAAAAGGCCAATGTTGTTGAGCATGGCCAATCTTCAAAGGGTAATAAAAACGGTGGAAAGAAGAATCATCGGAAAAGCTTCAACCTTGGTCCTAAGGGGGGAGTTGGGAAGAAAAAGAAGTTCCAAGAAACATGTTATAATTGCGGAAAGCAAGGCCATAGGGCCAATGAATGCAAGCTTCCAAAGAAAGAAAATGCTCGAGAAGTGAACATGGTTCGTGAAGTTGAGAACCTTGTTGTTGTGGTCACGGACCTCTCGATTATGGTCACCGAAGTTAACTTGGTTGGGTAAAATAACAAAGATTGGGGGGTCGATACGGGGGCTACCCATCATGTGTGCTTTGACAAAAGTCTCTTTAGCACTTTCAAGGAGGTGACTACGGAGAAAAAGTGTTTATGGGAAACTCCATTACGGTCGAAGTCAAAGGTGAGGGGAATGTGGTTTTGAAGATTACTTTGGGAAAGGAACTCACTTTGTCAAATGTGTTGTATGTTCCCGAAATTCGTAAGAATCTTGTGTCGGGGTGGCAGTTGAACAAGTTTGGTTTCAAAATGGTGATTGATTCTGATAAGGTCGTTTTGACCAAAAGTGGTTTGTATATTGGTAAGGGTTATGCCCTTAATGGTATGTTAAAGTTGAATGTAACCGTGTTTAATGAAATGAATGAAAACGCTACTAGTTCTGCTTATATGCTTGATTCTTCTGATGTTTGGCATGGTAGACTAGGTCATGTTAATTTTAATTCCATTCGTTGTTTGACTAAACTTAATTGTATACCAACATTCGATATCGACTTAAATAATAAATGTGAAACTTGTATCGAAGCAAAACAAACGAGATCGTCATTCAAAAAGATTGAACGATTCACCGAACCCATCGAGATGATTCACACTAATGTGTGTAATCTAAAAGCAATTCCTACTTTTGGTGGGAACAAGTACTTCATCACATTCATTGATGATAGTACAAGGTATTTCTATGTTAACTTACTTAGGAGTAAGGACGAGGCTATTGATAAGTTCATCTTATTTCAAGCCAAAGTTGAGAATCAACTAAATCAGAAAATCAAAAGAGTAAGGAGTGACCGAGGAGGTGAATATGTTTCACCTATTGTTGGCTTGTGTGAAAAAGAAGGAATCATACATGAACTCATGCCTCCTTACTCCCCTCAATCAAATGGCATAGCGAAACGTAAAAACCGAACCTTGAAAGAAATGATGAATGCCATGATGATAAGTTCTTGTGTAAGCCCGGGCATGTGGGGGGATGCAATCTTATCGGCGAATTATGTCTTGAATATGATACCCAATAAGAAGAAATATATAACGCCATATGAATTATGGACGGGAAATAAACCATCATATAAATACTTGCGAGTGTGGGGGTGCCTAGCCAAGGTAGTGGTGACTTCACCGAAACGCCTACTAATAGGACCCAAAACCGTGGATTGTGTATTTATAGGATATACCCGTCCTGGTGGTGCATTTCGATTTCTTGTGCATGATTCCTAGAACCCTGGACTAAACAATGGCACCATAATAGAATCAAAGGATGCATCATGGTTTGAACATATGTTCCCATGTTTGGGTAAAGGAATACCGAGCTATTCTAGACCGGTTGAGGAAACTATTCCAGGAAACGAGGGTGCAAGAGATGAACCTCGGGAACAATCTAAGACAAAGGAGGTTGAAATCAGAAAGAGTAAACGGAAAATGACTGAAAACTCCTTCGGCCCTGATTTCCTTACGTACATGGTAGAAGAGGAACCTCAAACGTACCAACAAGTGGTGAATTTCGCAGAAGGACCTCAGTGGAGGGAGACCATCAAATGTGAGATAGATTCTATCTTACAAAATCATACGTGGGAACTAGTGGATCTTCCTCAAGGATGTAAACCACTAGGATATCGATGGATCTTCAAAAAGAAGATGAAACCTGATGGCACCATCGATGAGTATAAAGCAAGGTTGGTGATCAAAGGATATAAACAATGAGAAGGTTTATATTACTTTAATACGTATTCGCCAGTTACGCGAATAACCTCTATCAGGTTGGTGCTTGCCATTGCCGCCATTAGAAACTTGGAAGTTCACCAAATGGATGTAAACAGCTTTCTTGAATGGAAATCTGGAGGAAGAGATATACGTGGAACAACCTGAAGGCTTCATAGCCGTTGGGAAAGAAAAGAAAGTGTGTAAATTTGTGAAATCCTTGTATGGATTGAAACAAGCTCCTAAACAATGGCACCAAAATTTTGATTGTGTCATGCTTTATGTTGGGTTCAAAATCAATGAATGTGACAAATGTGTATATGTGTAGGACACATCCGATGGATATGTCATTTTATGTCTATACGTAGATGATATGCTCATTGTTGGAAATGATGACAAAATCATAACGTCCACAAAGAACATGCTAAAAGAAAGATTTGACATGAAGGACATGGGTTTTGCGGATTTGATTCTGGGAGTTAAAATCACACGTACCCAAAATGGACTTGTTTTAAGTCAATCCCACTAGGTGAGCAAAATTCTTGAGAAATTTAATGCGAATGAATCTAATGTAGCTAGAACTCCCATTGACACAACTCAACATCTAGCTAAGAATAGAGGTGAACCCGTTAACCAGTTGGAATACTCAAGAACTATTGGCAGCTTGATGTATCTTATGAGTTGCACTAGACCCGACTTAGCATGTGTTGTGAGCAAGCTAAGTAGATACACAAGCAACCCAAGTTCAAATCATTGGAACTGTATGATTCTGTTGCTTCGGTACCTAAGATACACTAGGGAATACAGGTTACATTATAACAGATATCCAACAGTTATCGAAAGACACTGTGATGCAAATTGAATATCTGACACGAATGATTCCAGAGCAACAAGTGGGTATGTATTCACACTTGGAGGTGTTGCTATATCGTGGAAATCGTCAAAGCAAACGGTTATAGCTAGATCCATGATGGAATCAGAATTCATCGCCCTAGATAAAGCGGGCGAAGAGGCAGAATGGTTACGTCAATTTGTTGAGGATATACCAGGATGGCCTAAGCCGGCATCGGCCATCTGTATACATTGTGATAGCCAATCGGAAATTGGTATAGCTCATAGCACAATGTATAATAGTAAGAATAGACATATTAGATGTAGACATAATGCAGTACGACAACTAATATCTACTGGAATTATCATTGTTGACTACGTGAAGTCAAAGGGTAATATTGCGGATAAACTAACAAAAGGCCTAAGTAGATAGTTAGTTCAAAAGTCGTCCATAGTAATGGGACTGAATCCTTGTAAAATTAAATTTCATACGAAGGAAACCTGACTCAACCGATTGGATATCCCAAGAACTGAGTTCAATAGGATAACCTAATTGTATGAATTAGTGCGGTCACTTTGGGGGGATAACCCTACAATTCAAGAGGGAGTTTACTACATATCTAGGTAACCTTCCTAGTCCATTCCTAAAGTGAAAAGTGTGAAACTAAGCATATGGCTTTAAATGATTCGACCAAGGTAGTCATACATGGTGAAACACCTATGTGAGAGAGAAGTGGGGTCGCTTCAAAGGGTGTTGTTGGGCACAATACTTAATAGCTCTTGTAGAACCAGGCTCATGTTCATGACCATAACGAACATAACTATGAGGACTTAACTTTGTCAGGGAGAGTTTTGTGTGAAGTGTATTGTCGTCTACACAAACGGCAGACGAGTTCAAAGACATCGCTGTCTACTCAGAGCCAGTGGGCTAAGTATGCTTTCACAAGCAAAGGTTCAAAGGATAACACCTACCTATTGTATGCAAGATTCAATTGCTGAATCTAATCGGAATAATGTTGTTTCGACCTCCATTCATGTGGGGGATTGTTGGAAGTTTTAAGTAAAAGTGTGTGAATGAAGTCTTAATAAGGAAGTGGTAAAAGTTGTCCCACATCGAATTGGGAACAAACCAAGGAGTGGTATATAAGGTAGAGCCTTTACCACTCATTTGAATCCTTATGACATGTTTTACCACAAGTCCTACACGCGCGCAGTGGGGTGCAAATTTGGGTTTCTGGACTAGAAATTCATCGAACTTATGCGTGCCCGCACGTCCTGCGGACACGAATGCAGCTCCAAAAACCCGAGCCCGCGTGAGACAATTTTTTGAATTCGTTTCTGAAATTCAAAACATGTTGGTCTGGTCAATACCATTAAATGATCATTATGATAATGATTATTATTTTTAGTTTTCAATTATGCACTAATGGTCATTATATGATTGGTTATCAATTAGAATTGATTATATCGTTTATGATTCTTTGGTTATAAAACCATGACCAGTGCTTCAGTTTGAGATACATAATAATATACACACTTCTTCTTCCTCTTTTCTACAACAACATTGTTACAGTTTCGTTTCAGGCAAGTGATTGAGTCCGGCAGTGCTACGTTTCTGCTTCGAACCGGAGTACCCTGGGAACAGACCACGAATCCGTTTAAGGGAATTGTGTTAACACAAGCCCGGTTCACTGTTTTGTTTATTTCTTTTCTTTTTTCTGGATTTTATTATACAAGATTTCTAACACATAGATGGCTCATAGCCCCCGTATTATATTTATAAGCTATCAACATACATACTTTAATTGACTAGGTATTTTACCATAGTTACACACTCATACATTAATATAGTGCCATCAGTTAGTTAACTTACCACTCCGATAGGATAATATTAATTTCACATAATCAAGTTAATAGTAATATATATACATTACATATGATTTTTTTCTAAATCGAGGCCCTAAAAATTTAAAGGCCCAAAGCCCTAGCTTGAGTTTAGTATATGTACGGTTGGGCCCTGGCACACAACCCCAAAACGTGTAAAGGAAAAGGGTCTAGAAACACACCTAAGTCGTTTTAAGGTTACTGATATCCTTCCTTGCTTGAATATCGAGCTTGTAGTGTTGTTAAATTGAAACCCATCACTAAACATTGGCTCATTCACATGAATCTGGTTTGCTATCCAGCCTATCCGCAAAATGTTAGGCTATTCACAAAATATCAAACCATCCGCATATGGCCCATATTTCCTTACTCAGCCTATCCAAAAACCCGACCTATCCGCATTGTGGGCCATTCGGAAACCATACCTATCTGCATGATTTTGGCCCATCTGCAAAGAGGAGGAAATAGGCCCGTTCGAATTCATTTTTCTAAGCCCATCCGTATTTTCTAGATTGCGGATATGGTTTGCGAATACGAGTCCCCAAGCCATTTTCCGTTTATGGGTTTATGTCCCATTTTCATTTCAAGTTGAATAGTTTACCATTTAAACATGCCCGATCAAACTATACGTTGGGTTTCATGTTTATAAGCCGGTTACTTTTGCTAGTTATTTTAATTTTAGTGAACCGAACTTTACTTGTCTAACGAGATCTATTTTAATCAGCTTGTTTAACAAAAAGTTGGTCACTTTATGATATAACTTGACCCAATCCAACAGCCTACAAACTTTCACGTGATAGGGAGCTCTTCTAATAGACCCTTTTAACGAAAACATTCAAGCAAGATCCAAAATTGTAGGTGTTAATTTGATGTTGAGCCCCTTACGTTTTCTTCTAATCTTGAGTGGATCTAAATGATGGTTAAGTCCTATCTTGAATTCAAGACAAAAGATAAACCTTGATCAGTTGATCCTTAAGAGCTTAAGTTTTGTTTTAGATAGTGGATTATGTTAGAGAATTATTTCAAAAATGATATAAGTGGAGTACTTATACCCTAAGCCCACCCTTATGCAATGTGTAGTGGCCGTGGGTTAGGGCGAAAAGTGGGCTAGAAGGGACACGAACACCGCGCCCCCCCCCCCCCTCCCCGGCGATATGTGGGGCGGGGCAGGGTTCTTTTGTCGCCGGCGAGTTTAAATAATAATAGTATTATATTAATAATACCGTTCAACGGTCAAAAGTAAAAAAAAAATAATTAGAATAATATATATATATATAGGGATGGTTCAAGAGAGAAATCATTTTATTACGAGAAGTGTAAGAAATGAATTTTAATCCTTGATTAATATTGATCTATGGCCTACATTCCTTATGGCATTTTTGTAATTATTTAGCCATTGATTTTAATGTAGTTTAATTAAAAAGGGTGGTGTTGTAATTTCACCCCTATATCACACATTGAAACAACGTGAATGATAATTGCAATCCCACGCTTCACGCAATCGTTCCCAAATTTCCTAAATTGAGGCAGTTGAAGCAATCTTCATAGAATAATCGACTGATTCATTAAATCGTCTTCTATAATATTAATCAACAATTATATATAAAGGGGTATCTTTCTTGCATAAACCCTAGCTATTGAAGTCGGAGGTGTAGGAAAGGTTAGTGTTTTGATTTCTTATTAGTTTTCCTTTTTTCGATGTTACAGCAGAACAATAAAACCTAATTAGATGTAAGACTCACTTGATTATGTTATTGAAAACTTAATTTGATGTCGGAGTTGTAGGATGATTTCACATTAAATGTGTATATAGAGGAAACAATGTTTTACGTGTAAGGTTTTGGAAATTTTATACGTTTCTTGTATAATTTTATTGTGTAGGGCATATTTGTGTGCTGTGAAGGTTGTATATGTTGTAATATATGTGTGTGTGTGCATGTGTAGGGTACCTTTAGGTTTGTGTATATAATGTTTTTTGTACAGGTGATATACATTTAGAATGTGTTTGTGTAGGTTGTAGGTTTTCTTGTGTAGGTACTAGATATATTATGTGGGGCATAATTATCTGTTGTGTAGGATGTATATGTATGTGTAGGGTTGTGTATATAATGTTTTCTTTTGTGTGTAGGTGCTAAACAATAATGTGTAGGACATAACTGATTGTTGTGTAGGCTGTATATGCTGTAAGTGATGTATTTGGTTTCCATGTAGTATATATTGGTTGATGTGTAGTGTTGTTATTTATTCTTGCAGTTGTATTATATCGACTCAACAATGTGCAACAATCTAAATTTCTATGAGTACAAAGTTGGCTTTAGAGGAATGGTTTTTAAGGGATGACTTGTTAACACGTACTGATATCAAACTATAAGGAAGAACTGGATAACACGGTTAAGGTATCATTGATTAACTACCCAGAAGATGTTGAATTGGAACAAATGGCTGAGCAATACACAAATGCTTTCTAAAAAGAAGTGTAAAAGGGATGGTAATGAAGAGCTTATTGAAGAGGGGAAGGTGTAGTAGATGAACATGGTGGTTGTTCATAGATATGGAAAGATCAGCACACCGTCAAGGATGTAGTGTTTCTAAAAACATTCAATTTGTATTTTTATTTATTTATATTTTATTTGCAAAAACATGGAAGTATGGCAAAAAAAATATTGAGAAGGAATATAATAGTCATATATTGAGAATACAAGAACACCTTTTTTATCAATTGCAATGAATCAAGATATGTGAAATAATGATTGTGTTGAATATAAAGTAGAAATCCTGATGGTTGCTTTAATAAGAATGTAGGGATAACGTACTGGGTTTTAAATTTCTAAATATATCCAAAAAATAAAATAATTATATAAATATATTAAAATTTCCAAAACAAGATTAACTTTCCATATGAACTTGTTATGATATTTTACCATCCTACCCCCATAATTAATTAAAAGAAAAAAACAAGAGAAAATTTTCGATTGGTTAGATTGACTTCTCACACTTCTTGTAATAACTTGATTTCTTTGAAGAACTTAAACATATATATATATATATATAAACATACACCTTGTTCTCCATTTCATATTCATTTCATACACAATTTATACCCAAATTCTTCAAAAAATCTAGCAAAATGAATCCTACAAACAACCCGAACCAACCAAAACCCGAGGAACTCACCGCTTTCATGACCGAAATCATCAAAAACACGAAAAGTTTTTCGAGGAACTCAACGATACCATGAGAGAAACCAACAAACAACACGAAAAGATTGCCGCTATGATGGAGTTGCGGGAAATGAGTAAAGAATGCGAATCCCTCAAAGCGGCCGGGTCACACAAAGAGGCCACATTGTTGCAACGACGACGAGTCGAAAAAATGCGCGAATATTATGGATATTAGTATTTTTTTTTAGTTATGTTTTTTTTAGTTATGTGTCTTTTTTTTTAGTTATGTATTTTTTTGTATTTATTTTTAATTTTAATGCATTTTTATTTAATTATTTATATAAATTAGTTTTTATTTGATTAGTTTAATTATAAAAAGAAAATAATAAAAAAGATACCATGGGCCCAACTTGTAGCCCCTATACCATTACATACCAAAAACAAATTTTCATCATTTGCTGACTGGGCGCCACGTGTCACAATTCGCTCACATTTGTAGCCCATCCACTACGCATAGCCTTAATCTTATTCCTATTAAAACCCATAATTAATTAACTTAATTTTAATTAATTATTAAATACAAGCAATATAAATAAGTCCTTTATTTATTATTTATGAAAATTTCGGATGTTTCAAAATATCTCCTAACATATTTAACATCTTTAAACACAAAATACACAAGCAGAACAATACCAATGGATAGAAAATTTGTAGCATCTTTCTCTCCACGTACTTTCATCACTTTCCCAAATCCACCAGCCATTTGGTATTTTCATCAATTTCTTAAAAGATATTATGATGTATAGAGTCCTTTTTATTGGTTTTTGTTTAGTTGGGGTTTCTCTTCTGAGTATGAAGTTGTTAAAACGTATTATCTTTATTAAACTAAAAATAAACAAGCAGCACATACCAATGAAAAGAAAATTTGTAGCAACTTTCTCTCCATTTTTATTATTTGTCCAAACCCACCAACTATTTGACACTTTCGTCAAAATCTAAAAAACGTTTGATGTGTAGAGTCATTTCTTTGGTTTTATGGTAGTCATGGTTTCTCTTCTGACTATGAATTGTTAAAACGTATTATCTTTATTTTATTATATAACTAGAAGAACAAGATTTTTAACAAATTCACAGCTTATATGTTGGAAACACTACAAAATAGAGGAGTATCACCAACTACCATATACATCGGAAATCCCTTGCTATATGTAAAAGGGCGTTAGATTTTTGTTAGTAAGGCAATGTTGTTTCTGACATATACCAACATATGTTATCTTGGCGCACTTCACTGATAGGTTACCAATAATTATTGTAAAGTTCATGTCTCGTACACTTGTTTTGACGTATTGCCGATAGAACTCAATCGACGGGTTACCTATGCCTACCTTTTGTTTTTGAATATATCAAACTTTGTTAAAAGGTAATCGAAAATATAATTAAACCAGTGGGCTCACCAACCGCGATGCGGCGAAGTGGGGTTGCCCACCGGATGTTGTTTGCGTGTTAGTGAGGAATGCAAACATGTTAGAATATGTGTTTTTCTAATATACATGTTCATAAATACGTTAGACTTGTATGCCAGTATCTGCAACATAATTTCCAAGACATTTTAATACCCAAATTGTCCTATAGCGTTTAGTTGGGTATTTTTTGGGTTTACACAGCAAGTGCAAGGACCTTTTACACAAAAAATACAGTTTTTGTCTTGTCAAAAGTTACGCTTTTATGCTAGATGGCTTTTATGCTAGATGGCTTCGGTCTTGTTCGAAAAAAAAAGTTTATGCGCGGATGCCCATTGCAGCTTTTGTTTCTTTCCCCCTGGACCTGTGATTTATTATATAGGTCACACAGTTCACAGTTGATATTTGGGTCAAGTTCACAATTGACAGTTGATATTGGGGTCAAATATGACGACTAGGGCATAAAAGGGATGAGGGTTTTTCGGTACCGGGACCGATCACAGATACCGAATTGGTACCAAGTTTTCGGTATCGGTACATGTACGGTTCGGTACGGTACCGGTATTTCCGAATTTTTCACAAAATACTGGTACGAAACCAAACATTTCGGTACCATACCTCAATACTATTTGATTTATGAATTATGGATTGAATATTCAAAACCAATTGTGATTCCTATCACTAATCTATTCTAATGAAACAAACCGAACTTGTGAATGAGAAAGTACCTAATGATAATTTTGTTTCATCTTTGATCAGGTTGCTTTGCTTCTAGCATTTCCAAACAGTTATAGTCTTTTGAAACCTGCAACCACAAAAAAACATTGTCAATTTAAGTGAGACAGAAATATGATATTGTCGCATGAATTAAAATACAAAGTTATTCAAATCAGTTTCAAACTCATGAAACCGGACTGTAGCCATATGTAACATTGGTTCACGGTCCAGCATATCAACTATAAACAATAAGAAGCTGGAGTTTTATAGAACTAACTATCACACAATTCTACGGTGGACTTCAAAGAAACTTTGTACTTCCAATTAGCATGACCTAATAAGAACATGTTCAATAAACTTCTGCTATTCAAACTACATCTTTACAATCCATTCACAAAATAAACGGAAGCACCTCTAAAATAAACACGAAAACCTACTAAAAATCACATACATATTACCTACAATTGAAGGCAAGTCACATGAATAAAGAAACTCTCTTGAGCATTCCAATGAATACCTGGCATGCATTCAGAAAACCAAAGTATTTGATCACTCATAACAGAAACACAGCCAACAGTAGCAAGCTTCAACCAAACAGGTTACACGCATGCCAACCACAAACACTAAAGTAGAACTTCAAGCGTAGAAGAAACAATTAATCGAGAAACACAACAGCCGGTTACCAAAAATCATAAACCTATGCCAAACAACGAACAAACATAACCTCCGTCCTCCGTAACACTTAACAAAGGAAACAAAGGCCACAACTACAGACATTTCATGTATTGAAAGTTAATCTTGAAACGGTTCATTAATAAAGTTGAATGGGCTAAGTGAAAGTATTTTATTATGTTTATTTTGGTATGTTTATTTAGTATGGTAAGACTATTAAATATTATTTAGTTGCCTAGAATAAGTTGTCTTGTTTTGCAAGTTGTTAGTTTAGTATAAATAGATGGTTAGGGTTTATGTAATTTGTAAGAGTCAAGAGTTATATATAAAAGAGAAAGAACCGATATTGGTTGAGATCAAATATTGTGTTCTTGGGCCTGATTTACAGCAATTGGTATCAGAGTGATTTGACAAGAAAGCAGTTTTGAGAGTCGTTTATGTGAAAGGGGTGCAGCCCCGTTAGCTGCGGTGGGGGCTGAAAAGAGGGAGCATGCAAGAATGTGTTCGGGTGTTATAGTAGGCGAGAAGCAAGATCATCACGTGAACGAAAAGTTTAAGGTTGAATAAATTAATTAAGCAATAAAGAACAATAAAAAATAAAAGTAAAAGGTGATCGATGGAAAAAAAGTACAAGTAGAAGAAAGCAACCAGGTGAAGCAAACCTTGGTTAATTTAATGTCACCATCACGAAAGATCGAAGCACACATGCAGGCAAGTTAGGCAAGTAGGTGAAATTGAAACTATCATGCAACTACTATGCAAGCACGTCTAAGATTAATTAGTTTCCAAAGAAGTAAGTAACACACACTAGGGATGAGATCGGGACCGTACCGGTACCGACAGGTCCCGGTCTCGAAAATCGCGGATTCTTGGTACCGGTACCGGTACCGAAATATTCGGTTCGATACCGGTACCGGTACGGGACCAGGACGGTACCAGTATTTAAGTTAAAATTTCGGGAAATTTAGGGAAATACCAGTCCCGTACCGTACCGGTACCGAAACTCAAAACGTTGGTAGCAATTCGGTACCGACGGTACCAAATCAGTACCGATTTCAATACTGGTACCGGTACCGGTCCCGAATTTGCCCATCCCTACCACACACCTCAATTAATTAATTAAGGTTTGTGTGAAAAGTGAAGCAAGCCGAGAAGAAAGTAGTTTTCTTTGTTTTTGTTCTTTTCTTTAAACAAAGTAGCTGTTGCAAGAAGAGAGCGAGTTCGTTTTGAATCCATTTTTAGAAAGCAAGTACGTTTCAACAATAAGCAAGAAAATCTGATTAGCAAGTAGGTCAGTCATATCAGCAAGTAGGTCTGTAGCAAGAAAACCTGATTAGCAAGTGGGTCAGGGAAAAAACCCAGTTAGCAAGTAGGCCGAAAACTGATTAGCAAGTTGGTCAGTAGAACGTTCAGCAAGAAAACTGGTTAGCAAGTTCGGATCAAGTAATCTGATCAGAAGCAAGAGCAAGTAACCCAGTTCGGGTTATAGCAAGAGCAAGAACGAATCGCTAGAATTCAAGCAAGAGCAAGAAACTCGTTTTCAAGTTAAAGATATATCGTTAGCAAGAAAGAAAGAAAGAACAAAACAAGAAACCTCAAAGCAAGAAAGTTTAACAATAATTCATCAAAAGAAAGAAGTAAGAAAGAAAGAAGATCTCAACAAGAAAGAACGATAATAATGAGCAAGAAGCAAGAAAAGAAGAGAATCTGTCGGTTTCAAGATTAACGGGGAATATTGAAAGTTAATCTTGAAACAGTTCATTAATAAAGTTGAAGGGGCTAAGTGAAAGTTTTTTATTATGTTTATTTTGGTACGTTTATTTAGTATGGTAAAACTACTAAATATTATTTAGTTGCCTAGAATAAGTTGTCTTGTTTTGCAAGTTGTTAGTTTAGTATAAATAGATGGTTAGGGTTTATGTAATTAGTAAGAGTCAAGAATTATAATATAACAAAGAAAAAGTCGATATTAGTTGAGATCAAATATTGTGTTATTGGGCCTGATTTCCAATATCATGGAGCAGCTCGAGTGCAACACATCAAACGAACATAATGACCTTAAATCCCGAATGCAACAAAAGAATGAGATAACAAACGTACCTACCTACAATGACAAACTCATATCAATGCCCCATTTCGGCCATATGGATTAATTACGGTTCTGCATCAGTAGCCAACATTGGCGGATCCAGCATACAAACGGGTGGTTCCCCGGAACCACCCGAGTTTCGAAATAATAGTGTACGGATATATAGAAGACGCGTAGGAACCACCTTATAAATTAAGAGGGAACCACCAAAAAAAAATTCCTGGATCCGCCACTGGTAGCCAAAGCCTTTAACTAACAGCCACCTAGGGTTACCCGACAACAATAGCTGATGACCGCCGCCACCACACCAACACGCATGTGTGATAGCCGGGAAAGAAGACCTTTTAACATAGATAGATATAGGGAGAAAGAGAAATAAATAAATAGTTAGTAGGAGTCGGTGGTGGTGTCAACTGTCAAGTACATGGAGGTGAAAGTTGAGAATAAAACAAAACAGCACACGTATCATAGTCATAACTTACGGCAACCCAAAATCATAGAAACAAACGTACAATCAATACAAGTTAAGGTTACAATACTTGATCCACAAACTCAGACGTAAAATTATAACTTACTTGAAATTAAAAATGAATGAAGCATGAGAAACGGTCAATTTCCACTCAATCAAAATCAAAATATGAAATCAATCTAAATTAAAGGTTCGCAATTGCGTTATGGATATTAATACTAGATTAAATTAGCAGTAAACTATTAGAACAATTTATAGATAACTTTAAATTCTTTTCGATTGGGTTTATTTGATAACAAAGGGCCTTTTATAAGTTTCCAAATTTATAACGTCCATCCGCCTATGAGGTTGCATGTAATCACTCAATTTCAAATATAGCCAAAACTATAACTACAAGATTATCATATATATATATATAGTCAACTAGTTTTTATCCCCCGTATTACGAGGGTTGTGTTTCTTTTTCATGTCTAATATTCATATTTTTATGCATTTTAATTTTATTTATTATAAAAAAAGTTAATATATACTTATAGTTTGATGATTAAATAGTTTCACAAATAACTGACATGTTATAACCCGTTTAAAAACTATGGGTTGGTGAGACTCATGACCCGCTTATTTTTTTTACTATAAAATTGTTTCTTATTATAAATAATATATTTTTCTTAAAAAATTGAATATTAATATTTAGTATATCCCTATTTTATAGGATTTGCATATCAAATACTTGGTGAGATTTATTTTTAAAATAATGACATGTTATAACCCGTTTAAGGTTATCTGTGTATGGTGAGACCCATACCGTGAATTCGGGTAAAATGCATGAGAAATGTTCATTTACAAATAACAATATGGTGGCTTGAGTAAATGTAAGAAACAACCATAGAGCTTTTAAATGTTTTATTTATTTATGTGGGTTGTTTTATATTATTTGTTTATAATATTTTTTATTTTTTGAATTTTTATTTTTTTATTGTATAAAAGTTAATAATATATATATATATATATGATTTGATGATAAATTGTTTCATAAACAAATGAGATGTTATAACCCGGTTTAAAAGCTATATGAGTTAGATAAGACCCAAGACCCGTTTATTTTTTTTACTATAAAATTGGTTTTTTTATTATAAATAATATATATATCTTTTTTAAATAAATCATATATTAATTTTTAGTATATATCTACTTTTTAGGATTTTTGTATCAAATATTTGGTGAGATTAGTTTTTAATTTAATGAGATGTTATAACTCGTTTAAGAAATATATGGGTTTGATTATACCCAAACCCATGAATTCGGGTCAAATTCATGAGAAACCTTCATTTAAAAATTAAGGAAATCTAGTGACTCCAAAAAAAGGAGGAGCAACCATATCGCGACACGTAGGATTTTTATGTTTACGTTTATATATATATATATATATTATAGATAGTAATCATCTTAGGTTATAAGAGCATCTACAACATCAAACATTCACAGACCGTCACATCAACGTCACATCAGATTCTAAACTTTTTTAAAAAACATTCATTTTTTTCCACAACATCAAACATATATCCACAAACCATAACATCATCACCTACTTCTAAATAAGATTTTTATTTAATCAATTAACTTTTATAACAAATTTAATTGTAACATTTGTTTACACATTTAAATATAATTAGAATATATATTTTATAAATACAGAGAAATCTGAAATAAAAAATAAAAAGCAGATGGACTAAAATTATACATAAACTAGTGGGTTATCTTAAAAATCCTGCCCAAAACTCAAAACATTAAGTTGGTGTTATAACCCTAGTACCATATTGTTGCAGCCATTCTTCTTCAACCACACAGTGCTAATATATCGAAGGAACTATTGTGTTTCTCCACTAGTATGGCCGACAGAATACAAAGAAAACAAGGTAATCTCATGATTTTGTTGTGGCACCACTTCACCAAAAACACACTGTGACAAAAATTATGGCATCAACTCGTTTTCCGATGGCAGGAGTACGCCGATGACGATGAAGATTTATTACAAGTAGCTATTTGATTTTATTGTTTTTCTTTTCTTTTTTAATTTAAAATAGGCGTCAGAGGGGACCCACCTTCGTCCCGGACTAGTTCGGCACTGCAAACTTTGGAGCCGGACTTTACTCCCACGACGGAGGTTAGTCCGTGGAGTTAAAGTCCGTCAGTGACACGCCAGATCGGTCCTCGAGCTTTGAAGCTCGTTGCTGATGCTCTAAGTGATAAACCATACACGAGGCCTACCCACCAATCCACCTACCTGTCAGGCTGGTTCATGTGACTCACGTAAGATTATAAACAAAACTGGTCACTGACTTAATTAGGTGATCAGCATCAGCTCTTTTTTTGTATATGCAAGCCCATAGTTACATAAATCACTAACGTACCCGCGAATTTCGAATTGGTACGTTGTGTACCCAATGCAATTCGCAGGCGTTCTGGTCGCCGGAGAATTCGCGACCTTGTTAGCTGGTACGATTCGATCCATACAAACCTAATTCGCGATTCTATTGACCCTGGTACGTCGTTCTTTTTGATTGTGAATTCGCGATTATCGCTGGAAAGATGAAGATAGAAGAGATCGAGAGGAAGAAGAGGCTGAATATTTTAGGGTTTAAAAAGTTTAATATTTAACTCAATAATGTATCCTTTATATTTAGTCCCTAAAGTTTATAATTTTATACATAAAAACTATTAAAAATGTAAAATTAGTTTGTGTATTCTAAAATTAACCTCCTCTATTACCACTAGTTTACATTTGATCATTAAACCTATATATTTATACATAAAAAATATTAAATTTATAATATATAAATTATAAATAACTAGTTTTTTATTTGGTGCATCAAACCGAACTACATGGTACACTGTACCGGTTCGTACCGAAATGAACCTATCTCCCTCCGTACCGAATTCGTCTAGCTTAGCGAACCGCGTACCTATACCGGAGTGTACCGCGATTTATGTGACTATGTGCAAGCCTAAGGTATGTATTTCAAAAACCAACAAGTAGATAAACAGTCATATTATGCTATGTACGCTGAATCATTATTAATCTTAATCACTATTGATTATTTTATAGTATACTAGTTTGAGCTCCGTGTATTACACGGGTAATTGTTAAAAATTTTAAACTTTGACCATTAAGTGAAATACAGTCAACAAATTGATCAGATATTGTTAATACAATTACAATTAAATTAAAATTACAGAAATTGCATAAGTAAGATTACATAAATATGTTACAAATAGGTAAAAACTTCTTTTTACATTACATTTGTGATTGTATTAGCAGGTATACATTGTTTATCAAAAATCAAAATCTTTAGTTCATGTTTGCTTGTAACTCTTAATAAAGTAACATATAGGTCTGCTCATAACTTTTGATATAGCCATATATAATTGTCCGTGTGACAAAAAAATGTTCTCCAAGTACATAACAACTTTAAATAAATGATAATATATATTCATGATACTAATTAAAAGGTATTCACACACATAAAATATCATAGCTTTTAATCAATTAATATGATGTCATTTGAAAATTTCTGCTCATGTTTATAAAAAAAACATGATTATCCCAAAAATCATATACCTGAACTTTGATGATATAATCATCTTTGGAATCTTTACAATTTGAAATTGATTGATCATGATAAATTTGTTGTCATTAATATTCTGTGTATGACAAATTTTTAATTGACTTTATATTTTACAATCAAAAATTGTATAATCAAGTAACATAAAAACTGAAAATTTAAATATAACAAAATAATTTGTTTATTTAATATGAATGTAAATAATAGTGATTATTCCGAGTTAGAAGAATATTAAAACATTTAAAGTTGCATAAATTGAAGGTAGTGATTCTTATTTATAATCGTTGAAAGTAGGGCTATCACTTTTACCCGTAACATTAAACTCAACGTAAGAAAATCCGTACCTGAACCCAAATTAACCTAACCCGAGAAACTCGAACCCAAGAAAATACTAACCCAAACCTGAACCGAAGTAATTCCGGTTGGTTCTTGGGTCCGAATTCTAGGTTTCGAGTCAACCTGAAAACTTTTAGTTTTATAATCATATGTAGTTTTAGGTATTAAAGGCTAAGCCTTAGCCCTAACGTTATCAGGATTTAATCCAATTCGATTGTTCTCATTCTACTTATTATGAATCGAATGTTTATTGTTTATTATTTTGAATATAATCCATAATAAACACTTTAATTAACACTACAAAATTCACTAATCGTCTCTTGTCAATCCATATGGAGAATACTTATTATATGTAGTAATTGATTTAGTTGAAATAAACCAATAATTTTAATGTCATATATTGAAATGACTTAAAAGATAAGGACCATATATGAAAATTGGTTGAAAAAAAGATGAGGAGGGCTATGATATTGACAAGTGACAAAATTGGTAGGCTTTTATTAGAAGAGATAGATCTTCATATATATCGTTGTTTTGCTAACTTTTTAAATTTGTTTTAGTTGCATGATTAATTAACTAGATGTGTTTATGACAGTCTAGTTAGTCGATTCTGATGTAGAACCGAACCTTAGTTGTTTCTTGGTTGAATTAAAGAATGCTGATAATATGCTTGGAATCCAGGTGTGCTAAATGCTGATAAAATATGTTTCAATTTGAACCCACAGGTTCACCGACCCATTTTTTTAAATGTTGTGTTTTATATCATAAATTAAAGGGGAAATCATGAATTAAATTATGGCCAACGATATTATCTTGCGTCACATTTTAATTTTTCAAAGAAAATCAATTTTTTAAATAAAAAAAATTGTGAGACCTTGGCGCATCAAATCTAATATGTCGTGCCATACAAAGATATGTTGCGCTAGGATGTGCCTAAAACATAATTGGTATATATACATGTGCATCTTTTTGTTGCAAATGTTTTATTTTAAAACTTAACTACATGGTTGGTCCATGTGGTTTGCACATACTATACACTTGATCCTGGAACTTAACTAACTAGTTTATACCTGTTTGTGGGCAGGCACTTTAGATTTATAATATAAAAAAAAGTATATAAAACAAACATAAAATCTTTAGTAAATTTCTCATGTTATTCTCCATATATATTGTAAGATTAAAAAGTTATATTGTTATAAACGATTTAGATAGGATGGTTTGAAAAAACTATCAAATACACATCAAACTAAATACATAATAACCCAAATAAAATGGACAAGAACATATCTGCATTATTATACTTGTAAACATCAAAACTTATTTTAATTGTTTTCAAATTATACTGTAAGATTAAATATATAAAATCTCTCTTACTAATAAATGAGTGGATTTTCCACAAAATTCTCCTCTTACTTTTCATCAAAACTCATTTTTTGTCCACGTGTAATTTTCTTCTTTTATTGTTAATTTTAATTTTAATTAATTAGTATAATCCCAAATCTGTTAATTCTCTCTCTTTCTTCAATCTCAATTGCTCTGATAAATATCCTAACCCTAATGATTTCATAATGAGGCGGCCGCTGATCTTTAATCATGCATTCGTCATCAACAAATTAGGTATTAATCATCTACATATTCAGTTGTCTTCAACATTAGAAGAAAGGGGTTATATTTAAAACCCAAATATTTTGATCTATTTCATTTGTTATTGGGTTTTCAGATCTGTCGTTCCTCCTTCAAGGAATCTCCTTCATTTCTAACTGTTCTACAATCATCAATCTACCTCATCTGTGTTTCGTCTGGTTAGGGTTTTGTTAGATTATTTTTTATTTTTGATTGTTTCTTGCTCTATGTGCTGAATTGGGTTGACCTGAACAATTCATGATCGTTCTAAATTCATCTTCTATGTTTTTGTTGTCTGTTGCACTGTTCGATTGTGGAGCAATATCACTTATCAATACTTTGTGTCTCAGTCAATTTCAGTATTCAAAGGTATGTTATGTTCCAACTCTAAATTAGTTTTCTTGATTAGGTTACCTGAAATTTATTGTTTGATGATATTCGATTTGGTAAACTGTTTGTTTGGTAAGGCTCGATTGGGTGCTTGATGAATGAACTATTTGGAGATGAACCATCTAAAAATTATAGTTGAGAATAAATTTATCGAGAATTTGAGATGGACCATCTAAAAATTATCTTTGGAAATGAACCATTAGAAAATTGTTCTTATGATATGAAAGCTAGCAATTTGAGAATTTTGCTCTTTTGTTATCTTCGATTTTTTGCTGGGAAAGATACATACATGTTGGCTTCTTAAGAATCAAATAAAACATATTTTTTAAGCACTAAAAATGATAGGTTTTGTATTGGTTTTTGTTGTGAAAGATTGATGCATTTTTGCTCATGAATGATTTGTTATTGCAATGTATTATTGTAGCTACTGTGCAACAATCATCTCAGTGACGATTAAACATGCAAAATTAATTAGTGATACTTCAAGTTGTTGGCCTATGCTAAAACATTGGTTACTTAAAGTCCATAAAAGGTATAATTTAATATTGGCTGATGTATTTAGAATTACATGGTTCAAGTCAGTTCTAATAATCATGCAGTTAGGACTCTAAAATTAGTGTAATATGGAACCGTTTGATGCATTTATATTAATATTAATTGATTGATATACTAGGGGTGTTCATCGGTTCAGGTTATCCGTTTGGGTTGGTTTTCGTTGTAATGAGACGATATCGTTGTAGATTTTTTAGTTGTAGATTTTTTAGTAGAAGTTACAAATAAAAATGAAGCTGTGATTGCAACATTGGAATGAATTACATGTAGTCATGTGTGTTCTTCAGAATGTGAGAATATTGAGGCGGTTTTGATGATTGTTGTGAATTTAATTTCAAAATAAAGGTTGTCCTCAAAAGATTTTAAAGATTAGTAAGCATGTATTTATGATACTTGATTGTTGCCGGTGTATTAACTAAGAAAGTTTTATACTTGACCTTCTGCTAACATTATTAACCTCATTTCATGTTGCCAATTTGCAGTTCAAAAACATGTAAATGTTTCATATATGAAATCTTTTGTGGTTAGGATTGTAGCATGGTTTACTGGATATTTACTTCTCAGGTTAGTTATTTTTTTAATTTTATTTTTTTCCTTTTGATGATTTTGGCCACTTTTTTTTTTAAATTGGCATGTATTGATCCAAACCTATTTTGACCAAATCAATATTTTTTTTGACACATATTGGATTTCCAAGGTCCTATTTGTAGTAAAACTTAAATTGTTGTGCCATTGTATTAATGCTATTATAGTGTTGTAGATTTTTTTTTATTAAAATGTAGATTTTTGAACAAATTGATTTCAGATGTATTATTTACTGAATACACATTGTGGGTTGTGGGCGAATAATGTTTGTTTGTCTTCAGGTCAGAATTGAGGCCTTAAGTGGATGTGGTTTGTATTGAAGAAAAGATCTTGAATCCATGGGTTATGTTTGCCAAATAATATAACTTCCTTCCACTTATTATTCACGGATCTACCAAATATTACTCAGTTTTCATCTTTTTAACTTTAAATTATTATTGTAACACATGAAAGTTAACAGCTTAAATGGAATGCTATTTTATAACACTTTAGAATATATTGTGCCTTTTATGTATTAATATGTATTTGAATTGTCACTTACACTTTATTATAGATGTTAAACAACAAGAATGATAATAAATACATGGATACTCATCAAGAATTTCTTAATTTAAAATGTGCCTAAAAGAAGAGATATCGATGAATTTGGGCATAGATAGAAAAAGAATCACTTATATTTTGACTTAATATAAATTTGGCTTTTCAATATTAATTCGATGAAGATACAAAGTATAGCGTATGTGATAATCCCAAATACTTGTAAACTGTTTTCGGATGTTATAGATGACATTAATAGCATGCGGTCAATTTAACGACAACTTTTTTCCTTCACTTTATCAAATGCTTTTTATTCATATATTCTAGCCTTTAATTATGTATTATTCGATCATGTTATTTGATGGTGTTCTTTTGTCAATATACGATAAACATAATTGATGGTGTTAAGTTAAAAGTTTTTGTACCTAGCCCCGTGTAGTACACGGGTTATAACCTAATACATATATATATATATATATATAATTGTTTATCATAAAATCCTACGTGCCATTCTTACGTCGCTCCCCACCCCCTCTAAAGCTATCAGATTGGTTTATTTCAGAATGAAAACCTCTCATTGATTTAGCCCGGTTTGACCCATTTTGCCTCCCGGGTCATAACACCTTCTTAACATCTACTGAAGCCCTCTCTATCATATCACTCATCTGCCGGCTGCCTCAGCCGTTGCCTTTCTCTGTACCAGTCGATTTAACGAACTATGATTTTGTTGTTGCAAATATGAAACGATTACGAGAGATGATGCGTTTAGTAGTTCTCAAATCAAGCGACCTTTTGGCTCTTCCACCTTCACAACGAACAATAGACTGAGAGGATCCTATAAGAGGTATCTACATCTCTGTAATTTGGAGTGCAGGTTTGTACATCGCTTAATTAAAAATTAGGGCTAGGTTATATCATATATGATATGAACATGTATTTTCAGCCATCATCTGTTCAAATGGTTGAATTAAAGTGAGGCTTATATTGGAAATTGACAAATAATGGTAGGTAGCAGGTCCTTAATTTGATGTCTTATATTGAAAATTGAATAATTTTAATTTTTCAGATCACAATCTGTGATTCTTTTTGATTAACACAACTTTGGGAATGGTAACTTGAATCCTGAAAGTTCATATTGGCTGACCAACATTGAAGTAAGGGCAAATTTGAACATTTGTTGTTTTTTTATATAATTAAGATATGTGACATTGTGTACATTTAGTTGATTTGGAGAATTGTTTAACATCAAAATTTCTTTGTATTATCTGTTTGCAGATTCTGATCTTATGAGCAAAAGAACAATGATCATAGGTGTAATTGATTAGGTAATTTAATTTCTTTTTAATATTAAACTATAACATAGTTTCTATTACTAAACTTTAATTTAGTTAATAAAAATGTCTCATTTCATGCATCTACAGGATTTGAGTGTGACCTCTACGCCGGCTATACGTCTTCTGGTTGATGATTTAATCATGATTTTAACTTACAAGGTTTTCAAAAAAGATATCTCACTTAAAAGTCATCTGCTTCCTGAATTCTATGCAGCAAATGTTAATCTTATGCTATCTTATTGTTGCTGCCCGTTTCTTTGTGCATGTGGATGTGTCTGGTGAGTATCATAAATGATTCGTCTTGTGCAATATCTAAAAACAAAATAATATGTTACCAGACATGATGAATTGCCATCACTTGATAAAATATAATACAGATGATCAGTATGTCGGCACTGATGATAATTGTTGTAAATTTGCGAGGCCGTATTGGTTGTTGATTATGTAGAATTGTCAAAAACAAAACAAAAAAAGAAACGACACCAACAATTTGGTATTGATACAAGAAAGGATAATTCAGGTATTTTGCATTTAATAATCCTTTCTGTTTTTATGGTCTTATATGAAAAGTATAAAATATAATGATAAGTTTCTATCTTTAATAATAATGTAGGTATTGGTTTGGACAAGCCAAATGCATGGGCGTAAGAAATAACACAGATGCTTTATTTAGGTAAGGCAAACACGAATAAGTGAAAGAATGAGAAAGCTGCAACATCTTGCCTAAATATGGATAAAGTAAGATAGTCTTTTCATAGTATTAAGTATTAATTAACATTGTATCTTGATACAATGATTTCATTTTTTTATTTTTTTTGGGTTTAAATAGATGTAATGATTTAAGTGTGCAGGACGTGAAAAAAGATATGACAATGAGATGGAGCCAAAGATGGAAGAACTCCCGCGTAACACACCTCTCATTAGTCTCATTTGTATTGGTTTTATATTTTAGTGTTTGGTTGTTATTTTTTATGGAAATAGATTATACAATGATTTCATAAGTCATGGTTGTTATCGCTTCTTAAACTCGCAGAAAAAAAAAATATTTTGCTCACCCCTGGAATGAATGTATTCTTTTAAAACTGTGAAGTTTTATGATTTTAATTATGTTTGAAATTAATAAAAGATGATTTGTGTGTGTTTTATTACTGTAAACAGAACCTATTGGCTTTCAAGCTATGTATATGAATCTCTAGAAGTGGATTCTATTATGATCTTAAATAAAGAATGGTTTACTGCAATGTAAAGGTAAGGCCTATCAGTAACGGTCAACATAAATTAGGATGGCATGGCACGTTAAATATGTATTAAAACACTCCCCACTTGTGTTAAATTTGTTAAAAAGGGCCATGGATTATGCTCTTCACGGGTTAAAAGGCAGTAAGCACTATGTATTAAACTAAATGTTAGATATTAAATTGAAATTTAATAGGAGTGAGATGGAGTTAAATGGATTAAGCCATATTTCCTTTGAATGAGGTGAAGTGAAAGAAAGAAAAATGAGTGATGTGATGCTTATGGTAGTGTTAAGAGAGGTTATAGTGTACCCTGCGGCCTAAGCAAAATGATTTATCTACCTTAAATATAAATGTTATATTTGGTTATTGGTAACATTCGTTAGTCTAACAATAACTTGCGCGTATTGTGTCTTTGAAGTTGTAGGAGTTTAACTCATGTCGTACTCCAACTAATGACTTGGTTTCAAGCAAACCTTCGAATGCAATAACGCCTTAACAAAAGATGCCAAAAACTTAACCGAGTTACCTAATGAAGATGTCAATGTGAATTCAATTAAAGAAGTTTGGGATGGTTTTGTTTTAGTCAACGCAAGAAGGAAAAGTATGTATAGTCAAAGGAGGTCAAAGGTGTGGATCAAAAAGATGTGTTCTAAAATCTGTTAGTAATAAGAAGAAAAGTGATGAGATTGAGTTTCATATCATGGGAAGATGTCATAAAAGTGCATATTTTATGCATCATGAGACCATATATTATGCTTATCTTTGCGTTTTTTTGTGAAGCTCCAACCTATGATCATTTTGAACTAAATATATTCAAAATAATCTAATCTATCTCTTGTAATAAAAGACTACCACTTTTGCCACTTGTCAACCTCATAGCCCTTCTCACATTTTTTTCAAACAATTTCAATATATAGTCATTTATCTTTTAAGTTATTTTAATATATGAATTCAATATTTTAATTGAATATAAAGCCTAACCGATTCATTCATTAATATAACTTTTTATATAAGATTGGTTTCAAATTTGGTATTAAAATTTTCTCATATGCATTTGAACAAATGAAAATGTGTATTTTCTTAATTTTCCCCAAAAATTTTGTATAAATATTGCAAACATGAAGAATACTTATTATATATACATATCTTGGTGCTTAGCATTAAATCATTGAAATTGAATATTATAATTATAATTCATATGTATAACGATTTACTATATGAACTATCTGTCATTTATTTATATGACTTTTTTGTGTGTGTGTAGTATAAAGGGTTTTAGCAATAAGAAGATCAATATTTAGTTTTCAATATTTCTTCTATAACTCAGACCAAAATGCTTCAGAAACATATATATTTATGACTTGATTTATACTTTTTTACACATTTAAATATATTTGTGTAATTTTAATTATGTAATTTTAATATAAATTATAATTGTATTAACAATATATGATCATTTTTCTGCATAGTATTTCACTTAATTAATGGTTAAAGTTTAAATTTTTCATTAATTACCCGTGTAATACACGGGCCTCAAACTAGTTTTAAAATATATTATACGACTAAAGATTGCATTATGATATTAAACCTCGCCTATTACATGTTTGTACACCAATATATATGTTCGTGTTTGTTTATGTTTGTTCATTTTATATCTAAATGTATTATTCATGAACATAAACGGATATAACTGAACAAAGGTAAACGATCATAAATGGATATATGTGAACAAACTTAAATAAATATAAATGAACACAAGCGAACATATATATAAAATATTAAGTAGATGATTCATTCAATGTTTCATTCAAAAATGAACATAAAAGATCATAATCAAACATAAATGGATCAAAATAGATCCAAGTATATCACAAATTTTACTATAATAAATTAAATTAAAAACCAAAAAAATATATTCAATATATTAGAAATGACAATTATAAAAAATCCCCCGTAATACGGGGGCTAAAAACTAGTATATATATATATATAGCCATTATAATCATTTATATTATAATAGATCAAAATATTAATTATACCTTATAGTATTTTAGTTTGTTAATTGTTTATGGGCCATATTACCCTTACTAACTAATAAAGGGTTTCTCTTTGGGTGTATATATAGAGAGAGATAAATATTAATATCATAACCTAATCAAACACACATAACAATTTTGTGTGCATCCTCTCTCCTAAAACCGGGTTCCTCTCAAGAACCATAACACTATCATTAACTATACATCCTAAAGGAGAACTCGATCAAGATGACAAACATGTCGACTACATCATACCCTGTTGCGGTTACTACTCTCTCTGCTATAACAGGTTCATAGGTTTAATATTTATCATGTTTTTTTATTACTGACATGAAAAACTGATCAACATGTGGCATCAGAGTGATGTTGATTAATCAGTTCTTTTGTTTTTCCCATACTCGATGAAGATCATGAATTTGAAAACTGAATTGATTTTCAGGGACATTACCATTATTTATTTATGTATTTATTTTTTTATCCGTGAGATTAAATTCATGCATATAAGTTTTATTAAACAAATCAATTTTCTCAAATTGGGTCTGTTACTTTTGATGATGGATCATAAGCATAAAAAAACTTATATCGTAATAATGTCATTAAAAACAAAATAATAATTGAATTTTAATTTATTTTTATGAAATCCTACTAATTTGGTGTTTGGCTCTCCGATATTAATTTTGTTACCTAACATCATGTAACTTTACTCTCAAGATTTGCATAATAAGTTATAACTACAAACTATATTCTAGATATTCTAAAACACTTTTATTTATATATTATTTTTGTAATTAATTAACATAATAATATCCCAAAATAATTAGTTGGTCAACCCTTATTCTGGTATGAAACACGGTTTTGTTTACGCATTATTTATTGTTTATGGGTTAATTAAATTTACGGGTTTTCAAATTAGTTTATGGGATTCTAACTATTTACGAGCTATACCAAAAACCTGCTAAAAGCCGAAAACTGACCATTCACAGGAACCTAAAATTCTCGAGAACTAAGGTTTTACCGGAAACTTAAAATCCTTACCCCTAAACATTCTTTTGCTATTAACTAATTAAATGTTTTGTAAACACTTAAATGCTATAAATTTTTACAAAACATAAAATGCTTAACTTGAATGAATTTTTGGTGTATCGCTTCTGCCCAAAGGTGATGTGTTATATCAACCATATCATTTAAGTCTAACTGAAAAGCTTTTGTTAGTTTTGCCTAACATGATACAAATGCCTCACTTCTGCCCAAAGGTGATTTGT
Source organism: Bidens hawaiensis (assembly GCF_021521415.1). Classification (NCBI taxonomy): domain Eukaryota; kingdom Viridiplantae; phylum Streptophyta; class Magnoliopsida; order Asterales; family Asteraceae; genus Bidens; species Bidens hawaiensis. Next base: position 505,670 of record NW_027491642.1, read on the forward strand.
TACATTTTTATTTAGCAAAACTAGCTCATGCATTATTAAAATAATTGTGTCACTTCTGGCCAAAGGTGACGTGTTACAATTGTTTTGCACATATACTTAAATAAATTTTAATTATGCCCAAAGGTGATTTATTTTTTTAAGTAGAACTTTTAATCATAGTCTATTAGTTTGATGTTAATAATAGACATATCACATCTTCAATAAAATATAATAATCCTCACATTAATGATCATTCATTAATCTAATGATCATAAATTTTAATTTGCATTATTTTAATATCCCATAATATTACTCATTATAAACATTCTTCTATAAATAACAATCTCATCCAAATCATCCACTCTAATCTCAAAACACAATTAAATTTTGTCTCACAAAAAGTTTTAATAACATTTAGCTCTTCTCAGTTTTGATTATCCATTAAGACATGATATGACTATCCTGCTGCTCTTTCTAATGACAATCATTCTATTGAAAACTAGAGCGCAACAAATGGGATGATTCAATTATAATGTCTCTTATGACAATGAAAATCAAGAACTTATTTAATTAAATGTTATCACTAGAGTTATTCTTGATTTAGTTTTTTCTAATACTAATCAAAATAACTCATAAGATGCAAGCATTCCTTCTAAATACTAACTATAAGGTTAAATGGTATCCCTGAATACATCATAATGTACAATACCATGAGCCATAAAATTAAGGGTTCACACATGAAAATAAGTACAATTTTATAGTAAGCTACATACTAAAATTTTCAATAGTACAATTTGATGCCTTAAGAAACAACTATAACACTCAGAAGTACCAAAGGAAAATGAGTGTGTTGATCAGCAACATATGTACAAGAAAAGATATATCTGGTACTGGAAATAAGATGTTATTCAACTCACTACCATTAAAACCTAAAAGGGGATAATTCTAAGGTTCGTAGACAAAATACAAGTATTACTTCCAGCTTTAAGTTCTCTAAGGAGAAGTCTCATTGTAAAAATATGTCATTATATTAGGCAAAAGTAACAAGGCTATCCATAATTCAAAAGAATATCTGGCTAAAACAGTAGTCGTATATTAATGATATTTAAGTCTGCTAATCTTAATATTCCAATTAATACATGATAGGTTGAGTCTAGTTTTATAAGTTTCTTTTTTAATATCAACAAATAACTAACATGAGTGTTAGTGACAAAATTTAAATGTTAAAGCTATTATAGCCATGAAAAACTGTCTTCTAATTATGTTTTATGATGCCTTAAATATTCTAGAGATTAATCAGAATTTAGTATCATACTTAAGCTACAATATGACAGTTATGAGGTTTGCATAGCCAACATAAAGTCACTCTTACCTTAAACTCTCATATTATTTGTTATCAATATCTGGATTGAAACATTTATAAAATAGAACTAGATGATATTATATACTTTCACAACTTTTGTTATCATGCATATAAAAATTTAACAAACGACAAATGAGACCTATAAAATTTATCTATTAAAACCAAATTTCATGAGAAATCATGATCTGGTTGATGAGGGTGACTTTTCATATAATCTCATTCTTAGTGATTTTAAATCATGTGTTAGATGCCCTAAACTTTGCTTGGCTTAAGAAATAAGTATGGGTCCACCAGAAGTTATATTTCTGTAAGCCCCGTTACCGGTGCCTCACTTTAACGTTGGATTTACTGATAAACACAGTTCTAAATATCAGAGTTAATTAAAAACTTTCGCGGAATAATAATAATAGTCAACCATTCATTACAAATATTCGTAACTTGTCCTTTTAGAACATAATTAAAACATAGTATCAAAACATCATGACAAATCTTCCAATGCCAGCCTCTTCAGTCTTGCCATGTGTCCTGCTCAAACCAGTTGTCTCAATCTGTTAACCTGCGTGCATACTAAAAGTCAGCTACGCTGAGTGAGTTCTAGTTAATCAGACGACATACAATACATCCACATACTTACATATGTACCCAAAGGTACATGCCTTCATAGTTACTTACATCCTTACATGCATAATTTCATTCATACATATACGTTTTAAAGAGCAGTCCGCCCTATAACATTCGCCGATATTATTAGGGTCGGTTCGCTGCATTCGCCGACATTATTAGGGTCGGTCCCCTGCATTCGCCGACATTATTAGGGTCGGTTCCCTACATTCGCCGACATTATTAGGGTCGGTTCCCTACATTTAGTACATTGTACTATACCTACCTTACATGCTTTCCTTGATAATACGTGCAATCTCCGAAGAGCGTTCACATACCATTGAGATATCATACATACGTTATTCATACTTCATATATATTCATACATTCATCCTTCATACCTCATACATATTAGTCATATCTTTAACTGCCACTTGACGGTACATGCAATATCCGAAGATCGTTCACGCACCGTCAAGCAATCATCATACATAAATCATACAAGGCATACACTTACCATTTAAGGTAAGTGTATTAACTATCACATCGAGTATGCACACAGCCCCAAAAACATAATAAGGAAGTGGGGCTAGAAACTCACCTGAAGTCGGTTACGTTCACCGTTAATAGTTATTCCTTTCTTCAGTTGGGCATGACTAACTGTAAAATAATTATATGCATCAATTAACTATCACTACTCATCTTGCGTTCCTAGTCTAATTATAACCCTCAACGAACGGGGTCCGGGGGCAGCGCCCCTGGCAGCGGGGTCTAGGGGCGGCAGCCCCTAGCAGGGTCCAAGGGGCAGAGCCCCTAGCTGGGGTCGGGCTGCCAGGTCAGCTTGGAAAAATTTTATTTCCATTAACTGTCTTATCACATTTTCCATTAGAATTTCGAATCATTAATTAATTGGCTAACTTGAAAGTCCAAGGGCTTCTTTGTAATTAAATAAATCTTTTTCTAAGTCCAGGGATTGTTCTTGTCATTATGTTAAACTTCTAATTCGTTATATTATTCTTAACGAATCGGGTTGTCATACGAACTGGTTCTTGTAACGAATTGAAGCCTCTAACGAACTGGACTCTTAACGAATCCTTCCATAGCGAACCAGTCCAGGTAATGAATCGGTCCATCTAATTCGTTATCTCCTTTAGCGAACTGACTATCACGAATCAGAAGCTAGTTCGTTATCTCATGCTTAGCGAATCACCTCTAGTTCGTTAACTTCCCGTTAGCGAACTAGGGTTAGGTCAGAGAATGTCAGGAACATTCTCTGACATTCCCTTTTCCTCGTACACATTTTCCAGCGCCGCCGCCGGAAAACCACGGATTCGCCGAAACACGAGTTTTAACTCGTTTTTCACAGTTTTTCGTCCCGTTCGATCCAGATCTGAGCTAGGGTGACCCCTAAGCTCATCTTACGTTCGGTTAATACCTGATTCCACCCGGATCTCGTGACTTAAACTGTTTAACGGTGTCGGCTCGTCATTTCGTGACTATAGCTAGCGGGTTTAAGCTCATACAATATCATACTATCATTAGATCGGGTCGGTGCTCGGTTTCCTTCTTGGTCTCGGTTTAGAGAAAGGAAGAACTAGAGAGAAAGCTTAAGTGTGTGTTTTGGATGGTGTATGGAATATGTGAAATGAATGATTAAGTGGTGATTATGGTTTATATATTTATGGGTCATGGGCTTAAGCCCATGGTCTTTCCTTCAACCCAAGTCCATCACTCATATTCATTTAACCAACACAAGCCCAACCCATATTATATTTATCTAAACCGATAACGACCCACTATAAAATTAACGAAATTTATTTTATTATTATAGCAAAGTAGGATGTTACAATTTCACTTAAATTCGTGAAACTTATTCAAACGAAATATTCAGATATAATTCTTTTATCAATTAAAAACCTATTTACTTGTATCTAATATGTCTTTCATGGTCCACGGTTTTCAAGAAATCCATTCATATGTATACTTAATATGATTTCTTCTACTTATGTTCCTATATCTCTTATGACATCTGAACGTTAATGGAATCAAATCAAGTCTAACATATATATGACATATTTCCACGTCATATACATCATTGAAACTTTTCTTATATTTTTCTTAGAGATACCTAAGATCAGTGGGAGCATTAAGTGTCTCAATCATAACTTACATGATTTGCAAGAGGCGGGGGAGTGAAAATTTGATAATATCTAAATTACACCTCTTGTACAAGACATTGCTCCATCACAACACTATTCCATCAAAACTTATCTCATTAGAATTTATTATTACTCTTAAAAAAGTTTCATTGTTGCTTAAACGTGGGCAAATTCAGATTTCTTACTAAATTAATCCTCACCAAGAGAAACTACAACAACTTATATTATTAACTTGTTTCTTTGTTAGAATCTATTGTCTTTAAATATTGACCCTAAATATGCTAATTTCCTAAAGGTTTCTATGGTTAGTGGGAGCAGTAAAAGTCTTTATAATGACTTGACAAAAGTACAAGAGGCGGTGGGAAGAGAGTCATTAAATTTTACTCCGAATTTAACTCCGATTACACCTCTTGTACACCATACTATACCAACTCTTACACACTTAGAATCCTGAAAAATGAAAGCAACCTAACCAAGAGCTAATTCATAAAGTTGAAACTTCAAATAAACCCAATAATCAACTCAGGAGGTCATCTAGGTTTTAAAACCTACTAACTTTGATGATTATGTTACCTCCCTAACTAAAGTTAAAATGGATGTTGGAAAGCTTATTAATCAGACCTCTTCTAATTAAATCATTAGCATCAATCAATCTTCTAAATGGAATAAGCTATTATTAGCAAATTAAACTAAACTTCATAAGTCAGAATAACGTTTGAGATTTTGTTGAAACACATAAAGGTGTTCATAACTAAATTAAATCCTAACACAAGCGCTAAGACACAAAGAAGCATGATTGATTGTTAAAGATTATATTCAAGAGAGAATAAATCATCAAATAATATTCTTACCTATATTACAAAATATTTTTTTAAGGATCATTATTGTTCTAGTAGCTTATAATAGTTAAGAGCTACATTAGATGAACATTAAAACAACTTTCCATAACAATAGGCTTACATATTTAGTTCATAAACATCCTAAAAGTTAAACTTAAGGTCAAAGAACATTTAGTCTGTAAGTCAATAAAATCCATATATGGGTTAATACAAACATCAAAATGTGATGAAATCTTTATACAATTATTTTCATCAAAAATCAAGTGGATTAATGAACCTTCCTCAAGATGAGTGTGAGCAACTAAAAACAAACTTGTCTTTATATAGATGACATTCTTCTGACAAGTATATGTTACATAAGTCAAAGCATTTCTCACACACTTTAATATTATAGATCTTAAAGGTATTCCTTACACATATAACAAACAATATTGCTCTACTTTAGAGGATAATAGGAACACATAGATTGTTTCCTTATGCTTCATTAAGTAGAAGCCTTATATAAGTTCAAGTCTATACTTGTTTAGATATTACTCAAAATTGCAACAAACTAAATATGTCTAGATTAATGTGAAGCATCTAAAAGAGTACTAAGGTATCTTTAAAGGAAACGAAAGACTATAATTTATAAAATGATGAAGTGAGAACTCAAACGATTGATTACCCTAAACTTTGTTATATTCAAAGATAACATAATGTAATTTTCGGGGTATATTCTTATGTTAGCAGATAAATCTATCTCATGGAGGAGTTACAATGAACTGATAACAACAATCTAAGTTATAATAACATAATGTGTTGATTAATCACAACGAAATTAGCAATAAATGTTGTTGAAAATTTATCAGTGGACTCATAAGTTTATTTAAACTCCATATAAATTATATATTGAAGACTTATTGTGATACACTTAGCTACCATGTTTTCTCAAACAGTAACAGTTTGAGAGGTGCTGCATTAAAATTTTGATATGAAATTAATTATTCGTTTATCAACGAATTGAGGAATCTAAATTTTCATATCGAATACATTCATGATATGCTTAAGGATCCGATAACTAAAAGTTTCACCCGTAAATATTATGAAAGCGCTTATAATAATGACGGGTTATTGATGACTATGCGCAACTGCGTATTATACTATGAATGATTAACTATTAAATTTTCTCATCAGTTTTGATTTTGTACGTCTCTTAATATGTTCAGCATGCATAATGGCATATAGACGAATTAATATACAAATCAAACGTTCTGAAGGGCTTACTTGAAAATTTTGATCATAACTACTTAGGTTTTAAATAAGGACTGCAGTATGATTAATGGGGGTCTTGAGCTGATGTTCAATTCAATGACTGTATTTCTCTGCTCCACTTTAAGTTTAAAGCTAAAATGAGTGTTAACTCCTGATCAGACTTATCTAATACTCATAATAAATGATTACTCGGCCAAGTGGGAGAATGTAAGATTAAATATATAAAATATATATATTATATGACCATTATAATCATTTATATTATAATAGATCAAAATATTAATTATACCTTATTATATATTAGTTTGGTAATTGTTGATGGGTCATATTACCCTTACTAACTAATACCCTTGGGTGTATATATAGAGAGATAAATATTAACATCATAACCTAATCACACACACATAACAATTTTGTGTGCATCCTCTCTCCTAAAAACCGGGTTCCTCTTAAGAACCCTAACACCATCCTTAACTATACATCCTAAAGGGGAAATCGATCAAGATGACAAACATGTCGACTACATCATACCCTGCTACGGTTGCTACTCTCTCTGCTATAACAGATTCATAGGTTTAATATTTATCATGTTTTTTATTGCTTACATGAAGAACTGATCAACATATACAAGAAAAGAAGGAAATTAAAAAAGATTTCTTTCACCCAACTGCCCCGACCGTCTCATTACCAGTTATCTACATCTTGGTTTTCATATTCTAGTTCTTGTTCAAGTTGTATTTCTCCTTAATCCAACACAACTTTAGTTTAGAATTGGGTGCACGCGTACCTCTATAGCTTTTTATCTGAATCGATGCCCGAGGCAACTAACCAAACAACCCATCGGAAGCCAACAACTCTGGGAAACTCAACCTCGTTGACACGCCATTGGAGTAGTACATGGTCCATTTGAACCAGTTAAAGTTAGCTCACTTCATAGAAGAGGCCTATTTTGATCCAAATCAAGCCATTTAGCTAAAAACAATAAACAAAGGTACTTATAGATGCAATAATAGGAGGTTAGACTATTTACTTGAGCTTCAACTTTTCTTGCCAATACTTTAAGAAATGCTTTATCTAAACTAAAAAAATTTAAATGAATAAAATTTATTAACATGAAATATAAACTAAAGTAGTCTCACCTCTACATTGCAATATAAACATGAATTGCAACACCACCCTGTCAAAGTAACAGAATTACTCAGGGTGAAGAAATACCAAATAAAAAGGATGTTTGAACTGATTTTCCCTTATTCCATTTTAGGATTGAAATGATCCACTCGGATTATCATCAACGCGAATCCGGTAAGTGAAAACATCCAGCGCCATTGTGGCGCCAATGCAGTCTTTTGATCCACATTCCAGTGGAGGGAGGCCTTTGAACAAGACAGTCAAGTCATTTAGCATCAGAACACATTTTCAGTATAAACAATTTGGGGAACTAAATAGAAGGCATCGTCATCAACACGAACCTACTAATCAATTTCCCAGATAATCATTAGCACATACCCGCAGAATCAATTTGTGAAGATGTTGTTAGAACCCAAAATCAATATTTATCCCTGGATTGAACCCACAAACCTCACCGATCGAGACCTAGAAGAAAACATGATGTCACCATCGGTGATTCTTCAAAATCGATGTAATGGAAGTTTTGAATGAACCATTAACTGGTGATGGACATAGATAACCATAAAAAATAACTAACCGATTATCTAGCTAACTGCAGTAGGAGATGAGAGAGATTGTAAAACCTCCAAGAACCGCTGCTTCTAGAAGATATTTGGGTAGTTTGAAGGGTTAAGATTAAAAGTTCAATACTTTGTAGGGTTGAGATCTTCTAAAATAACAGTTACCATTAGTGGGAACAATATATTATATAAGTACAAACTTGAAACTTATAGTTATTAAGTTATTACTAAGATGGTCCAAATATTTGAGATTTGAAACTACGGAAGTCCTTACTCGCTAACACCATTAATTTTTTCAGTTAAGGTTGTGTAAAATGACCATGGTTGCAAAAGTCGCTAGGCGCTCCCAGAGTGGTCGACTAGGGAGTTGCGAGTACTTGGTCTATGCGGAGAGTACTCGGGAAGTACTCGGGCGTGGTAAGTTATAAAGAAACTAATTTTTGGGAACTTATATATATATATATATATATATATATATATATATATATATATATATATATATATATATATATATAGGGGAGAGATATTTTGAGAACTTGATGGGTTGTAAGAACTTTAAGAACTCAATTTTGGACCACACATTTAATTAAATAAGTTAGAATATGTGGCTGAGATTAAATTTGATTAAAAAATGTATCAGGAGAGTAAATAAAGATTTTTGTTGATTACACAAGTTTAAACTTTAGTTACACATGTGTAAAAAGTCGATTCGGTGTGTAAAAAATTACAGTAATTTTTGTACATTACTTACACTTACGTATTACACATGTGTAAAAAAAATCAAAAAACAAAATTGTTATGTTGAGTTCTTTCGAGTTCTTAAAACTCAATTCGGCTCTCAAAAGAAATCAATCATATATATATACATATATATATATGTCAAGTATTATAAATCTACTTATATTTAAAACAAAATACGTGAATATCAATATAAAAAATACATCTAAATATACTAATAAAACAAAATAAAGATGATTTGGCAATCTCACATTCATTCTTGGTCTAATCTTTATTCTCATTCATTCTACATATCCATAGGTTATGGGGCAAAATCATTTTGAGAAATGGGTTATAAACTTATAATTTCCTTTCTAATATTTCATCTCATTCATTTTAGTTATCCATGGATCATGACCATAATTTTGACAAATGGGCTATAATTTTCTTTGTAATTCTCTAATTCCTCATCTTATTTATTCTACATATCCATGGGTCAGGGGTCAAAACAATTTTGGCAAATGAGTTATATTCATTTTTTAATTATCCAATTTCTCATCTCATTCATCATAACTACCTTGGGTAATTGGTTAATAAATATTTTCTAATTTGTAAATTTGAGATTGTAGACTTCTTATTATTCGTAATATATATATTTTATTTCCTTTTTTACTTTCATTTTTATTCAGTTTCTTTCAAATAACGAACCTTATAATTTTTATTATTTGGAAAATCTCGTATAATACACGGATTCAAAAGCTAGTGTTGTATATAAAGAAATTTATTTGAATTTGTAAATTTGATATTATAGATGTCTTATTGTTTGTACTATAATTTATTTTTATTTCTTTTTTACCTTTAATTCTATTCATTTCTTTCAAGTAATGAACCTTATTTATTTTTATTATTTGACAAATCTCGTGTAATACACGGGTTCAAAAGCTAGTCTTTAAATACTAAAGTATCTAGAATCTAATAATCATTAATTAAAAAAATGATAGCCATTCTTTAATATTATATAAATATGAATTATGTTTAATTTATTAAAGTCAAATCGGCTCGAGTTGACCGACTAGATACAATTGTTATGGAGGTTGACCACTTTTGATTGATTCCAGGTAATTAGTTGGAGTTAAAGAAAGTCGTCTCGACACCATGCCTTGTAGCGATTACTTTGCACCTAGTCGAGATTTTTACAACCATGAAAATGACCAAACTACCCTCAATATAAAAACACCGTCTTCTCTCTCTCTAATAAATCCTCTTTCCTGTTATTGTGTTTTCAAGCATCTTCCATCCAATTCGATCTTTATTTTGTTCTCTTGTTGTCTGTTGACCGATTAACACACTTTTGTTGTTAATGGATCATCCATTCATGAAATATTCACGCCACAAGTCTCAATTTCGGTCTCTAGAATCTCCGGATAATGCGTCTGGTTTCTTTTACTTCTGATGAGGTTCAGAAAAAGTTGATTAAGATAGGAAGTGACGCTATTCAGCATTCGAGTGGTGGTCAAATCCATCCTAACAATGATTCTGATGCGATTATGTTTTAGGTGATAGGATCGATGGCCATGGCTGTTTCGGGTATGAATAATACTGAACAAGAGAAAGAGCCGGAGGTAGTTCCATGCACGTTGATGGTGCTGCTAGTGGAGAAAGAGGCGGAGGTGGTTCCATGCAGGACGGGGTTCGCCGGTTGTCAGCCATAGACTAGAAATTGATTTGGATGTTTGTAAATTGGGGCATCGATAGTTATCCAAACACCAATGAGGAAACCCAGATCAAAGCCATGGTTCTTCAAATAGAATGAGACCTGCATCACCTAGTAAGCTTATGACGACATCACCATCTAGAGAAATTATTAACCGGCTGAAATTCAAAAATTCAGAGTTTGGCTAGTGGGGTGGGGATGGGTGGTGATTTGTTGTGAAGGTGGTGGTGATAGTGGTTGTTAACAACAAGGATGGGTGGGGAAGAAGAAGAAGAAGATGGGTGGAGGTAGTTTGGTCATTTTACACAGACTTATAAATTGAAAAATTAACGGCGTTAGCGTGCAAGGACTTTCGTGGTTACAAAATTCAAACATTTGAACCATCTTAGTATTAACATTATTATAACTATAAGTCTATAAGTATCAAGTATGTAATTAGTTAAGTTCCAAGATATAGTGTGCTATATGTGCAAACCATATTGACCAACCATGTAGTGAAGTCTAATTATTATCATGCGAAATTAATAATAATATAGTTTTGAGTTAAATGGGCAGTGTTTATGTCAACCCGTAAATGTTCATAATGTGTATGTGTTCATATACCTGTAAAGATTTTCAGATTTGTGTTGTTTGGGTTGGACCAGCGAACATGACTTGTTTAGCACTTTTAGATTAGGTTTGGTAAAAACGGGTTCAAGTCCGTTTCGGGCTGAACGAGAATAGAACTAGTTAAATGGGGCGTCTTCTTGTCTTGCTGGCGGATTCTTGGGGGTGTTAAAAAATCTTAATCCGAATCCGTATCCGAAATATGCGAAAATCTGAATCCATATTATCCGAAAATTCGAATATCCAAAATTTTGTATTCGAATTGTGATTTGAAAATTTTTGGTTAGTTCGGATATCCGAACTATCTGAAATATATTTTTAATTAAATATCAATTATAAACTTCGGATTATTTGGATAATTTTTGGATATTTCGAATACTTTGGATATTTTTTTTTATATTTTGATTAATTTTTTGGATATCCTAAGCTTATCTAAAATTTCAGATACGAATTTGGATAGTGAAATTCAATATTTGAAACTCCAAATATTTGACTTTGAACATCCTTATTGACCAGAGTAACCCATGTATTTGTCATTTTTTTTTGGGTGCTGCTAAAGGTACCCCCCCCCCCTCTTACATCATTTTTACTAAATATACTCATCCCCTAAACTTATTACATAAATTACTATTAGCTCTTAACATTATTTATATACATATTAGTCCCTACAACATTTTTCTCACTTGATAATCTCCACTACATATCTCAAATTAAAACTATCAAGTATTACTATTAATTTATTTTTTTTAATATTAATATTACAAATATTTATAATATCTTTTTTTTGAATTTTAATAGTACATATATTTATAATATCCTTATTTTACCTCCTTATCTTTTACAAAATAAACCTGAAACCCTAAACCCTAAACCCGAAAACCTAAACCACCCTAAAACCAAACCCTAAACCCTAAACCCACACCCCAAACCCTAAACCCGAACCCTAAACCCTAAAACCGAAACCCGAAAACCGAAACCCTAAACCCTAAAACCAGGACCCGAAACCCTAAACCCGAAACCCGAAATCATAAAAAGAAAACGCAACTTGTAAAAAAAATCTAAAATCCTTAATTTTGTGCTAATTTGTTAATTCTATGATTTCAAGGGGTAATATGAAATTTGGATTTCCAGGGGAGGTATGACAAGCAACCATGGGATACGTTTAGTCTGACCCTTTTTTAAATATATATAATGTTATAAATTAAATCAATTGTGTACTTTATTCCATAAATGAAAACAATATGGGAAAACTGATCATGTTGGTGTTAGTCAGCAAATATCTGTATCATTCAGGTTCATATATATGCCAATAGAAAATTTTAGGTTTGTTTTGGGTTGGACCCCAATGAAGACAACCCATTTAGGATTCCTTCTTCAACATGCACAAAGTGACCACAAACCTTTGCCATTAATCAATTTTATGACAAACGAGATGAAGACCTAGGAATGAGCGATGAAGGAGGATGACGAATTTAGGGTTTAGAAAGATGAGTGAATGAGAAGACTGGGGGAAAACCTTTGCTTTATACGATTTGATGAAACGTTAAGATAAGTTCGGTATAATCTTTGTGAGGCTTACAAATTACAATCGTGTAGTTAAAGAGAACAGAAGATATAAAAAGACATAAGTAGGGTTTACAAAATCAAAGAACGAGGAGAGAGATGTTATGACCCATAGGGTTATTCCGGTCAAAACCGGGTTAAATCAATGAGAGCTCAACATTTAAAAACCAAGTAATTTGGTGGGAGGGTGGGGTGACTATAGCATGACACGCAAAATTTTAGAGGTTTCGTTCACATATATTATAGATATAAATATAGACAGAGATATAGATAATAATAATAATAATAATAATAATAATAATAATAATAATAATTTTTAGGTTATACAATACATTTATACTTAAAAAAATAATATAATAATTGTTCTTACTAGTCGGGATTTATTTTATAATAAATATTTGTCTCTTATTAAAAATATATATGTTTCCAACTTTTATTTAATATACATTTTTTTCTTTTAATATTTATGTATTAATTAATAATTATATCTTAGTTATTTTTTTATACTAAATCATGAAAATAATTAATTTTTATTAAATAGCATTACAAGGTATTTGAATAATATCAATTATATATTAAATAAAATAAAGAAATAAAACTTGTTGTTTTGAATGAAACTTGGTTTGTGGGCATGTTCATTTAATTAAAAAAAAAATCATTAATTTCATATACCTTTTCAAACAAATTCTTTGTTTGGCTGAAAACAAATACGTTTCTTAAGTGAGCATTTATGTTCTGGTGACAATCTTCACGTAATATCTATCATCAATCTCTGTCATTCTCTTGGTTATAAAAACCCCGGATGGAATTAATTTTAATCCACAGAAGTCCATCAAATGGCAAAGGACGCACCTCTTTTCCTATTAGTAATCACCACATGTTCGTTGATTGCCCATTTTATTCTACTTGTAGCTCATCAAAGACACTGTAAAAATGCCCCCGATCAGAAACACCCAAGTCAAGCTCACTCCGGTCAAAAGTGATCATCTCCACCGCTCCACCCTTTGGTAAGACAATAGCTGTTTTTGAAGTTCTATATCCGATTTAATATTCAATTTTTTCTTTTAATATTTATGTATTAATTAATAATTATATCTTAGTTATTTTTTTTATACTAAATCATGAAAATAATTAATTTTTATTAAATAGCATTACAAGGTATTTGAATAATATCAATTATATATTAAATAAAATAAAAAAATAAAACTTGTTGTTTTGAATGAAACTTGGTTTGTGGGCATGTTCATTATTAATTACAAAAAAAAATCATTAATTTCATATACCTTTTCAAACAAATTCTTTGTTTGGCTGAAAACAAATATGTTTCTTAAGTGAGCATTTATGTTCTGGTGACAATCTTCATGTAATATCTATCATCAATCTCTGTCATTCTCTTGGTTATAAAAACCCCGGATGGAATTAATTTTAATCCACAGAAGTCCATCAAATGGCAAAGGACGCACCTCTTTTCCTATTAGTAATCACCACATGTTCGTTGATTGCCCATTTTATTCTACTTGTAGCTCATCAAAGACACTGTAAAAATGCCCCCAATCAGAAACACCCAAGTCGAGCTCACTCCGGTCAAAAGTGATCAGCTCCACCGCTCCACCCTTTGGTAAGACAATAGCTGTTTTTGAAGTTCTATATCCGATTTAGATTCTGTAAATTAGCTTTATTTTGATTTAGATTTCTGTAGCTTTTATGATTAAGGAATTTTCATGTTCATGCAGAAGATGAATCAATTAAATGTGTGGCAGAGAGTCGCAAATCAAGAAGCAAAGAAGAGAAAAGCCGTGGAAACAAAACTTGCACGAAACAAAGATTTGTGCAAGCACTATGCTCAACGAGTGTCTGAGTTGGAGGCGGTTGAGAAAGGATTCTTTAAAGAATACGTAGAATTGAGTTCCCAGCCCTCTTGCCGCTTAAGATTTAATGGGATGTGTAGCTACAAAAATCGGATGACAAAGGCAGTGTTGCTACCATGCACTTTAATTTTGCTTAGACTGTGATAATGAAAGTGATGCTTGCCTGATTTGCATACCCACAAAACCATTAGCATCAAGGTAAATAAGATCTAAGAAAAAAATATGTTTCTTTTTCAAAAATAAAATCAATGTTTCAAGATATGTAATTGCATGCTTGATGATGTAATCCTGATTTTAATTAAGTTAATTTTGTGTTATAATTATAAAATTTATTTTAAGAATGGAATAGAATTTTATAGTTTTCTGGAAGCCAACGTAAAAATGCCCCCAATTAGAAACACCCAAGCCAATAAGAAAATCACTCCGGCCGAAAGCGATAAACTCCATCCTTTGGTAACACAATAACTTTATTTGAAGTTCTATATCCGGTTTAGATTCCTGCAAATTTTATAATAAAGAAATTTTCATGTTCATGTAGAAGACGAATCAATTTATTATTGGTAGAGAGTTCCATACAAAGAGGTAGAGAAGAGAAAAGTCTCGGAAACAAAACTTGAACAATACAAAACTTTGTGAAAGCACTATGTTATCTAGGTATCTAAGATGGAGGAGTTGGTTTGGCAAACGTATGCGAATGAAAAAGAAAATAGAGACGCCAGAAAGAAATGTTGAAGAAGAAGTCTAATTGAGCTTTAATCCCTCTCATAGCTTATAGACTGATGTGACGTAAGATGTGTGACATGTAAACTATTGTATTATATACATGACATAAAACTTGTAATTTATGAAATCTTGAAAACCATAATAATGTTATATTATGCCGGGTTTCAGGGAACTTGTTGTCGGGAAATGGATTAAAATGCAATTGTGAAAAAAAAAAACGTTTCACTTAATGTTAATTAATTAAATAGATATACGGGCAAAGTGAGCATGGGTGACCAAAGTGTAAAATCATCCTAAACATGATTATCTTAGAAAAATGCGCAGCAAAATAATTAGTAATGAGACTTATAGGTACGAGATAAATCTGTTGCAAAATGGGCATTTGCTACTCGCACCTTGTGTTGAAAGGGGCTTAATAGATTCATTTAACTTATTCGTAATGCAATTATACGGTTCAATGTAGTCATTCGATTTCGATTATGCATCTTTAATCTTTCGTGTTTGTATGATTTCACTCCACATATCCGCCTCTGTCTAGATTGAAGAGCGACTTCAGATGATTTGATCCTTACAATGTTTTTTTGTAATAGTGTTTAGAAAGGTAAACGTACCTGATCATGATACTATGTATCCAAAATTTAAGTGGCATCGTATATTTCACGTTCCCCAAAAGAATAACATAAAAAAATCTAAAAATACAAAAGATTGCCGTTGCACAATCACGTTCTGCCAAGTGATTCAATAACATGATTGTTTAACCAAATCATCACTACTTATCTATAGTATGATATGGGCATGATTTTGTAACATACATATAATTTGATGCATATCAGTCATATATATTTGCGTCTTTTATATTTTTTATATCTAAAAATCATGTATAGATTTTATCTCAAATATATAAACATATACTCCTTTATATAAGTATATATTAGTTTTTATAAAGCGTCGACTTTCTTTGTATTTGGGCCATCACACTCTCTAATTTGGAGAGCTCTGTTGCCCTACTCTGGCCAGACTATATTGTCTTAATGGGGCCCACGTTGGCTTTAGATTTTGGCTTGGGCGTTCCTCCATGAAACTATACCGCCGGTTGTCACTTGACAGTCGTTGTGCCGCCACAAGAGCAGAACTCTCTGAGTAACACACGGTGAGACAAAAAGCCAGGTGAGGATTAGAACTGACAACCTCGCAAGGCGCAACTCAAATCATTCATTTCCAATATCCACCTAATGTAACCTAAGTGGGGATCAAACTTAGGTTTCCACTGGAGAACGCATTGATGTAAATAATAGTTATAGTAAATACATTCAATTAACAAAATTATAATTTATCAAATTAACTTACATAGTTGGTATTAAATGTGACAAATGTGTGCGTTTGCATGTTTTCGAAAGATCTATATGCATATATATATATATATATATATATATATATATATATATATATATATATATATATATATAGGTAGGGTTAACGTAAAAAACAATAGTTTTGTGAGAAAAATAAGAATAGATGTAGACTCTTGGATCTAAGATCTCGTGGTTGAGATTAGTAGTTTCTAAAAATTATATAGTTTTAAATGTGACAAATGTGTGCGTTTGCATGTTTTCGAAAGATCTATATGCATATATATATATAAGGTAGGGTTAACGTAAAAAACAATAGTTTTGTGAGAAAAATAAGAATAGATGTAGACTCTTGGATCTAAGATCTCGTGGTTGAGATTAGTAATTTCTAAAAATTATATAGTTTTCTATTTACATGGTATAGTGACCTATTTAGGTAATATACTTTATTTTAAAGCCTTCTCATACTTCTCACAAAACAATTAATTAAAGGATACAATGTTTTTTATACTTTTTCGAAAGTTCATTTATAAAAATATTGTTCTACCTCCTTTTAGGTGGGGAGTCACGTGTTCCAACTGTTGCAGTAGAAGACCATATCTATCAATCCAGCATGTATTTGACCCCGCTTCCTGCCTCGTTCACGTTCAACATGGTATCAACCATTATTCCGTTATCAAATACTCTCAACGTTTCGACGGGCCATACTACCTGCTTGCAACAGACACTTCTCAGTTCATGCTCTGGCTCGCTAGTATGCCACCCGAGTGGACGGCGGTGTGGTCCCACCTCGTCACCCCTTTTCACCCATGAGTGATGAAGTGGACACCAAAATCTTTAATTGCCTGAAACGGAAAATTCATGACGCACTTTTGGGAGGTGGAGATTATATGGATTTGATTGTCTCAAATGGACTCTATGGTCTCGGGTTTTTAAGATTTAACACTACCAATGGTTCGGTAATCGGGTTTGGTCACCCTGGTTTAAGTGGATCTACAGGTTGTTGTGACATAAACAACAGGTTTGCAATTTCTGTGACCATGAACAAGTTGTTTTTAGGTGCTTTAACCGGGGAGGTAATACGATTCATTTGCTCGGAACTTGAGCTTCCCATACCGCAATTCTATGACTTATGACTAACTGAAGAGGTTTTAACTGTTGAGGATTGATTTGGAGTTGTAATGGTTCACTTTCTTGTTGTTTCTATTAATCGTTAACTATTATTCAAATTCAAATTCATGATTCATAAATTATGCGACTCAATTTCATGTTCATGTGTTTTATTATATGCTATATGTTAAAATACATTGTTATTCAAATTCTATGTTCTAGTGTGATCATTAACTATACAAACCAGTGGTAACGATAATAGATTTATTGATTGACACCCGTCCATATTTTTGACCCTATAGAGGGCGTCTGGACGTCCAAACCAACTTATTCTAAGCTTAACTTGTGACTTGAGGACTCTAGTCAATGACTGTATGATCATACATTATTTATTCATATTTGTTTGGAATTTACTACTAACATATCAATTGCATTTTTAGTTATTACATGTATTCTAAACTTATGATTACTCACCAACTATTTCGACTCCAATTTTATACATGTTACATAAAATGTTGTTTAAGTATATTGACGATTGATTATACACATAGGCTCTCTACGAACCTAGTTAAATAAACAAAAACAAATATTATATTTTTTTATGTTTAGGTTTTCTTGTATCTATTTGTTGTGTGTGACAATAGAATTATGGTTTGATTAAATAATGAAACTTTAATTAGTGTCATGAACTATTACAATCGTCACACCCTAGCATATGATTCGCTATCCCTTGGGGTGCGACAGTTTTGAAATGGATATTTCTACCCGTTCCTAATCATGCACACTTGAGGGACGAACGGGGATGAAGCAAGTGTCAAGGCCCTTCGTTAGTAGGGACACAACCATAAAAATACATTTGAACACTTGGCAATGTGGAAGATGTTAAAATCTTATCCAATCATTCAACTCCCTACGACGTGATGATCCAGACATTGCTTCAGATGTCAAGAATAATATTTTTTTACGTTGCTATAGTATTTTATTTTATGTTCTAACGAAGGTAGTATTGTGACTTATTATAATATTCGGTATTTCTCAATAGAAACTATACATACTATTAAAACAAAATGAGGTTTCCACTTGTCAACTTTCTAGCCCCTCCGCATCAATGTCACGTCAATGCCATGTCACCTATTGTCTTTCATACTAATGTCATATCACCCACTAACCTATATTCAAACCATAAAATTTCTTAATTTTTTACCCTAATCATGTTTCTCTCTCTCTCTCTCTCTCTCTATTAGGCTAATCTCCTTTCACCCTCTCATATTTTCCGGCTTTGCTACATTTACATTCTTATAAATCGTTTTCCGGTAAGTTTTGAAGTTGTAATAACCTTCCGATTGTTGATATATGTATTTTCGGCAACATTATATTTTCTTTCAGTTATTGTAGATCTAACATTTTTATATTTATTTTCATTGTTAATTGATTTTTTTAAAATTAGTTTAGGTTCTAAATAAAAAAACGGCGATGAAGCTATAACAATGGATTTTTTTTACGGTTTTCCGTTAAGTTTTTCTGGTACGTTTTTCCTGTAATCTTTTTCGTTAACTTTATTATTTCAGGTAATTTACCCGACTGATTTACGGAATATTTGATTTTAGTTTCTTAATAAAAAACGGAGATACCATGGTTATTATCATTATTTGATATTTTCCGGTAAGACATTTAAATTTTCCCGTTATAGATTAAATATCAAATGTTCCATAACATCAACATTAATATTCTACTTTATAATTCAGGTGAATGTCACGAGTCATACAACATAATTTTACTTTAAATTCTACGAAAAATCTGTGATACCATGGTCATTCTCACAATATCTTTTTTCCGGTAACACCTTTAAACTTTTCCGGTTATTAATTATAATTAAAATAATCCATAATATCAATATTAATATTCGATTTTATCATTTCAGGTTATTGTCCCACTCATATTATCTAATTTCACGGATTGTTGATGACTTTATAAGATGTATTTTTTATATCGATGTATATTTATTTTTTGAATAGTCATGTATATTCATTTTCATTAATTTGTTCATGCATATCGGAGATTTATTTTTTTCCGGCATGGTTTAATAAAATACATATTTAATTATCCCGTTAATACAAACTATTTAGTTTGACTTTCCTTAATTGTTTAAATAACCGAATTAACATCATAATTATCCCATAATTTGACTTTCCATAATTGATTAAATAACTTTCTTTATTGTAATTTATATACTTTAATACTTTAATTATCCCATAATTTATATACTTTAATTATACATAATTTACATAGTAATAAGTTCCCATAAATTTGAATTTCTAATTAATGTCCATAATAATGGTTTGACCAACATTTAAATGGAATATTTATCAACAGGTTTTTGATTTAAACCGTATTTTTATTTGGAATATATATGTTTGACTAACATATTAATGTCCTGTTTATACTCATTCAGATTATGTTTAAGGTAACTTATTAAAAAATTTACAAGTATGTTATTACAAATTCAAAATTTGTTCTAAATGTTAAAACAACTCATAACTTCAATTCTTTATTTTTGTTTACCATAATTGTATATAGTTTTGGTATATCATAAAAAATTAATTTGAAATTAATTATCCATAATTTACATATAAATAAGTTCTCTAAAATTAATGGTCCATAATCGGTAGATAATAATAAGTTTACTAATTTACATAAATAAGTAAATGAAGGTCTCGAATTTCTCTATGGTATATCTCTACATTTTTGGTATATGATTAAAATTTGAATTTCTATTTATTGTCGATAATAATTGTTTGTCCAACTGTTTATTCATTCCGACATTTTTGTATATCCAACTGTTTTTCCATTATCATATTGACTATAACTGTATCTTATTAATTACCAAAAATTATAATTCAGATTATGTTAAATTATTAAAATTATACTTTATAAGTATGTTATTACTTTTACTATTTAAATCCACATTGAATACTATAAGGTTTGACTTTCCTTAATTGTTTAAATAACCAAATTAACATAAGTATTGTAATTTATATACTTTAATACTTTAATTATCCCATTATCACTCTTTAATTAACATCAATATTGAATATTGACTTTCCTTATAAATAATTGTCCATAATAATAACTAAGATTTGACTAGAATATATTATTTTATATAGATTTAAATTTTGACTATATATTAAAACATAAATTATATTACCGTATTTTGATAATTTACAAAACTATTTGTTTAATTAACCGAATTAACATGACTATTGTAACTTATATAATTTAATTATCCCATTATCACATTTTATATATATTTACTTTCCTTAATTTTTAAAGAAAGCGATTATAAAAATTAACTTTATTTCACCCAAGTCAAATTTAATATGAGTTTATCGTAATTGTATATAGTTTTGGTATATAATAACAACTTAATTTAAAAATTAATTATCCATAATTTACATAATAATAAGTTCACTAAAATTAATGGTCCATAATTGATAGATAATAATAAGTTCACTAATTTACATAAATAAGTAAATGGAGGTCTCGAATTTGTCTACGGTATTTCTCTACATTTTTGGTATATACTTTAAATTTTAATTTCAAATTAATGTCCATAATAATGGTTTGACCAACATTTACATGGAATATGTATCAACACGTTTCCGCGATTTAAACCGTATTTTTATTTGGAATATATATGTTTGACTAACATATTAATGTCCTGTTTATACTTTCCGACATTTTTGTATATCCAACAGTTTTTTCGATAACCGTATTTTCATAATTACAAAAAAATCTCATTCAGATTATGTTAAATTTATACATTATTAAAAAACAAGTATGTTATTATTTTTATTTTTGTTATAAAATTACAATTTACCGTTCATAGTATTACAAATCCAAATTTCGTTCTAAAGGTTAAAACAACTCATAACTTTAATTCTTTATTTTTTTATCGTAATTATATATAGTTTTGGTATATAATAAAAAATTAATTTGAAATCAATTATCCATAATTTACATAATAATAAGTTCTTTAAAATTAATGGTTCATAATCGATAGATAATAATAAGCTTACTAATTTACATAAATAAGTACATGAATGTCTCGAATTTGTCTATGGTATTTCTCTACATTTTTGTTATATGATCAAAATTTGAATTTCTAATTAATTTCCATAATAATTGTTTGTCAAACATAATTGTTTCTATATATGTTTGACTAACTTATTAATATTTATTCATTCTGAAATTTTTGAATATCCAACTGTTTTCCATTATTATATTATTATAACCGTATCATAATAATTACAAAAAGTTATAATTTAGATTATGCTAAATTTAGACATTATTAAAATTATACTTTACAAGTATGTTATTATTTTTATTTTTGTTATAAAATATAAACTTAGCGTTCGTAGTATTACAAATTCCGTTCAAAATATTTCAAAAGTACTACTTCCTAAAACAACTCAACTAAACAGATAATAATTTCATTTAATGTGCAAATAAACACGGGTACTATCTTAGAGTAATAAATATTACAGTTATTGATGTGTAATAAATGTCTTAGATATAGTTCATCTTTTGAATCAACATTGAGATAAAAGTTTTGTTGAATCGACATTGTAGAATTGTTTTATTGATTTGGAGGCTAATTTCATTTGTTTTTTTATTATTGTACTAATGATATAAGTTATAAAATATTTTAACTTTTCATTTATCTTTGTTAGTCTTTGTATTTGATTCAAATAAGTTATAATGTCTTATAACTCATGTAAAAGTATCATTTATTTATAAGTACAACATTTTCATTTCATTAAATTTATATGATGTTACATATATATTATTGTTTTAAATATGTTCCACCGTGTGTAACACGGGTACTATCCTAAATCAATATTGGAATCCAATTATCTGTTTCATTTAAGAGATTTGGATCACTTGAAGCTTGCAAATGTTATAAAAGAAATGACACATTGGGATTTGAAAAATAAAGTTAATGATAAATGTTTTTCAAGATTGTAATATTTAATTTAAATGTAAGGCACCGTTACCGGTGTCTCCCATTTGGACGTTGGATTTACTCATCAACATAGTTCTATTCATCGGAGTTAATAAAAACATACGCGGAATATTAAAAACATTCATAAAAGACATTAATCCATAACTTGTTTTAAAACGAACATCTTGTCTTTCAAATAAACAAAACCTAAAACATAAACGTCTTTAGTTTTCCGATGCTAGCTTCTTATTCAATGCCACGTGTCCCCCTCAAGCGAACTGCTTCATCCTAGTCACCTGCGTGCAAACTAAAAGTCAGCTACACTGAGTGAGTTCTAGTTAATCATTCAACATACAATACGTTACATACTTGACATTATTTACTTTCTTTCATACATACATAAGTATATACTTTCATACTTTCCTTCTTTCGTACTTCATATTTTATCTTTCATTGCATACATACTTATACGTTTTAAAGAGCCTTTCGCCCTATAACCTCACAGATATTATTAGGGTCTGCCACCCTTAAAGAGCCTCTCGCCCAATAACCTCACAGATATTATTAGGGTTTGCCACCCTCCTTCACCCTAATTGCCACCCTCCTTCACAGATATTATTAGGGTTTGCCACCCTCATTCACAGATTTTATTAGGGTCTGCCACCCTTTACCGTCAATTGCTTCATATCATACTTATTTTTTTCCTTTTATAGATTTTACATACTTTCTTACATACTCATTAATCTAAAACATACATACATCATACATACAACATATATAAACAATCACATCTTTAAACTATCTCCTAACAGTACATGCAATATCCGAAGATCGTTCATGTATCGTCAAGCATTCATTAATAATCTTCACATATATCATAATAGGCATACACTTACCACTTATGGTAAGTGTATTAACTAATCACATCGAGTATGCACACAGCCCCGAAAACATAACAAGGAATGGGGCTAGAAACTCACCTGGATCCTGTTACGATCCCCGTTAATCGTTATTCCCTTCTTTAATTGTGCGCGGCTAACTGTTAAATATGTATTTGTTAATTAACCGTATAATTATTTAGGTTGGTATTTTAATTTACCAACACACTTTCTAAGTTGGGATCGTTTAGTTCAGATGGGTTATGGGCTTAAAGTTTGTGGATTTAGTTAGGCCAGGCCCATCTTTCCATTAAAGCACCTAGGCCTAACTAGGTTCAGGCCCAAACAGAAACTGGGTCAGCCGAGAACATCTTGGCAAAGAAACTATGCTGACCGAGATCCCAGGTTTGACAGAGTTCCCCTGTTTGACCGAGATCTCGTGTTGACCAAAATCCCATATTTGGCCGAGAACATGGGTTGGCCGAGAACTCCATAGAGTGGCCGAGAACCCTCAGTCTTGGTCGTGAACCCTCGGGTAAGGTGTGTTCAGCTCACCTTTCTATCTTTATCACTTTTACCTAGCTCAGTTAACTATTTTATGGTTCATATCATGAACTTTAACCACCCTTTCTATTCATACTAACCGTTTTACACCCGTTAGCATTTCCTTAACGTGATTCAACCCCATTTTTAGGTATAAAGTTTAAACCTTTAGGCTAAAAATGTTCAATACTAGATCTAGGGTTTCTTTAAATGAGCTGTTCATAACCATATGCTCGTTAAGTCCAGTTTATCATCAAGTTCGCAACTTTATGATTTGTTTGGACCCGATCTACTCTAGGTTTGAGTTTCATGATTATTCGTTCATAAAAACGTAACCTTTAAGATAAAAAACATACCTTTAAGATTCCACCCGACTACGGTTAGCTTGATACGTGATCTTGGACTTGTTATCTTGCTTGTATGATCGAAAATCTAAGGTTACTATGATCGGTTTATGGTTTGGATGATGGCCGACGGCTAGGGGAGGTGTATTTGGCTTAAGTGTGTGTTTTAAGGTGTGTAGGGAATATTATGGATAAGATGAATGGAAATGGAAAGGAATAGGGTTTAAGGGTTATTTATACTCCCTTAAGCCCATGGACCTAAGGCCCATCTTTCCTTTTTGGTCCATAATTAGTTCCATCTAATTATGGTCACACACAATAATGGTATTTTCTTCCCATATATATAGTATTACTATTATTATTATTATTATTATTATTATTATTATTATTTACTGTTGAACTTTGATTTCCTTATATTGCCCATACATATTAGAGCTGAGGGTCTCTCTGGAAGCCACCTCTTTATCCCTTTGGATAGAGGTACGGTGTGCCTACATCCCACCCTCCCCAGACCCTACTTATAGCTTTGCTGTTGGTGGGACTTCACTGGGTATGATTGATTGATTGATTGATTGAATTAGTTCCATCTAATGAGCCTACTTATCTTTTTCATCTTTCTTACTTTATTATTTATTTATCCACTTAAGTAAACTTGTCCATCATAAGAAATAATATATAAAATATTATTATTTGAAATTTTGGGATGTTACAAGTCTTCCCTCCTTAAAGAGGTTTCGTCCCCAAAACCTAACTCTTACTTAAACAATGTTGGGTTAAACTTGCGCATTTCTTCTTCAACTTCCCAAGTAGCATTTAATCCCTTACGATGCTTCCATATCACCTTCACTAAGGGAATGTCCTTATGACGAAGCTGCTTTTCCTTATGGTCCACTATCTCAATCGGCTGTTCAACGTAGTTCAACTATTCATCAACCTCGATGTCCATTAATGGCACGTGAGACGTGCCAGCAGCTAGAAATTTCCTCAGATGAGTAACATGGAAGGTTGAATGAATTCCTTCTAATTCATCAGGTAAATCCAGCTTGTAAGCTACTTCACCCACGCGATCCGTAATCTTAAACGGTCCAATGAATCTCGGACTCAACTTTCCCCCTCTTTCTACAACGAATGATTCCTTTCCAAGGAGAGACCTTGAGCATCACATTGTCACCAACGCTAAACTCAATCGGTCGTCTCCACTTATCACCATACGACTTCTGGCGGTCTTGAGCGGCCTTCATTCTTGCCTTAATCTGATCGAATTTTGAAGACGTTTCTTGAACAACTTCCAAACTTCCCATCTCTTTCTGACCAATCTCTCCCTAACATACCTGGGTTTTACATCTTCTACCATATAGCATCTCAAACGGTGGCATACCGATGCTGGAATGGTAGCTATTGTTATAGGAGAACTCTGCATCTGGCAAAGTCTAAAACACAAGCACGTAGCATATGCTCAAGGGTTTGGATCATTCTTTTGGATAGCCCATCTGTTTGAAGATGATACGTCGTACTGATGTTTAACCTCGTTCCCATAGCTTCATGGAACTTCTTCCAAAATCTTGAAGTAAACCGTGTATCTCAATCAGGCACGATCGATGATGGTTGTCCATGCTTGGTTACCACTTCTTTTATAAACAAGCTTGCTAATGTTTCTTACGAGATAGCCTCTCGTATAGGCATAAAGTGAGCACTCTTGGTCAAACGGTCCACAATCACCCAGATGGTATCATGATGCTTAGCTGTACGAGGTAGCTTGGTTATGAAATCCATGGTGATGTGTTCCCATTTCCATTCAGGTATTTCAAGTGGTTGCATTTTCCCATAAGGTTTCTGATGTTCGGCTTTGACTTGTAAACAAGTTAAACACTTACTAATATAATCCACCATATCATTTTTCATTCATGGTCACCAGTAATCTCTTTTCAAATCTTGGTACATCATTGTAGCTCCTGGATGAATTGAGTATCTTGACTTATGAGATTCATCTAAGATTCGACCTCTAAGATCTCCATGGCGTGGGATCCACATACGGTCAAATATAGTATTAACACCATGAGTGTTTTCCATCAACTCGTCTTGTTGGTCGTAAATTCTTTCTTTCTTTACTAACTCCTCGTCTACTAACACCTCCGACTGCACTTTGATGACTTCTTCAAAAAGACTTGAATTCATAATCAGCTGGTATGACTTTACTGTTGCAATGACTTCCTCATTCTTACGACTTAGCGCGTTAGCGACCACATTAGCTTTACTAGGATAATACTTGATGTCGTAGTAATAATCCTTTATCAACTCCAACCATCTTCTATGTCTCATATTCAGTTCCTTCTGCTCGAAGAAGTACTTCAAACTCTTATGATCGATGTAAATAGTACATTTAGTACCGTATAAGTAGTGCCTCCAGATCTTAAGAGCATGCACTACAGCTGCTAGCTCTAAATCGTGTGTCAGATAAGTACTCTCGTGGACTTTTAACTGTCTAGACGCGTAACCTAACCCACGATACGAAGCATCGGTACAAACAACCAAATCCTCGTCACCTTCGGGTAAAGAAAGGATTGGAGCCTGCCGAGTCTCTTCTTTAATTCCTCAAAAGCTTCTTCTTAGAACTTTCCCCAACTTAATACTACCAAATTTCGAGTCATACCGGTCAACGGTGCGGCTATCTTGGAGAAACCTTCGATGAATCTCCTATAGTAGCCACCTAACCCTAAGAAGCTTCGTATATCAGTCGGATTCTATGGAGTCTTCCAATTCGTTATCGCTTCGATCTTAGCTGGGTCCACGATAATCCCTTCGGGATTTATCACGTGACCTAGAAATGGCACTTCTCTTAACCGGAACGCGCATTTCAAAAACTTAGCATACAACTTTTCTTCCTTCAGAGTCTCCAATACCTCTCTCAAATGCTCAGCATGATCAGACTCGCTCTTTGAATAAATCAATATATCATCGATGAAGACGATGACCGACTTATCCAACATAGGCCGACACACCATATTCATCATGTCCATAAATGTTGCAGGAGCATTCATTAGACCGAATGACATCACGAGGAACTCGTAGTGTCCATACCGCGTCCGAAACGTTGTTTTAGGGATGTCTGTCTCTTTCACCTGCAGCTGATGATAGCCTGACCTGAGATCTATTCGTGAGAACCAACTTGAACCTTGTAGTTGATCAAACAGATCATAAATCCTTGGCAAAGGATATCAATTGTTTACCTTAAACTTATTCAACTCGCGATAGTCTATGCACATTCTCATACTACCATCCTTCTTCTTCACAAAAAACACCGGTGCACCCCACGGAGAAACACTCGGCCTTATAAAGCCTTTGTCGAGGAGTTCTTGTAGCTGGGACATCAATTCTTTCATCTCGAACGGTGCTAGACAGTAAGGTGCTTTCGCGACGAGTTGGGCTCCTGGCATTAAATCTATCTAGAATTCTATCTCTCGTTCCGGTGGCAACCCCGGAAGATCCTCAAGTAATACTTCTGGGTAGTCGCGCACGATAGGAACATCTTTCAATTCTTTAGTCTCGGCCGTAGCGTTGACAACATACGCCAGGTAGGCACCGCACCCTCGTCTTAACAAACCCTCGGCTTTTATCATCGAAATGACATTAAGCCCAGAACTTTCCTTATCACCATAAACTGTCACCAAACTACCATCCAAGGACTTTAACCTTATTATCCTACTTTTACATTCTATCTGAGCTTCATACCCAGACAACCAGTCCATTCCCAAAACCACATCGAACCCTCCTAAGGTCATAACATTTAAGGTAACAGGGAACTCATGTCCCTCTAACTCTATCTTACAGTCTTTAACCATTTTTATTATTTTAACCGAAGTGACACTAGCGGTTTCTACTATAAAAGTTTCAGACACTCGGCAAAATTTCTTTTTAGCTATTTTACTAAATGGTGTAGCTACGAAACTTTTATTCGCACCTGAATCAAATAATACCAAAGCAGAAACACTGTTTACTAAAAACGTACCTATTACAGCGTCTGGAATTTTTTTGGCTTGCTCCTGAGTCAGCATGTAGGCTCTGGTCTTTGGCCTCGACGGTTCAACATCTTTCTTTCCACTGCCCCCAGCTTCAGTACATTCTCTGGACATATGACCCTTCTTCCCACATTTGTAACATGTGGGTTCGGCGTTGCATTCATGAGCGTAATGCCCCACCTTCCCACATTTGTAACAGGCATTTGACCCGAGCCTGCATTCTCCACCATGGGGTTTCCCACACTTATGGCACACATCGGAACCAGTACCCCCATTTGCACTCACCACCGTGCATCTTACCACAAGTCTTACACGACTTCCTTTCCCACACCTTCTATTTCTTATCCTTGGAGTTCCACAACTGAGTACCAGGTCATTTAGTAGGAACAACCCATTTCTTCTTTTTCTTCTCTTCTACCACCACATCGTCCACGGCCAGATCATCATAAACCATCTCTGTGAGTTCGATGGCGGAGTCAAAAGTAGCAGGTTTACTAGTCTTGACCAATGTGCGGACGTTCTGTGGTAGCCCTCTCACATAACACTTGATTCGTTTGGCCTCAGTGTTCACCATGTCTGGAACGAGCCTAGATAGGCGGTTGAATTCGGTAGTGTACTCGCGGTGTGTCATCTTACCCGCCTTCAAATTCAGAAACTTCATCTCAACTCTTTCAACTTTTGCATCAGCACAGAACCTCTTCATTACCAACTCCTTCAGATCATCCCACCTCACTGCCTTTATCTCTTCCCGACTCTTCCTCTGCTCAACTGACTCCCACCAATACATTGCCTCATCACCAAACGATTGGGTAGCATATCCCACAGCTTGATCGGGACGGCACTCGCTAATGCGGATAATCTTGTCCATAGTGGTTATCCATTGGAGAGTAGCGATTGCGTCTCCTAAACCGGTTAGCTTTGGCGGGTGACATCCCTTGAAGGACTTATAAGTGCACGCCTCGGCCTCTTTTTCTACCATCAGCTTTCACAGACTTAACCCCACTCGAGGCCTCCCTCTCTCCTTCCGCATTTCTCCTACGATCACCGCCCGCCCCTTCAGCAGTTCTTTCACAGCTTCCAGCAGACTCTCCAGGAGTCATATTCTTCACAGCAGTGGCTACATCTTGAACAATAGCTACTTGAATTGCGGGATCCAGTTGAACCCCTTCGTTATTGTTCGGGTTTCTTCCAGCTGCGCTTCCTTCATCTCCGGTGTTGGAAGCTGTTTCGACCGAAGGTTATTGGACACGACAAGGCCTGCCACGACGTCCCGTGCGACCTACAGCTCTCACAATATCTCTAGTTCCAACCATTGTATTCTAAAAGGGAAAACACAAGCGTCATCACTCAAGGAACTATTTAGTACAAGGATAGTAAGGCTAACAGGTAATAACAGTGGCCAGCTGTGATTAGCTGATCACGTTACTTTCCGTGTCCTATGAACTTCCCCTTATGAGTATATTTGTGCTAATTCTACTTTAACAGTTAATCAATCAAACAATCAAATAATCGTATCCCTATCATTCACATATCCTTTCTTTAGAAATTAAGATAACATTAACATTTATTATCTAACCATACACTTTACCTTTACTGAGCCTGCTTGAGCGACACATGGCATTCTTGGACTGGCATCTTCTTACTTAATCCCAAGCTCTGTTCGAGTCTAAGCATGTAGGATGCTTAAATCTCTCAAACTTTGCTCTAATACCAACTTGTAAGGCCCCGTTACCGGTGCCTAACATTTGGACGTTGGATTTACCCATCAACATAATTCTATTCATCAGAGTTAATAAAAACATACGCGGAATATTAAAAACATTCATAAAATATTACATTAATCCATAACTTGTTTTAAAACGAACATCTTGTCTTTCAAAATAAACAAAACCTTAAACATAAACGTCTTGAGTTTTCCGATGCCAGCCTCTTATACAATGCCACGTGTCCCCCTCAAGCGAACTGCTTCATCCTACTCACCTGCGTGCATACTAAAAGTCAGCTACGCTGAGTGAGTTCTAGTTAATCATACAACATACAATACGCTCTTATATTACATACTTGACCTTCTTTACTTTCTTTCATACATACATAAGTATATACTTTCATTCTTACTTTCATACTTTCCTTCTTTCGTGCTTCATATTTTATCTTTCATTGCATACATACTTATACATTATAAAGAGCCTTTCGCCTTATAACCTCACAGATATTATTAGGGTCTGCCACCCTTAAAGAACCTCTCGCCCAATAACCTCACAGATATTATTAGGGTCTGCCACCCTCCTTCAGAAATATTATTAGGGTCTGCCACCCTCCTTCACATATATCATAATAGGCATACACTTACCACTTAAGGTAAGTGTATTAACTAATCACATCGAGTATGCACACAGCCCCGAAAACATAACAAGGAATGGGGCTAGAAACTCACCTGGATCCTATTACGCTCCCCGTTAATCGTTATTCCCTTCTTTAATTGTGTGTGGCTAAAAGTTAAATATGTATTTGTTAATTAACCATATAATAATTTAGGTTGGTATTTTAATTTACCAACACACTTTCTAAGTTGGGCTCGTTTAGTTCAGATGGGTTATGGGCTTAAAGTTTGTGGATTTAGTTAGGCCAGGCCCACTGTCCATTAAATCACCTAGGTCCAACTAAATTCAGGCCAAAACAGAAACTGGGTCCGCCACGAACATCTTGGCAAAGAACCTATGCTGACCGAGATCCCAGGTTTGACCGAGATCTCGTGTTGACCGAAATCCCATATTTGGCCGAGAACATGGGTTGGCCGAGAATTCCAAAGAGTGGCCGAGAACCCTCAGGTTAGGTGTGTTCAGCTCATCTTTCTATCTTTATCACTTTTACCTAGCTCAATTAACTGTTTTATGGTTCATATCATGAAATTTAACCACCCTTTCTATTCATACTAACCGTTTTACACCCGTTAGAATTTCCTTAACGTGATTTAACCCCATTTTAGGTATAAAGTTTAAACCTTCAGGCTAAAAATGTTCAATACTAGATCTAGGGTTTCTTTAAATGAGCCGTTCATAACCATATGCTTGTTAAGTCCATTTTATCATCAAGTTCGCAACTTTATGATTTGTTTGGACCCGATCTACTCTAGGTTTAAGTTTCATGACTATTCGTTCATAAAAACGTAACCTTTAAGATCAAAAACATACCTTTAAGATTCCCCCCCCCCCCCGACTACAGTTACTTGATACGTGATCTTGGACTTGTTATCTTGCTTGTATGATCGAAAATCTAAGGTTACTATGATTGGTTTATGGTTTGGATGATGGCCGACGGCTAGGGGAGGTGTATTTGGTTTAAGTGTGTGTGGGGAATATTATGGATAAGATGGATGGAAATGCAAATGATTAACGTTTAAGGGGTATAAATGGGTTGTACTAGGCACACCCCATACACCCCTTAATATGGGGCGTATAGTGCAATACGCCCCATATTAAGGGGTGTTTGTCTTTTATGTTGTACTTTATATGAGGCGTAATATGCAATACGCCCCATATTAACGTATAATACACCCCGTATTGTACAATACGGGCCATATAGGGTACGATATTACAACCTAGGCCTATTTGACAGTCCTAGGTTGTCACATCGTTCCCTATATGGCCCGTATTGTACAATACGGGGCATATTAGTTCAGTATCTATATTCCGCGTATTATACAATACGGGCCATATAGGTCCAATTTGAATAATTAAGCCATACGGCTCCTCCTTTCTTCTCTATATTATATATATAATATCATACACAAATACATGCACACATAATTCACTATCCCCTTTCGAGAATTAAAACCAAAAAAATAAAATGTGGTGGTTCGAAAATTTGAGTCCTGACAACGAGGAGGAGCCGGGATACGCGCCTAACAATCATCCTAACGCGTTGGGATTACCTGATTTGAACCAGGTTTCATTGTATATTGATATAATATAAATTTGTTAGTTTGTTTATAACTAAGATATGTTACCATTACGTTTTTCAGGAGTATCACCATTACGATAGTCGACCTGAACAGTCTTATGATCAGACTAGCACACCAGGATTACCAAATTTAAACCAGGTAATATATGTTTAATATAAATTCATCATTTGATTTTTAACTAATACATGTTACCATTACGTTTTTCAGGGGTATTTCGCTTACGAGAGCCAACCTAAACAATTTTACGGTAAGCCAATGTACCAGTTACCTATTGGCGGGTCGGATTATGGAGCCCAATCGTCTTCTTCGTACCACGTACTAGTAGAAGTTTCACGGTATAACGAGGGAAACGAACATGTTGGGGGGAACCAGATGATGAAGATAATTATGATGATGATTATATACGCGAGCCGACGGTTTTGTGTAAAACAAATAATGTAAGACACCATATTTTTTGTTTTAGTATTATTATTATTAGTGTTAGAATTTATTATTATAATTATTATATTTATTATTATTATTGTTAGGATTATTAGTTTAATTTTATTATCATCCTTATTTAATAATTATAGTTATTATTAGTATTATTTATAATATTTATTTGTAACTAGTTTTAGATTTTTGAGTCCCGTAAAGAGTTGGAGGAATGGACCAAAAAGAGAGGACGAGACCATGGGTGTGTTATTGTTGTCTAACGGTCAAGGACAAACAGTGTGAACCTTGCATGCAATCGTGGAGGGGAACCCAAACTGAGGGCCACGATTAGGCGTACCGGTAGTATCAAAAATTTTTGTCCATTTAAACTCCAAGGCGGGTACGATTCGTTAGGTAGATGTTGGAGTCTTGAAGTGGTAAACGAGACACACAACCACGATCCCATTGTTTTTTGAGGCGGGGTACGCGGAGCTCCGGGAAATGACCAACGATGAACTTGATCTGGTTGCGAGGTTATATCAGAACGGTTTGAAACCCCAACAAGTTCAAGATGCCGTAAAAGCCCAGTTCCCCGGTTGCCAACCATCACTCAACGATTTATACAACTACTTATATAAGCTTAAAACCGAGGAGAGAATTGGTGATACCCCCATGAAGATAGTTGAAAACTTTCATAGTTTTACTACATATATATATATTTGGGTTTATGATATTTATTAAATTTTTATTTAATCTAATGCAGGTACTTGAACACTTTTTCGATAAAATGGTTTCGTGTACTATACCCGGGAGAATGCTTCCAACGACAGGACAGAGGATATTTTCTACTGCCATAATAAGTCTCATAAAATGTGGCGTGCATTCCCGAGGTGTTGTTGATTAACACAACGTACAAGACCAATATGTACGACTTGCCGTTGGTTCAATTTGTTGGTGTGACGTCGACATCAAAGTCGTTCTGTATTGGCCACGCATTTATTATTAGGGAAAAAGAGAAGAACTTCACATGGGCACTCGATAAACTTAAAGAATTGCTCGAGGATCGTATGGAGCCACGGGTGATACTGACTGACGCGGACCAAGCCCTTATGAATGCGTGTGATGTAGTCTTCCCTAATGCCACCAAAAATTTATGTAGATGGCACATCTCCGAGAATATAAAGAAAAAGTTTAAAATTCTATATAGAACAGATATCTGGGAGGACTTCGCGTACTGGTGGAAGGTTATGTATCAGTCTCTCGACGAGAGACAGTCCTAACCAGTTGTCTGATATTCCGGTTATAGCCATCGTGAATGTTGGAGGTAATCACTGGATCTATGTAAAATTGGAAGGGGATTTCCCTATGTCGTGGCCAATATCGAATTGGGCAAGGTACGCGCAACCGGATGCACTAGAATGACAAAAGGTTTTCGAAGACCGCATAAACGAGTATACCAACATAAGTCAATCTTGGCACGCCCCGCCTATGAAATTTTATTTAGATTGACATATTTCTGTATAAAAAGTTGGAATATCGTTATGCATATTTCAGAATATAGATTGACATAATTCTATAAAAAGTTGTACGAGTGAGTGTGGATAATAATAATAATAATATATAATGATAATAAATAATTTAATGATAATAAATAATTTCAATAATATTTATTATTATTTTTTAATAATACAATAATATTTATTATTATTACAATAATATATAATTATAATAATAATAATAATAACAATATTTAATAATAATAAATAATTCCAATAATATTTAATAATAAATAATTACAATAATAATAATAATTACAATAAAAACAATATTAACAATATATAATAATAATAACAATAATAATAAGCATAAGGGGATGCAAATAGGGGGTTAAAAGGGGATATATATGCCCCATATAATATTATACGAGGCATATAATGCCCCATTTAACCCTACGTGTTGGTGCATAAATGTCAGTAGTTCATAGTCTAGTGTCTGTAATCGAGTCTGTAATGTTATTTATGTTTTTGTTTAAGCGAAATTGTTAACAAGTTCGCCTAGGCGAACTTGTTGAACAAGCGAAGTTATGGACAACTTCGCCTGAACATGCCAGGCGAAGTTGTCGTGTATTTATATATAGGTTACGGGCTGTTTAGTGTTGATAGTTGTTGATCACTGTATCGTGAAGTTAGTCGTTTGAGTCGATCGAGTCGACGAGAGTCTGTATCAGTGATTCATATCACGTGAGTTCGGTTATTAATATATAACGTGTTTCGGTTTGTTCGTGTGTGTTTGTTTGGTTTGCTTTCTACGCTCGTAACGATCTACGCAGGGATTCCGCACCTGAGTAGACCGGGATATCTCGTGTGATCCGTCCAGGGAACCTACAATTGGTATCAGAGCGTTTGCTCGATTGTGTGGTTCGGGATATTCACGCGGGTGTAGAAATCGTCCCGTTTCGACTATTCGCGGGACGTGTTTTCTGTGTTTTTGATCATTCTTACCTCCTACCATCCGTTCAAGCCTTTACACCGTCAAAAACCTCGTTAAAGTCCGATTTACAGATCTGCAGAAACTTCGTGTTCATCAGGCGAAGTTGCCGTCACTGTTCGTAGGGTTTCGGCGAAGATATAAGGTTAAGCGAAGTTATCCACAACTTAGCCTACCTTCTCAAGTTCGCCTATTTAAGCGAAGTTCTCTACAACTTCGCCTACCTCTTAAGTTCGCTTACCCCAAGCGAAGTTAAGAATCAGCGAAGTTCGTCAACGAAGTTCTTCAGCGAAGTTCTCTACAACTTCGCCTACTTCAAGCGAAGTTATCCGTAACTTCACCTACAGTACATTAATAAAAAAAAAAATTTCTTAATTTTTCAGGTTTCTTACTCTTCGGGAAAGATGTCGTCGATCAACATCTCTGAGTTAGTGAAGATGGAAGTTGAAGCAGGGTCAGCTACCAAGGCCCCAAGATTACTGAAGGGAACCGATTTCGTTGCATGGAAGGATCGGTTCATACAATACGTCAAATACCAGGATGCGAAGATGTGGGTATGCATCCAGGATGGTTATATTCCACCAGTTATGGAGTATGAAGGTCGTGATCAAATTAAAAAGTATAGTAAAATGGAAGAAGAAGAGAAAAAGATGTATGAGGCCGAGAGCAAGGCTCATGCTGCTATTACTATGGCTCTTCCTCAAGAGATCCTTCATACGTTCAGAAAGTATACATCAGCAAGAGAGCTTTGGGAAGCTCTTGAGAACAGATTTGAAGGGAATGTAGGAATCCGTGCTTCAAAGATAAAATTGCTCAAAACCCAGTTCTCAGTCTTCAAGTATTTGAAGAATGAATCCTTAGATGATATTATCACTCGATATTACCATCTGATGACTGAATTGAGCAACTATTCAATTTCCTACCGAGAAGAAGAAATAGTTGAGAAGCTTCTAGATGCTCTCCCACCAAAATGGGAGATGTACACTGTGCTGATGAGGGAAGACAAGGACTTTCCCACATATGATCTTGAAACGACAGTCAACAAGCTCAGAACCTTTGAGCTTAACATGGTCAGAAAAGAGACACCTATGGATCAGGTTCAAGATCCAGGTATGTATGGAGCTAAAGTCAACACTAGCTCAGGATCGAAGACTGAATCTGCTGCCTACTACACAAAGGGAGAGTCGGGCCCCAACTCATCACATGAGGGGCATGTGTCAGTTAACTCAAATGGGGATGTTTGCTATGTAGCAGCTGGATCGAGTGGTTCTCAACCCCAGGTAAGAAAGAGTAGTTGCTCTCCAAGTTCTCCCAGCAACAACTACTCCAAGATGCCTATGAGTGTCAAGTCTGCTGAAGAGCAGTTTGGTCTCTATGCTTCTTTCATTGCTTCCTATGAGAACTACATTCAAGGGAAGATTGTTGATCCAGCTATGTTGGATGAAGATTACGATCAGATTGATGCTGACGACATGGAAGAAATGGATTTACAATGGCAAATGGCCATGATCGTGAGAAGAGTAAAAAGGTTTATGAGAAAGACGGGAAGGAAGTTTGTCGGTGGAAAGCCGGGGTTTGACAAGTCAAAGGTGAGATGCTACAATTGTCAACAAAACAGTCACTTTGCAAAAGAATGCAGGAATGAGCGTGTGGAACGAAGTCAGGGTAGGTCTCCACAGCAAAGTGAGGGTAGAAAAGATTATAGTGCCATGATGTCTAGAGCAGATGGAGAATACAACTAGAACCTGCTTTCTAAAGAAACTTTTGAGCAGGCAAATTTGGCAAAGGTAGAAACTGAAGAAAGTGAGAAGGTTACTGGAGAGGAAAAAGCTCTAATGGCAGACGTTAATGACCAGCTCTCCGAGGTATGTTCTAAACCAACTTGTTCAAAATGTGAGAACTTGTCTGAGCAACTAGCAACCATAACTGATCAGTATGTTAGGTTGGATGCTGAATTTAAAACCTTAAAAGAAGATCATCACTTTATTAAATCAAGAAAAAATAATTATAAAATTAAAATAAAAGCTTGTGAAAAAGATGTTAAAAGTCTAAAAACAAAACTTGCTGAAAAAATTGAAGTGATTGATTTAAGTTATGAAGTTTTGGAAGAAAAGACCAAACTAATTGCTGAGAGAGAAAAACAGATTGCTGACCACCAGGTGAAAGTGGTGGAACTGAATCGAAAACTGGAGCAGTTCAGAAATTCTTCTGCTATTCTTGATCACCTTGTTAGTGATCAAGGTTCCTCTGCTAAGAGAGGAGGAATCGGTTATCATGAGGTTCCACCACCGTACAATCACAATTACACTTTTAACCCTAGTGTTCAGAAATCTGTTGATTTTGAGGTTGCTCAGACAGTGCCAATTAAGGTAACTGTTAAAGAACCAAATGTTAGTCGAGGCGAAACAAGTTCGCCTGTTTCAAGTGTTGAAATTTCTGTTCAAAGTCCAGTCTCGTCAGATTCGGATAAGTCATCCGAGTCTGGTAAGGCAAAAGAGGAGGTTGTGTTACCCAAGAGTGGAGAAAAAGATAAAACAAATAAAAGGAGTACTCCACTAAACCCGTACGTCCCACCATATGTGAGACGAACGGGCGGTAATATAGCCTCGACATCTAAAACACCGGTTGATAAGAAAGTTGAGCATAGGTGTTGCTTTAGATGTAATCAATTAGAACATTTTGTTGCAAATTGCCCTCTGAAGCAGCGATTCAGAGGTGTAAGGACTACTAAAGCTGAGAATAAACCTAATAGTAATTATCATGCTGCTAAAAATGAAAACCACTTAAAATTCAAAAATGTGAATAATTCAGGTTTTCATAGAAACAAATCTCAGTTTTACACTTCTAATAACCAAACCACAAGCTATAATTCTTTCAATTCTCAAAGGTTTGGAAGGCCTCACAATCAATCTTCAATGAGATATCCTAATGGGACTTACAGGAGTTACCGAGATACTAACTTTGGAAAGCCAAAGTTTGGGATGTATAGATCCAAGACCAATTGGTCTTGGGTCCCTAAATTCTAATCTTTTGCTTTATTGTGCAGGAACAGTTGAACAGGGCTGCCAACAATCTTTGGGTTGTAGATAGCGGCTGTTCCCGGCACATGACGGGTAACAAATACTTGTTACACGATTTGAAACCTGTTCAAGTAGGGAGAGTGAGCTTTGCCGGTGAAAGTGGTGGCAAGATTACTGGAATGGGAACGGTGTCAAACGGTAAGATGACTTTGGAGAAGGTTAACTTTGTAGAAGAATTGAAGCACAATCTGCTGAGTGTGTCGCAGATCTGTGATAAGGAGTACAGCGTTCACTTTACGAAGAATGAGGCGATCATGTTGAAACCTGGTTTTCAGATACCAGAGGAGTGGATTTTGATGAAGGCTCCACGTGAAAGAAATACATACATTATGGATATGAGATCAACTGAAATGGCCACGGCAGAATCATGCCTTATGACAAAAGCGAGTGAAACAGAGTCCGAATTGTGGCATAGGAGAATGGGGCACATTCATCTTCGGAAGATGAACCACATTGTCAGGAATGGACTTGTGCTGGGCGTTCCCTTGAAGAATTTCAATTTTGAAGATAAATGTATAGCGTGCAAGAAGGGAAAGCAGCACAAGAAATCCCATCTCACCAAGAACGTCAATTCAATTGCCAGTACTCTGGAGTTGCTTCACATGGATCTCTTCGGTCCCGTGAATGCAAAAAGTCTAGGAGGAACTTCTTATTGCTTGGTGATCACTGATGACTACTCACGATATTCGTGGGTGTATTTCCTGAAATCAAAAGACGAAACGGCTCAGATGGTGAAGAATTTGATTACCAAAGTTGAGAACGTTATGGATAAAAGGGTTAAGTTCATCAGGAGTGACAATGGAACGGAGTTCAAGAATTTTTAGATAGAGATCTTCTGCCTTCAGAGAGGGATTGAACACCAATACAGCGCTCCGTATACACCGCAACAGAATGGAGTGGCTGAAAGGAAGAATAGAACATTAATTGAAGGAGCCAGAACTATGCTGGCTGATTCGAAGCTTCCTGTGGTGTTTTGGGCTGAAGCTGTTGCTACAGCCTGTTATGTTCTGAATAGAGTCTTAACTGTTAAAAGACTTGGTAAAACGTGTTATGAGCTTATGCATGGGAGAAAGCCCAACTTGAGTGGTCTTGAACCATTCGGGTCCCCTTGTTCGATTTTGAAGACAAATTCTAAATTTGGTGAAGTAGCCGATGAAGGAATCTTAGTCGGTTATGTTGTTGGGACTCCCAACAGACGTGTCTTCAATACATCGACCAGCAAGGTTGAGGTGGTGTGTAACACCGATATCACAAGTTACCAAACGCCAAAACCAAGCAACGGGCCTGCTGAGTTTTTCGACTATGTTAAACTTTTTAAGTCTTTTAACATACCGTATTTGGATATTGCTGAAGAAGAAGAGAGAGTTGCTACGAAGATGATCCTTGATGAGGAAGAAAATCTATTACAAAGACAGCTGATCGATAAATGTCAACCTTCCTCATCAAATGCTGTCGATACCCCTGTTGCTTCGACTGAAGAAGAATTTTTCAATCCATTTCACTCTCAGCATGAAACAACCATTGACGAGCTCTCTTCTAACTTGGAAGACAATTTGCATGTCGGTTCTGTTCCGACCACGAGAATTCATAAAGATCACCATTTGGAGAATGTGATTGGTGATGTGTCCTCCGGTGTACAAACAAGACGTAGCTTGAATGAGCACACCTGTGTTTACACAAGCATCAAGGAGACAGGGATAATCAACGAATGCTTGTACACCTGCTTTATCAGCCAGATTGAACCGAAGAATTATCAAATGGCTCTCAAGGACAGCTCGTGGGTCGAAGCCATGCAAGAAGAGTTGGCTACGTTCAAGAAAATGGAAGTATGGGATTTGGTTGAAAAACCGAAAAATGTGCATGCGATAGGCACAAAATGGGTGTTTAAATGCAAGAGAGATGAGAAAGGGATTATCATAAGAAACAAGGCGAGGCTAGTTGTGAAAGGATTTAATCAACAAGAGGGTATTGATTATAATGAAGTGTTCGCTCCTGTCGCAAGGTTGGAAGCCATTAGATTGTTTTTGGCGTTCGCTGCTTATAAGAAGATGAAGGTATTTCAGTTGGATGTGAAGAGTGAGTTTCTGAATGGGAAAGTTGATGAGGTAGTGTATGTTGAGCAACCTCCGGGTTTTCCTGACCCAGACTTTCCTGATCACGTGTACAAGTTGAGCAAGGCATTGTATGGACTACATCAGGCACCTCGTGCCTGGTATTCAACTTTATCAGATTACTTGCTTGAAAATGGTTTTGAAAGAGGGAAAATTGATAGCACGTTGTTCGTTAAGAGAGAAGGAAGCGACTTCCTGCTGGTGCAAGTCTACGTGGATGACATTATCTTTGCTGCATCAAAAGTCTCCATGTGTCAGGAGTTTGAGGATGTCATGAAGAAAAGGTTTGAAATGAGTGCTATGGGTGAACTAACTTTCTTTTTAGGATTGCAGGTTGATCAGAAGAAGGATGGGATGTTCATTCATCAGACCAAGTATGTCCAGGATGTGCTCAAACGCTTCAAGATGGAGGACAGCACTCCATTCGACACTCCAATCTGCGTCAATCACAAATTGGGTGCTGAGTCAGACGGTGATGCAGATGTGGACCCAACTCAGTATCGGGCTATTATAGGTTCTTTAATGTACTTAACTGCTTCTAGGCCTGATATAATGTTTGCTATTTGTCTTTGTGCTTGTTTTCAGGCAAACCCAAAGGAATCTCACATGAAGGGTGTGAAGAGGATCTTGCGGTATCTCAAGGGCAAACCGAAGCTGGGGTTGTGGTACCCGAGAGGAGGAGACTTGGAGCTAGTCGCTTACACAGATTCTGATTATGGAGGGTGCAATCAGAGTCGGAAGTCAACAACTGGAGGATGTCAGTTTCTTGGTGGCAGATTGGTGTCGTGGCAATGCAAGAAACAGACTTCGGTCGCAATTTCAACCTGTGAAGCAGAATACATGGCAGCATCCAACTGCTGCTCCCAGGTTCTTTGGATTCAACAACAGTTGCGCGACTATGGTCTGAATTTCTTACTTACACCTATTTGCATTGATAACACAGCTGCTATCTCAGTAACTAACAATCCCGTGAAGCATAGTAAAATAAACATATTGACATACGTCATCATTTTATACGGGATTGTGCTGAGAAGAAACTGATTGTGCTTGAAAAGGTGGATACGCTTGATAATTTCGCTGATTTATATACTAAAGCGTTTGACAAAACGAGATTTCAAAACCTTATTGAGTTGAATGGGATGATCAATCCCGAGTAACTATGTTTTTCAAGTTATATTAAAAAAAAAAAAAAATCACTATCGCTTAAAAGTATGTCGGTTACCACAGTTTGAAGGACATGTCTTAGGATATGTTTGGTCCTCAATCCTACTTGTAGAATATGAGGATAGCCATTAACCAGATGACTGAAAGTGACCGGGGCGGTTTATGATGAGTTTTCATTCTTTCGCTTAAAATTAGTCGATCATATTAATTAGTTAGAAGGACACATACAAGTATGTGGTCGGTCCAGCTGATCCATTGGATCTTCGGGATAGCCGTTTACCTGAAGACTTTGTTTTGGTCGGGGCGATTAATGTTAAAAAATTTTTTTTCAGGGAAATGAAATTATTTTTCAAGTCTACTACTTCGTAAGAAGTTCGTTAGCTATGTTTAACAGAAAATTGATCCAACCTTGGAAAATGATAGATATACTAATTCTGTGTGCTTAACTAGTGAAGTTATTAGGCTTAAAAGGCTTTAGGACAGTCATTGTATGTCATGGTAACTTTTTATGGTGCGTAAAAGTAGATGTGATACAAACTAAAACTACTTGATTTTACGTGGAAACTCCTTACGAGTTTTGCATGTCTTCATATATATCTTTCCGAATGATAGGCAGAAAAGCGATTACCCAGTCATACACGAGCCCGTAAGTGTTTTGATTCCCGTGAAGATAGCGTTTCAAGAAACTGCAGTGATCCAGATTCGGGACTTGCAGTTGGTTACTACTCTGAAGTCTATGTAAATATTTATCATAAAAAAAAAAAAAAAAAAAAAAAAAAACTTATGAATTATTGAAACATTCTAGAGTTCAACATATCAAGACTTCTTAATCATGGAGTAAGAAAGAGAAGGGGAAGGAGATGAAGAGTAATTACAAACTTAATCAGACACTAAGGGTCGAAGTCAATTCAGGGTGACTTAGGGAAAGCCAAATACGCTTTGAGAATAGATAGGAGGCATCATAATCTCTGAGTTGTTGCCCACTTAAATTTTGAGGCTTAATTGAACCTAACTCGTATCACAGAAACGATGAAAACCATCTTAAGTTATTTACCTGCTTACAACCTGTCTCTATATGTCATAATACAGCTAAACACGGATCTATGTGACAGTCACGTAGTTAGTATGATTCCTGTTCGGATCTTTTCTAAAACCGTAGTGATCCCTATCTAGACTGAAATTTGATCCCTTATACTTTAATTTTAAAAGTTTCTTGTACTTAGTTAGTTTTATGATTTTATAACTGGTTACTTGGACTTGATCGTGTTATTTGATTCTTAAAGGGAAGTTTTAAAAGTTAATTGCAAAATGTTCAAATTAAAAGGGTTGATTTTGTAAATATAGGCGATGTTGTTAAATAGGCGAACTTGTGAATAACTTCGCCTAGGCGAAGTTAACCGTAACTTCGCCTGTATAACTTCGCCCCTATATAAGGATTTTCAAAGGTCATCTGTTCATAACTTTCAATATCAGCGAACTTATCTCGATTATCACAGCGAACTTATTTCATTATTATCTGATTTTCTTTCTTCGATTTCAAACCGATTTAAAGGTTGGTTGGGTCATTACATCGTGTTATCTGTTCTTTGACGTTAATCTAAGGTTGTTTCGATAACCGGTTGATAACCTCGGCCGATCGATCCTTAAACCCGATTTCAAACCTAGTTTTCACGTGGTCATGTACAACCTGGTCGTCTAGTTATCCTTAAAAACTTGTGTTTCAGAGTCCTTAATCTCCACAATCGTTAAATTCGCCAACGGCACGTCGTTCGAAATCCTTACTGTCGCCTATTCAGATTCAGGCGAACTTAAGGTTTAGGCGAAGTTATCCGTAACTTCGCCTGAGTCTAAACTTCGCCTGAGGCGATGTTGAGGTGAGGCGAAGTTATCATTAACTTCGCCTGGACCTTTTAAATTTTTAAATTATTAGACGAACTTAAAGATGAAGCGAAGTTGTTCCCAACTTCGCCTCAACTTTAACTTCGCCTATACAGAAGTTATCACAACTTCGCTCATGGTGATAAGCGAACTTGTGCTAAACTTTAACGTGTATCTAACTTGGTTCGTTTGTTGCAGATATGGCTGCAGTAGCAGGTGCTGGAGGTGCTGGAGGCGATGACGGAGATAATCAGAGACAATTCTTCCCGGGTCTCAACATGTTCATCACCTTAGACCCGGAAGCGAGTGGTGTGGAGGATTACCGCGAGATAATCACATTCCTCCTTCGCTCGAGGATATTCCACGCAATCACGACGACTCTGCCGATATCCTTACCCAATATCGAGGATTTCTGGCAGACGGTGGAATACGATTGCCGTGTTGAGCCCCCGGTTATGCGAACAACCGTCAACAATCAAGAGGTTCAGTTCTCATCTGAACAGATACGGGTGGCTTTACGGTTCGGTGAGGAGACTAGGGATGACCCTACGGAGTTTGTGGCTCCGTTCCGTGATGGAGCGTTTTTCCGAATGGGCTATTATGGTCCATTAGGTGATACACAGAGACGGAAGGGGTTTCTGCTTGATCAGTGGCGCTTCCTCATGCACGTCATGATTGTGTGTATGTCTGGGAGGAAGGCGGGCACTGACGGTATGGGTGCGACCATGCAGTCAGCAATGACTGCTCTGACTTATAACAAACGTTATAGCTTTAGTCAGATGGTCTTTTACGAGATCGATAGACAGAGGAGGGCGATGGCTCGTGAGCGGTTCATAATGTATCCAAGATTCATCCAGATGATCTTGAACCATGTGGCTCCAACTTTGCCTCAACGACGCCCAATAAGATACGTGGAGAGTATGAGCAAACGTATCTTTGCTCAATGCCGTACTTCGAGTGCGAGGAGCAAGCCTGAACGTCGTCCAAGGCATACTCCACTCTTTGGGTTCTTAATAAACCCGGGGTATGTGCCAGCTCGGGGGGATGAGTTCAGAGACCCTCAACCACAACAGGCAGGAGCAACTCGAGATGTACCTACTGTGCCTGTGGTGTCGGCTGAGGAGGATGTAGACCTTGATGCTGCATTTGGCGGCCAAGGATTCTTCGACATGGATCGTTTTGATCCACAAGAAGAGGTGCAGGTTTCTGCTGCACAGGTTCGGGAAGTGATTGTTACTAGAGCAGCTACGACGGTGGCTGACTCAGATCTTGACGAGGTTATGGATGAGGCGAGAAGGATGATGGTGAGACGAGAGAGAACGTTAGGGAAGAGAAAGAGGACGGTGGATGATAGTGAGTCAGAAGAAGAAGAAGAAGATATCCACAAGCTGATTAGACGATCAAGACGTGAAAGGACAGGTGCAGGTATGGGAGCTGGAGAGACTTCAAGAGTTGTACGG
Source organism: Bidens hawaiensis (assembly GCF_021521415.1). Lineage (NCBI taxonomy): Eukaryota > Viridiplantae > Streptophyta > Magnoliopsida > Asterales > Asteraceae > Bidens > Bidens hawaiensis. The sequence goes on from NW_027491642.1 coordinate 550,537, forward strand.
TTCGCTCCATCCGCACTGTCAGGTATGTCGATTGTTCCTACCTCTGTACAGGTTACAAGCGCTGCGGATGTTCCCGTGGTGGCTACATCAGCTGTCGGCATCCCATCCATCACACTACAGACGACGACTCCGGAGATTGTGTCGTTACCACCTCCAACGCTTACTCCTTCAGAGGTGGTGGCACAATTTGTAGAGTCTACCGTCGTTGCAACTGCAGGGTTGTCGGTCACGATACCACCTGCGGTTACGTCCACAACTGCTTCTGATGTCCCGGTTACATTCGAGATCCCTGCTGAGTATACTCCAGATACATCTAACATGAGGTTTGATTTTGATGCAACCCTCTCAGACTCGGAGAGAATAGCTGCACTTGAACGGGTTGTGGCAGAGCAATCAAGGATAAACTTTATCCAGACCCAGGCTATTCAGCGCCTTGTAGCAGAGAATCAACTACAGTCGTCCCTCCTGGTTGAACATGGGCGAATTATAGATGCTATGAAGGAGTTCTTGGCATCTCAGGGGGAGACAGGCTGTAGAGGCGACGAGTTAAGGACGAAGAAGAGAAATGACAGAGACGATGATCCCAATGCACCGAAAGGTGCAGGTGGTGAGTTGCCAAGAACTACTCAAGCTCTTGGGACTTCCACAGCTCAGAGGGAGTCTGCGGGTGCAGTTGGTGGTGATGAGGTGGTGATGGTTGATGATGATGATGATGATGTGATCGATGCGTTGAAAGAATTGGATGATGATATGCTAGAGGATGATGTGATGTTTGATGATGATGTGCTGCCTATTGAGGAGATTGAGAAGATTGGAGCACAGATTGTGATTGAAGATGAGATTGAAGAAGGTGAAATAATTGAAGAAAATGTTGAACACGAGATCCCAGATGTTGAGAAAGCCGATATGGGTACTGAGATGGAAAATGATGAGACTGAGTGCGAGGAGCAGCCTAGGTGGAAGGAAGGCTGTGCTCACTGGTTTATTAAAACCAAGAAGCCTGCTGTTCCAACCATGTTCAAGAAGAGTTATAATATCAAAGGCTATGCTGAGTCGAAGAAAGGAATTATTTGTTGGCTATATGATGAAAAGATAAAGTTGTTTGTGGTGAAACGTTTTGATATGATTCAGTATTTTAAAAGAACGTTGAGATCTCTCAATACATTGCCGGAATGTGAGGTGAAGGATTTGGCTAGATTGGGGCTGATCAATAGAAGCGACGACAACATGGCAAGGGTTATTGGGAAGATCGTGTGGAAAGAAAGCATAAAAGAGAAGAAGTTTGAGTTTTAAAGCCGCAGAAGGGAAAGCTAGTGGAAGATAAAGAAAGGGGAATGAGAGCAGATGGCAAGCCATGGATGGTAATGAAGTATAAACCGATTCGATGCATTAAGGAGGTTCCAATGAAGATTATGCCTCAAGATGTGTTGAAGAATCTTAAATGGTGGTATGTTGATTGCCAGACTGCTGAAGCCGTGATGGAAGACGAAGACGAACAAGAAGTGCTGAGGGTGTATGATCCGATGCATCTTGTTAACTTATCGAAAGCTGATCTGCAAGTGTTGAATGAAAAGAAGATATTCTATATTCCTGCTTGGAAAGACGAAGCGAGGAAGTATCAGCGAGTAGTCACGGTATGTGTAAGAGAAGGAGTGCATGCGTGAAGATTACGAGACAAGTGCTTAAAGATCAAGATATGAAGCTACTGCCAAGGGGGAGTCTGTTGGTGCATAAATGTCAGTAGTTCATAGTCTAGTGTCTGTAATCGAGTCTATAATGTTATTTATGTTTTTGTTTAAGCGAAGTTGTTAACAAGTTCGCCTAGGCGAACTTGTTGAACAAGCGAAGTTATGGACAACTTCGCCTGAACATGCCAGGCGAAGTTGTCGTGTATTTATATATAGGTTACGGGCTGTTTAGTGTTGATAGTTGTTGATCAGTGTATCGTGAAGTTAGTCGTTTGAGTCGATCGAGTCGACGAGAGTCTGTATCAGTGATATATATCACGTGAGTTCGGTTATTAATATATAACGTGTTTCGGTTTGTTCGTGTGTGTTTGTTTGGTTTGCTTTCTACGCTCGTAACGATCTACGCAGGGATTCCGCACCTGAGTAGACCGGGATATCTCGTGTGATCCGTCCAGGGAACCTACACTACGTTTCCATATGAGCACCCCCATTTAACCGTATTTAAATCACAAACCCCCACCCCTATCGCCGACCTTCATAACCACCACCGTCCTCGTCGCCGGCATTCAACACCACCACCCGCCCCGTCGTTCAACACCACCACCAGCCCCGTCGTTGCCATCACCAGCTCCGTCGTCTCCGTCATCCCCCTCATCCCCACCGGCCCCGTCGTCTCTGTCATCCCCATCATCCCCTGTCTCCTTCAGCCCCCTCATCCCCCGTCTCCGTCAGCCCCGCCGTTCATCATCTCCGTCGTCCGTCTCCGTCTCAGTCATCCCCCGTCTTCGGCTTCCAAACCACCACCATTCCTGTTAACACGCCGTTAGTATTAAAAGGTACGTTTTCGTTATTAACTTAGATCGAATGATTTTTATTCGGGTTTAATTGTTATTCAAGTTTAGTTTGTTATTGTCGGGTTGTGATTATCGTGTTTTTGTTATTGTCGGGTTGTTATTATTGTTGGTTTACATAGTGTGAATGGTTAAGATTGTCGGGTAGTTTGTTATTTGTCGGGTTGTTGTTATTGTCGAGTTGTTATTATTGTTGGTTTACAAAGTGTGAATGGTTGTTGTTGTCGGGTTGTGATTGTCGGGTTGTTATTATTGTTGGTTTACAAAGTGTGAATGGTTAAGATTGTAGGGTAGTTTTAGTTTGAATCAGATCGTTTTAGTTTGTTATTCGAGTTTTAGTTTGTTTGTCGACGCACATGAGGTACGCTTATTGCATTATCGTTTGAAGTTTACTTTTAATTCGTTTATTTTATTAATTAGTTATTTTTTTATATTAGCCACCGCCGCAACACGTCTCTCGTACTTACCGGGCAGTGCGTTTGGATGCCGGCACTGACGCCAGGTTACAGTGCATGAACGGAGGATGCTGGAGATGCATCGGGTGCAGCTGGAGATGCAGTGGTCGACGCTACAGACCCAACGTCAGATTGGCTGGGTCGTCAGTTACCTCGGCGCTACTCAGCATGGTGAGAGGTACAAGGTACCACCTCCACCTCCTTTTGACCACGAGGCGAGCACGTCGGGCGTTCGACGCGGACGGGGCGACGACGTGGGCGACCACGTTGATGTTCACGATGCGGCGTTTACGGCCTCTAGCATCGACGACACACAATTTTATAGTTTGTATATATATTTTTTTTAATTTTGTACAAACTCGATCATTTGTATATGATAATGTTTTAGTTTGATGTATATACGTGCTTATTGTTTTGTTAAAAAAATTTTGTTATAAAAACACAAATTTTTAAACAAAATTATTATATAAAAACAAATAAAAAAAAGAAAGAAAACAGAAAAACAAAATTAAAACACAAAACTAAAACTTAAAACATAAAAAGAAAAATGAAAAAAACATAAAAAAATAAAATAAAAAACATAATAAGACAAAAGTTGGTGGGGTTTTCTAAAAAACCCCTCAATATGCCCCGTATTGAGCTATACGGGGCATATTGTGGGGTTCCCATGGTGTCCCTAGTAAATGACTATTTATACTCGCTTAAACCCATGAACCTAAGGCCCGTCTTTCCTTTTTGGTCCATAATTAGTTCCATCTAATGAGCATACTTATCTTTTCATCTTTCTTACTTATTATTTATTTATTAACTCAAGTAAACTTGTCCATCATAAGAAATAATATATAAAATATTATTATTTGAAATTTTGGGATGTTACATCAAACATGGTTTGTAATAAATGTTTTAAATTGATGTGCAAATAAACACGGGTACTATCTTAGAGTAATAAATATTACAGTTATTGATGTGTAATAAATGTCTTAGATAGAGTTCATCTTTTAATCAACATTAAGATAAAATTTTTTGTTGAATCGACATTGTAGAATTATTTTATTGATTTGGAGACTAATTTCCTTTGTTTGCTTATTACTGTACTAATGATATAAGTTATAAAATATTTTAACATTTCATTTATCTTTGTTAGTCTTTGTATTTGATTCAAATAAGTTATAATGTCTTATAACTCATGTAAAAGTATCATTTATTTATAAGTACAACATTTGCATTTCATTAAATTTATATGATGTTACATATATATTATTGTTTTAAATATGTTCCACCGTGTGTAAAACGGGTACTATCCTAAATCAATATTGGAATCTAATTATCTGTTTCTTTTAAGATATTTGGATCACTTGAAGCTTGCTAATGTTATAAAAGAAAGGACACATTTGGATTTGGAAAATGAAGTTAGTGATAAATATTTTTCAAGATGCTAATATTTACTTCCTACTTTTGGTTAAAATAATAAAATAAATTTCATATTTTTAAAATGTGTCGTTATTGGTTTAAATAAATAAACTAATAGAAGGTGGAATTTGACTTTAAAAGATAGAATAAAAGGTGGAATGGGCCTTAGGTCCATGGGCTTAAGGGAGTATAAATACCCTTAAACCCTAAACCTTTCCATTTCTATCCATAGCCTACACCTTGGAAAACACACACAAACCCGAACCAAGATCCAAAGGCGAAAACCCAAGCTTGTTGGTGCTGGAACGTCGTGACGGACCAAAAAAACATCAAAGACCAGCTCGTGCTCGAATACCGACTCGTTTAAGGTACATTTATGACTTGAACTAGTTCGTTTAGGTTCGGATTTCGTCTAGGATCATAGATCTGTATTAATATGTTAAAAACGAATCCAAAAAAACAAACCTCACTAAAATACATTAACAATTGATGGGTCAATCATTTGATTTAGAAACTGGGTTTAGACATGGATAAATCGGACCTTCTAAACGTGGTTGTTAGACAGATTTGATGATTAGGGTTTGTTAGCGCTGATATTGCGAGTCTATCGGTACCAAAATCATGTAATTTCGTCATGATTTGAAGGGTTATTTGCAGATCTGAGGGTCTGTTGACAGTTTGGGTGTTCTTGGCAATTTTGACTTTAACCCCGAGTCAAAGTCTGGATAAGATGGACGCAGTTCGTTATGATTAGATGCAATTCGTTATGATAAGATAACGAATTAGCCAATCCATTCGTTTTGTCCGGGTAGCAAATTAGTTCAACCATTCGTTAAGACAAAATAACGAATTAGATCACCCGGTTCGTTAACGAATCAAGTGATTCGTTACCCACTAGTTCGCCATGAAAAGATAACGAATCAAGTGATTCGTTACTTGCCAATTCGTTATGATAAGTTAACGAATCAGATGATGATTAGATGACGAATCAGTTAATGAACTAGATTACAAAAGATAACGAATTAGGCTTAATTCGTTAAAGAAAATGGGTTAACGAATTAGAAAATAATTCAAAATCCTAATGAAAAATGTTTTAAGGCAGTTAGTGAAAATAAAATTTTTCCAAGCTGACCTGGCAGCTTAACCTCAGCCAGGGGCTCTGCCCCTTGGACCCCACTAGAGGCTGCCGCCCCTAGAACCCCGCTGCCAGGGGCGCTGCCCCCGGACCTCCGTTCGTTGTGGTTTATATAAAGATAGAAATACGATATGAGTATAATAGTTAATTGATACATGTAAATATTATACAGTTAGCCGTGCACAGCTCAAGAATGGAATAACTATTAACGGTGAACGTACCCGCATTCAGGTGAGTTTCTAGCCCCATTTTCTTGTTATGTTTTCGGGGCTGTGTGCATACTCGATGTGATAGTTAATACACTTACCTTAAATGGTAAGTGTATGCCATGTATGATTTATATGTTATGTATGTATATCTTAAATGTGAATGAAAGCTTGTCGAGACGTGAACGATCTTCGGATATTGCACGTGTTGACAGGGGAGGTATGTATATGACAGTTGAATGTGAATGGTAGATATATGTATAATGTATGGATGTGTATGAATGATCAAAGAAAGTGTATGTTTGTTATGGGTATGTAAAGACAGTATGCACGAAGATGAAGAAAGAGGGATCAGACCCTAATAATATCTGAGGATAGAGAAGAAAGGGATCAGACCCTAATAATATCTGAGATAAAGAAGTAAAAAGGGATCAGACCCTAATAATATCTGAGATAGACAAGAAAGGGATCAGATCCTAGTAATATCTGAGATAGACAAAGGAAAGAGGGATCAGACCCTAATAATATCTGAGATAGAAAAGGAAGGGATCGGACCCTAATAATATCCGAGATAGAAAAGGACAGTAATTTATATAGTATGAAAGTAATAAAGTATGTACGTATGTATGAACTTACGTAATGAAAGTAAAATAGTAAAGTAATTATTATGTGTCTTCGGATGCATAATTGAAGGTAAGTGTATGTATGGTATAATGTGTGATTAACTAGAACTCACTCAGCGTAGCTGACTTTTAGTATGCACGCAGGTTAACAGATTGAGACAGCTGGTTTGAGATGGACACATGGCAGGATTGAAGAGGCTGGCATCTGAAGATTGTCATGACGTTTTGAATGTTATAATTTATGTTATGTTTTAAAAGACAAATTATGGATAATTGTAATGAATGGTTGATGTTTTATATTATTCCACGAAAGTTTTAGTTAACTCTGATATTTAGAACTGTGTTTATGAGTAAATACAACACCAAATGTAGGGCACCGGTAACGGGGCCTTACATTATTATGGCTAAAACCATTTTTCTTCCTTGGCTAAAAAATCCACTACTTTTTGTAAGGGCACAATTGGAAATTGAATTTATATGTATAGAAATGACATTTAAATTGGGACAACCAAAAATGGAAAAATTGACATTTAAAATGGGACGGAGGGAGTACGATTATGATGACTAGTTTGTTACATTTTTTTTTAAAAAAAACATATTAATTTTTAAAATTGTGGTTATAAAGTTATGTTAAATTTTATAATTATCTAAATGTTTTCTTGTGAAATTTTATGATTGTCTATATTTATATGGTAATTATTACATTCACATATTTTGTTTTTAGTTTTACACAATCTTCTAGATATTAATGTTATCATAAACTCATTATGAAATACATTAACATTTTAGTTTAATATAGGGATGGCAATGAAACCCGAACCCGATGGAAAAACCCGAAATCCGACATAAATGAGACGGGTAATACCCGACCCATTAGGGTTTCGGATTAGTTTTAAAATTTTTCGTGGGTTTGGTACGGGTTTGGGATTTCTTATATACCCGATTACCCGACCCGATTACCCGATAACAAAAACCCATTTACCCGATTATATGCCCGATGTACCCGTTATAGCTTATTATATTATATATATACTATATTCCAAACATATTATTTGTCGAAACTTGTTTATGCTAATTATTTGAGATATTTTATCTTTATGGTAACCATCTTTGTAATCAATTAGTTATATTTTGTCAAAAACCCGGCATCTTTATGGTAACCATCTTTGTAATCAATTAGTTATATTTTGTCAAAAACCCGGCGGGTTTTGAGCCGGGTATACCCGACGGGTATTATATCAAAACCCGATAGGAAACCCGAAACCCGATGGGAAAACCCGAAACCCGACGGGTAATTGCCCGATTAAAACCCGGCGGGTTTGGGACGGGTTTGGGATGGACTTTACTAACCGGGTATGGGTTTGGGAATACCTAAACCCGAACCAAACCCGACCCATTGCCATCCCTAGTTTAATACTTAATTAATCAGGTTGCATGGTTTGTTTTGTTTTTCAAGTTCTATAGCAAAATGCTTTTGTTTTTTGACGGAAATTTTTGAAGTTCATACTTGGATAATACGATTTAAATGTTTTCATAACTTTGCTAATATAGACAAGTTTGTGTAACTATTAACTTTTTATTTGACAATGTTACTCTATAATATTTTGTTTAGGCCATCCTAATTTAATATATGGTTGTCTATTTATAAAATTTTATGGTTATCTATATTGATTTTGTTATTTATCTATTTTTAACCTCTGTGTAACACGGGTACTATCCTAGTAATAATTAAAAGATTTATTATTAATTATGGATTTAATTATTAATTAAACCAGTAATTAATATAAAAGGGCTTTAAAAGGTAATGGGCTTAGAGTCTAAATATCCTCATTATAACATTTATTATGAAATATTTGATCCTTTATAATCCACCATCAATACACACTTAAGTTTTCATATTCGGATTCAAGAAACGATTTCACGGTCGTGTAGATCCAGTCAAGCGAAGAAGGAAGCGTAAAGGAATCGAGTATGAGTCCATCACCAACATCCGGACTGGTGAATTTAGATCCAGCTCGTTTAAGGTATGCTTTTATTTAAAAAAAAGGTTCACTTTTATTACTTAGAATTCTATAAAAATCAACACGCGAGTAGATTGGGTTATGATGATCAAGAAAGCTATGAACTTGATCTCAAAAGTGCTCTAAAGCATGGGTCTTGCAAAATAAGTATGGACCGATACCCATAAAGGATTAGTATATATAATGTGTTCGACTCAAAGCGCCTTATTGTATTAGATCAGATGCATGGTTTAGGAGTTTAAAATTTAGAACTTAATTGGTAAAAAAAGGGTCTAGATGCTGTTATTCTAAAAAAAATGGGCTAGGTTCAATGCGGGTGGGTCATACGAATGTACCTTATTGTAACATCCTAAAATTTATAATGTTGAATAGAGAAAGTTACGTTTAGTAATTTCGCGTTATTAATTAATTAATATTGAGTAAAGAACGGATCATGGACTTAGATTAATTGAGATGTGTTAAATGAGAATGGGCCTTAGGTCCATGGGCTTTAAGGGATATAAATATCCCCTAAACCAACCTAAAACCCTAAACCCTCATTTCATTTCCATCATAATCTCTACACACTCCAAACACACACACACACCATAAACGAGCAAGATCCGAGAGAGAGTAAACGTTAGTTGGTATTAGATCTTATTACACGAGATCTAGAGGGCATAAACAAGCTAACCAAGATCGAACGAGCGCTAAAGGTATGTTCTTTACCTTTAAAGTTTACGTAGTATTGAACGTTTTTACTTAAAGGTCCAAGCTTTATAGTATATACGGGATATATATACGACCGAAAACGGTTAGGGAACGTAGTGGGTGATGTCGAACCATAACAAGGGTATTAAAATCGCCAAAATGCTTGATAAAAACCAAACCCGTAGCTGAACTGGGTAACTTCGCCTGCAAAGCCATAACTTCGCCTGCAAAGCCATAACTTCGCCTGCAAGCTTAACTTCGCTTGCAAGCAAGTTCGCCTAACTAATTAACTTCGCCTGAGTTAAGTTCGCTTAAGGTTTAACTTCGCCTAAAGCTAAGTTCGCATAAGGTTTAACTTCGCCTAAAGCTAAGTTCGCCTAAGGTTTAACTTCGCCTAAAGCTAAGTTCGCTTAAGGTTTAACTTCGCCTAAAGCTAAGTTCGCTTAAGGTTTAACTTCTCCTAAAGCTAAGTTCGGATAAGGTTTAACTTCGCCTAAAGCTAAGTTCGCCTAAGGTTTAACTTCGCCTAAAGTCAAGTTCGACCCCAGCCAGGGGCTCTGCCCCTTGGACCCTGCTAGGGGCTGCCGCCCCTAGACCCCGCTGCTAGGGGCGCTGCCCCCGGACCCCCGTTCGTTGTGGGTTATATAAAGATAGAAATACAACATGAGTAGTAGTAGTTAATTGATACATGTAAATATTATACAATTAGCCGTGCACAGCTCAAGAAGGGAATAACGATTAACGGAGAGCGTAACAGGATTCAGATGAGTTTCTAGCCCCATCTATGTGTTATGTTTTCGGGGCTGTGTGCATACTCGATATGTTTGTTAATACACTTATCCTAAGTGATAAGTGTATGCCTTATATGAATGATGTGAAATGTATGAATGATTGCTTGTTAGTACGTGAACGATCTTCGGATATTGCACGTACTGTCAGGTTGTAACGCTATGTATAAGGTAAGTATGATATGTATGCTTATGTGTATGAATGCGATAAAGTTAATAAAAGAAGGAAAGGATGGTTGTATGGTTACGAAGAGGGTACCGGGCCCTAATAATACTCGAGGTATGATGTATGGTTGTATGGTAACGAAGAGGGAATCGAACCCTACTAATATTCGAGAACTAGGGAACCGAACCGTACTAATATTCGAGGAAAGAGGGTACCGAGCCCTAATAATACTCGAGGAAGGAGGGTACCGAGCCCTAATAATACTCGAGGAATGTAGGGCGTAATGCTCTTTATAACGTAAGATATGAAGGCAAGTTAATACAAAAGAAAGTATGAAAGTATGAAAGTATGAATGAAAGAATATAAGTTTATGTGTATTGTATAATGTATGATTAACTAGAACTCACTCAGCGTAGCTGACTTTTAGCATGCACGCAGGTGAGTAGGATGAGGCAGCTCGCTTGAGGAGACACGTGGCACTGAATAAGAGGCTGGCATCGGAAGACGTTCAAGTCTAATGTTTTGTTTATTTTGAAAGACAAGATGTTGTTTTAAGACAAGATGTGTTTTGTTATGAAATGTTTTATGAAAGCTTTTATATTCCGCGAATGTTTTAATTAACTCTGATATTTAGAACTGCATTTATGAGTAAATCCAACACGAAAGTAGGGCTACTGGTAACGGGGCCTTACACTTATGGATGGTTCAATACGGATGACACGTTGCGAATGGTCCGGTTGTTTAGGCTGGATTTAGATCTTGATTCCCTTACATTTCCTTCTTGCGTTGATTGGATCTAAACGTTTTTAGAGCGTTTTTAGAATCCAAGTAAAAAAATAAAATGTGTGTTTTTATGGTGGGTATTAAGAATGAAATATTCCATAAATAGGAGGGTATTCATACTCTGAGCCCACCCTTAGAGCATTCACATCTCATTCTATATATTTTTCCTTATAATTTAGCTAAAATACATCATTCCATAAATTTATCTATCATTTTCAAAATTCTTCTACATTCTATTCCCTATTCATATCCATAAATTAATTCTTTATTATTTTTTCTCTTTTGTCCTTTTATATAATAAATGGTGATTGGGAGATATATGATATATTATATGGTATGGACCAAAAATGAGTCTCTATATTTAGGGATTTACTTTAGTTGCCATATAACTCATCTATATAATAGGAAATGGATTGGAGAGGTGAGTTTGATGGTTTTCTTAAAATTTACCCTAAATTATATGGGTTTGACAACTTTAGAGAATGGACTGAGAATGCTCTTAAACCAATTACCTTTAAAGCTCTTTATTAATTAATGACTTAATTAATAATTAAATCCATTAATAAATATTAAACCTTTCTTTAAATTCAATAATAAACCTTTTAACTATTCTTCTAATGAGAAATACCGTACGTTACAATTTTTTTAATGATTTTAATTTAATTTATAAATAAATTTAGTATTGAAATGATAGTTTATAAATAAAAATAAATTGGTCTAGGGTATTTTAAAGATGAGTGGCGCCATTAAAATAGAATTTTAGAATAGTTCAAGATAAAAATGAGATGACAATTTGCTCATCTTATAAAGTTATTCATATTCCATCCATCAACTCCTCACTATCTTTAAATTTTTTAAAAAAAATCTAAAAACTCACTACAACCCATCGGTCATTTCTCTACCTCACCCAAAAGCTACTATTTATCTTAATTAAATTATTGTGAGCGTATAAAACAAAAATATAATAAATTGAGTGTTTGTGAGTAAGATAAAAAAAAAAAAAAATGATGGATGGGATTTAAAATGTTTTAAAAAATGGGCGAAAAAGTTTAAAAATATGATTTTTAGTTAAATTATAGTTTATAAAAATAGATGAAAAAGATCTAAATCCTTTTACACAATAAATTAGTTTTTGAGTGGGGTTTACTTTCCCACCAAACCTTCATGTCCATCCGCCTATCAAGTTGTATGCAATCACTTCCTTTCAAATGTCAACAAAACAACACACTCAAGATGACAATAGTCAATAAAAGATGTAGGTCATGATAGTGACGCCTAATGTGGGATCTACCCACCTACCAATCAAAATGGTGCATGCAACTTAGGTAATTAAGATTGCAAACCAAATTGGATCGATGGTCACCGACTTACTTTGGTTTTATTGATGGGGTTTTGATACACAATAATAAGCTATCCATAAGTACGTTGAATAAATATTAATCACTACTGATTCTTTTATAATCACTATTGTAAAAAAACTTGTTTGGATAGATTTGGTGAGCATGCCCTCCATTGTAAGGAATTGCCGGGATTCAAGTATCGTCATGACTGGGTTAGAGATGCGTTATGGGATGTGCTTAGACGTGCCGGGATCTCAGCCAAGAAAGAGGCACCTGTTAACTTTTTGACTGATCCGCGTGAGGGAAGATCTACCCAGCGTCCTGCGGATGTTCTTATGTTTGGCTGGGCAGGGGGTAAGCATGCGTGTGTTGACCTCACTGGGGTGTCCCCGTTGGTGGGGCTGAGAGACAGTGGCTTCGTACCGGGACAGACAGTTTTGAGAGAGGAGTCTAGGAAGGTTGCTAAACATGAGACATCGTGTTTGGAGAATCAGCACGTGTTCATTCCATTTGCCTTCGACACTTTTGGATCCCTAGCTCCCGAGGCGGTTCGCTTCTTGGAGCGGGTGCAGAAGGTGATCCACAGTGACTCGCAGAGCCCGATGAACCAAGGATTTATATTTAGTAGAATAGGCTTTGCGATTCAAAAGGGGATAGCGGCGCAGCTTGTTGCTCGCTTACCCATTATCCAGATGTAGTTCGGTTTGTGTTATATATAAAAGGATCAATATTTTCTCAATATATATATATATATATACCGTTGTTTTACTAACTATAAATTTATTTCAGCAACATTGATAAATGGAACAGCTGCCTCAGAGTGGCTATATGACAGTCCAGTCAATTCTGATGTAGAAGCGAAGCTTATGTGATTCTTGGTTGAATTAAGGAATGCGGATAAAATACTTGGAATCCAGGTGTGTTAAATGCTGATAAAATACTTGAATCCAAGTGTGCTTCCACTTAGCCGTATGAATTAGGACACAACACTAACCTAGCATGAAAACTACGAGCTTAGGTTAAGTATAAAAGGGTTTACGTCAGTTTCAATTCGAACATGCGGGTTCGCCGATTGACTCATTTAAGTCATTTATTTTTTAATTTATAATGTTAAAATGTCTTTTATGTCATAAATTAAAGGGGAATCATGAAAATATCAATTTTGACCAATAATATTAATAAAATAAACTTCACCTTTTGAAATTATGAAAATAGTCTAGGGACTTATATTGATTTATTTATTTAATTTCTACCAATCAAAGGACGTGTGTCACCAATCCCTAACGGGTTTAAATTTTTGTTAAGATCTTTGGAAAAGGAATGGAATCTCGTGCCACTTTGTATCTTTTGTGGCAACGTAATTTTACCATTAAAAACATTTTTGTTTTCTAAATTTGAGGGGCTTCTAACGCCACAAATATAATTTGTGGAACCATCTACGCCAAAATTATTAAATCCGCATTGTCGCGTCAATGGATCCAATTTGTTGTGGTAAAAGAAACTCGTCGTACACAAATTTTGATAATATTAAAACATATAATAAAAGGCTATTTATTTAATTTCTTGGCCAAAAGGGAATTTTCTTGATCTTCCCCTAAATTAATTTGGTTGGGGACTTTATGTCAGCTTAAAACTTAGAAAGAGAAAATAAGATTTTGTAACCAAAATGTAATCGTTATATATACATGTGTATTTTTTTTTTAAATTATAATTTAAATATTAACATGCGAAAAAAATATAATAATCAAGTTAAATAGCTCTTGTTTAGGTTAACCCGTAAATATTCGTGTTGTGTTCGTGTTTATATACCTGATAAGATTTTCAGGTTCGTGTCGTGTTTGGGTTGGACCCACCAACCCGCGAACATAACCTATTTAGCACCGCTAGTTTAGTATAAACATGTTCGAGTTAGCTTCGGATATTTATTCAAAAAATGAAAATAATGGTGAAACTGATAATGTTTGTGTTAATCTGTAAATATTCCTATTGTGTTTAGGTTCATGAGCCGGATAGAATTTTTAGGTTCGTTTCAGGTTAGACCCAAAGGAAGACACCCCGTTTACGATCCCTACTTCCTCAACTACATAACGTCCAGAAAATTTTGTAACAAAATTTATACCGAGTTGGCGAGCCCTTAAGAGTAGTTGAAGTGCGTCATGTCTATCATTTGTCACATTACCTTTTTTTTCACCTCACCTCATCTCAAAACAAAATAATACCAATGGGAATACATTCACCGATTTATCCAAACCTCCCCAAACTTTTTTATTATTTGGTTCAGATAAAAACTATTGATATCTAATGTTATTATCATTACCGTAGCTATTATAATGCATTTTTTTGATTATTTTTTTAATTAAAATCAAATTTTGAGACCGTTAGCACAAGTTCACCGTCTATGGTGTTCCCCTTTGCTACCAAACCATTTTTGTATCCTATATTGCATTCAATCATTCATCATATACATTAATTAGTCAGTAATAACCAACAGCAACAAGTAGTATTACATATGTTATTGTGTTTCTTAGGTTTGTGCTTACAAAGATGGGAAGGTGATAATTGATACTGCTGCCGGAGTACTTGGAAAAGATGATCCTCGTCCGGTTCAACCCAACAGCTTATTTCCGGTTTTCTCTGTAACTAAGGCAGTCACTGCTGGTATGATACATTGGCTGGCTGATAAAGGGTACGCTCTCCTGTTGTTATGAACGCTAGACCGTCTAAGCTATGTAAAAGCGAATAATATTGCTAGTGTGCTATATATGAATATAAAAACCGTATGATTGTCTACAATAGTAATTTTATTTTATTTAAATAAAATGATCACCCAATCTTAACATGACTCAAACTCTATAGCTGATTAAACTAATGAACTTAACTATATAAACTTATAATCTATTTAATGCAAACTTTGAACCTCTAATTACTAGATCTTTTTCTCTTATGTGAAACATAATATTCTAATAGGTTTTACGCATTAAAATACGATTTGGGTTGTTTTTAAAACCCGTTCAGACTATTTGACCGATTTCATTTTTAGAACATAAGCAGAATTGAACACTTGATGAATGATATGTATATTAACACCCATGTGAGGAAATTTTATTCTAGGAAACTTAAATTGGACGAAAAAGTTGGGAATATTTGGCCGGAGTTTGGTACGAATGGAAAAGATCACATAAAGGTTGTCTGTTTTTCTCATTTCTCCTTCATTAACTGTAATGAGAATTTAAATTAACTAGTTATTGCTCCTTTCCTGTCTCAGGTTAATCATATTCTTAATCATACCGCTGGTCTACACAATGCTCTTGCTGGCATTTCGGAAAATGATCATGCATTATTTTGTGATTATGATGTGTAAAGCGCATTGCTAAGGTTGCACCTGAGACTGAACCCGGTCGTGTGCAGTTATATCATTATCTATCATTAGGCTGGCTATGTGGTGGAATCATTGAGGTAATTAAGTTCCATGAACCGCAACGATAATCATTTTAATTTTCATTTCATTTAACATTTAATCATTTTTCTCTTATAATATCTTGATATTTTAAAAAATGTACACACATGGTTTTGCTTGTTATTTGTTTCGATCAAGTAGTATCCAAAATAAGGTACTTGAAATACATTATTTTAGATAAAACTCGGTTTTCAATAGATGGAATGATTTATATGCTGTTGAGTGTGCAGCATGCATCTGGTAAGAAGTTTCAGGACATTCTTGAGGAAGCTATCGTGCGCCCACTTAATGTCGAAGGCGAGCTTTGTATAGGGATTCCGCCTGGTATTACAAATTAATCAAAAGATATACTTTTCGTATACTTTTTCAAAATTTAATTTATAAAATTATTGTTCTACTTCCCTTCAGGTGTGGAGTCTCGTGTTGCAACTCTTACGGTAGAAGACCATATCTATCAATACAACATGTATTCACCGTCCTCGCTCACGTTCAACATGATATCGACCCTTATTCCGTTATCAAATACTCTCAATGTTCGTCGGGCCATACTACCTGCTAGCAACGGACACTTCTCAGCTCGTGCTCTGGCTCGCTACTATGCCACCCTAGTGGACGGCGGTGTGGTCCCACCTCGTCACCCCTCTTCACCCTTAAGTGATGAAGTGGACACCAAAATCTTTAATTGCCCGAAAGGGAAAATTCATGACGCGTTTTTGGGAGGTGGAGATTATAATGATTTGACCGTCTCAAATGGGCCCTATGGTCTCGGGTTTATAAGACTTAACGCTGCTGATGGTTCGGTAATCGGGTTTGGTCACCCGGGTTTAGGTGGATCTACAGGTTATTGTGACATAAACAACAGGTTTGCAATTGCTGTGACCATAAATAAGTTGTCTTTAGGTGCTTTGACCTCTGAGATAGTACGGTTCATTTGCTCGGAACTTGATCTTCCCATACCGGAATTATATGACATGTGACTACTTGAGGAGGTTTGATCTATTGAAGATAGATTTGGAGTTGTAATGGTTCACTTTCTTGTTGTTTCCATTAATCGTGATCGACTTCTTGAAAATATTAATAATGTTTTTGAAATTTTCGTTTTGTTTTGGATTATCAGGTTTTAATTTATTTTGACAATGCTTTAAGTTTTAAGTTATTTTTACTAAAATTGATATCTCGTGTATGGTTTTGTTTTATTAAATCATCTGGTAACACATTGATTATTTTGACTGAAGATAATGTGACATACATGACATAAATGCATACATGTTTCTTGTTTTGAGGTGCTCGACGGGCCATGCAACATTGCCTTGTTTGCTGCAGATACAGAGGTACTCGACAGGCGATGCAACATTGCCTACCTAGCCTTGTCTACCAAGAAAAAGAAGGTGTCTGGCAGGGCCTGTTGGGCACCTCTTTAGATGTGGAAAACAAGACACATGTGTAACGTGTTCATGTTTAGGCACCTCCCTCGCCTAGCTGTGACATATATAACTGTATGGTGTTGCCAAATCAGTTTTGAATGAAAACCCCATCAAGCCTAGTGGTATCCGCGCGCGCGCGGGGAGGGTGTCAATCATCTAAATTGTTATGCTTAAAATGGTTTAAAATATTTTTTGTTCAAATTACATGCCTCTTTTGGTTATTTAAATTTACCCTAATAAATTTCATTTGAATTTTGGTTTATTTAACCGTTCAATTGAGTTTTATTTTTATAAACGTTTGCATCATATTTTAAAACTAAAACCGAAACCAAAATATACTGCATCAAGAACATGTCACAAGATTCGGTTCATACAAGCATTACATAAGTTACAATAAAACAACATAAAAACTACGGAAAAGAACACACACGAGTGGCAGAGTGAGAGGGTTCTAAAGCAGGAAACCCTTTTCGTTTTATGTTCAAACAGGACTATGAGCATCATGTGGCCATATTTCAGTTACACAACTTCCACCATCACTGCTTATACCACTAAAGATATCAGGATCAACACCTAGTCCAACCATCATATGTTGCCCGGGAACGTGTAGGCCAGAGTGTGGCCCATGATCATCCCCACGAATGGTTATGGTTGGAGAGACATTTCCCATTCTAGACATGTTTTGACTGTTGAATAGTTGAGGAGTGGTCAAATGGTTCTGAAGGAGGTGGCTTAGGCTAGATGTTAATGAGCCCCTTGCCAATGTATCTTCAGCAAGCTTCACCTGTAAATTTATTAATAACGGTCAGGCATATTAAACTGAAAAGATTAGCTATACAGGAAGGGGACAAACAGTGGCGGATCCAGAATTTTTTTTCAGTGGGTTCACTGTTCGGTCAATTATATGGTTCAAGTTGGCTTGATGCTTAGGGTCATTTCAACGGTTTGGGTTGGTTAAGGTTTATCACGATGCAATAACAAAAGAAAAAAAAAACATTGTCATTGAAAGTTTCGAGGTTTACTACTTGAAGACGATGATTGAAAGTTTTAACGGTTCACTTTCGAAATATCTTTAAATATTTATTATGCAAGTCCCGGATCCGTCACTGGTACATCCACCACTGAAACCTTAGCAGGGAGTTGACAAATGGCCTACCATGGTTCACGGGAGTTAGCGGTGGTGGCTAAATATAACCCGGTGAAGGCGTCTCTTTGAATGATCAATAATACAGCCATCAAACTATGATCATCATAGGAGGAACTTTTAGCAGAAGCCTAGTAGGTTTTGCATATTGAATGGCAACAATTTCTTGATCATTTGTTGAGACTTGAGAAAGAAGTATATTCAATTCATTTGTTGAGTTTTTTTTATATATTTTTGTGGCACTTTGTAATTAATTAAAATAAATAAATAAAAATTAAAATGAAACTATAGTTATACATAGAGTTGTAAAAAGTTTTATAATGATTATGAATTTGTGATCGTATATTAAGGTGTTTGAGACAAAAGATTATATGTTTATAGTATTATTGTACATACTTTTAGCCATGATGTACAGTTATACTTTCATCCACTTTCTCGTTGTAAACATCTTTGTTTTGAAATAACTTACCAGTTAAAAAAAAACAGAAATAGAAGAACAAAACCGACTGTAAGTGGGACTAGAACCTAGGTTCTAACTAAAGAAAGTGGGGATGTTTACAGTAGACTAACATTCAACTTTGTTTATTGGTTCACTTATAATTTAAATATGGGTTCACTCTCATATTTTATATAGACATTCTATATAAAATCCGAAACTCAGTGGGTTCCCGTGAACCCGCACCAACACAAGTAGATCCACCCCTGGGGACAAATCGGTTGAACGGATCGAAATCGTAATGTGTAAAATTTACAACCTTCCAAATCTTTATCATTTCAAGTAAATTAGACTTTAATTTCAATATCATATATACTTTTGTCATCATATTTTCTAATATATTAGGTTTTAATTTATATTAATTAGTTTCCTAGGTAAATCACTTTTAGTCCCCAAAGCGACATCCTAGTGGTTAAGTGGTGTGCCCCGCAACAAAAAGGTTGGGGGTTCAAATCACACGGATTGCATGGTGCATTGTATTTATACTTTGCTTCTTGGATATAACTCTTGACAATTTAGTAAATATTGTTTTGCTTCGATTATGTAAATTATTGAATTTTTATTTTTTAATTATTATTTTGATCACTTTATATTTTTATTCTTTATAATTATAAGACATATAAAAGACAGATAAGTGAGCAACAAGCTATATATAGTTAAGGAAAAAAGATACCTTAGCTCTCAAGGCTTCTACATATGACTTGAGCACTCGGTTGTTGGTAGACGCATCTTTGTATTGGTGCGTAGCAGTCGTGAGTTGCTTGAACAAAATTGAGTACTCTGATCGTAGTTGTTCCACCTAAGATTGGTTCAGATCATTTTAGATGTGGGCTGAGCTGACTAGAAATACATTTTTTTAAAATAACTAGCCTGTCAAGTGCGATTATACAAATTATATGATATTGATTACCGTATAATTTTTTTTATTAAAAATGATTTAGAAGTCTTTTAAGGGTTAAAAGTACACTCTGGCCGGGCCGCTTTTGACATGTTTCCTAATTTTAAACCCTTTTAATACCTTGTATGGTGCACCCCAAATTAAACACTCTTAAGTAAAGGAATTAAAACTGTCTTCTCAAGTTTTTTATGTTTAGTTGGTGTTTCCAAACACGTTCTTGTCACTTAATATATACATTATTAAAATAATAGTAAATACTAAATACATACCTGTTGCTCAAGATCTGTTAACTGTGCTTGTTTTCTTCTTCTTGAGCGCCTAGCAGATTCTCGGTTTGAAACCATCCTGAAATCACAGTCAATTGTATTAAAGTAATATTTACCAATCTTCCATTCAATTCAAGAAAATCTTGACACAATTCTTACCTTTTAATCTTTTTAATATCCAATTTATCATTGCTCTGTTCACATTGACTGGTTTCAATCTCTGGATCATAGTCTGATTGTTCTTCATCACTGGTTGTCCCGATGACATTGTTTTCCCGCCTATTTGGTTTGATTACTGAAGTTGGACTCCCAACTGATCATATACGAATACTCATTAGTCATGAGGTTTACATATCAAAATAGGTGCTTTTTGTGTAGATAAGAGTTTGTTAGGTTTACCCACAAACATTTTTGTCCAAATTTTAATTTTTTGTATGAGCATGTAGACATGTAGTATGCCAAATATGATTAGGAAATCTTGTTTTTTAACATAACACAAATGGATCCATTTTATAACCTCTAACAATAATTAAAAAAAAAGACCAAAAAGACAAACTCTCTCATCTTACTTTTAAGAAAATATAAACAATAAACTACAGGTGATGAGATCCAAAGCGTACCACAAATTGAGGACTGGGAATCCATAGTCATCGTGACACTGGAGTTTTTTGGAATAAGATTTTGAGACCATATAGGATTACCTGTCATTCCACCACAACTTGAAAACCTATTTAAATTATCCTGCAATCCAAAGTAAAGATATTAGGTTATAAGAAATGTTTGACCTCAAATACCACTACCAACACGTTTTGGGCGCATTTGCTGTGGATGAGAGAACTCTAGCGTTAAGCATGTTTTGAAAACTTTCCACCCGAGTAACGCAAAGTAAATCAGACAATATTGGCCGGTATGATGACAAACTTTACAAATATATAGACTATATACATTGATCGAGTAAATTATTATACTATAAGATGAACTTATAAGAAAATCCCATTTTACATATTCAACTTAGTTTTAAACCTTTATATGTCAGTTAGTTATAAACCTTTTATTCAACATGATTCATCAACCTTGTACAATCATCAATTATGTGATACTTAAATGCTTAGTCACTCTTACTTCAACAAAAATTCTTAAGTCAACACGTACAATATACTCAATAACTTTGTAATCAAGACAAATAATAATAGAAAAACCGAACCGAATGTTGATATTGCACAGCGATATCTGGATTAGAACGGGCAGCATAGTTGTTATGCTCATCATTACTGAAAACCACACTGTCAGCAGTGGAGAACATCCCTCCGGCAGGCGAATGATGATCACTCCCAGTAGTTTGCTTGAAGAACTCCTCAAAGTCGAACTCGGAGAAGGTTCTGCCCATGGTGTTGAATGATTCTAATTCTTTTTTGTTATGATTGAAGTTATCCATGATGATTGATTTTTGTGGGTAACATTCATTAGAATCAGAAACAGACATCCACATATAATCTTTGTAAAAAGTTGGATCTTTTTGGTTTCTTCACCCCTAAGGATTTGAAAAAGATTGAGGGGTGTATCTTTATGAGAAAAGTAGGAGAAAGAATACAAAGGTTGAACTGGCTTTTGAAAAGTGAAGTGAAACCAACAGTTAAGAGATGAAGTAGAAAATTTTACATAAATGGTGTGTTTTACATAAATTGTTTCAAAAATGGTATTGGTTTTTAAACCTTTTCATAAATAATGTAACCGTGGTTTCAAACCACGGTTTATCTTCTTTTATTTAGCATGTCAGATAGAATTTCATAAAACAATACATTTTGATTAAAATAATATAAACCGTGGTTTGAAACCACGGATTATAGCCAACTTTTTGGTCTCAATATGTGGTATTAGGTTAATATTTTATGCAATCTGTGGTTTAAAACCACGGCTTGCTTATTTTATTCAAAATATTGTTTTGTATAATTCACATCTGACACACTCTAAAAAATAAATACCCAAACCGTGGTTTCAAACCACGGTTACACCATTTTCAAAATACCTCTCAAAATCATACCATTTTTGAAACAACTTTAACAAACACACCATTTTTGAAAAATTTTAAGATGAGGTCAGAAACACTCACTTTGGTGAGTACGTAACATTGTAAAAGATTCTGTATTAAAGAAATAATTATTGTCACATTTTAATAAATTATTAAAAATTGGTTCTATTAGATTTGTAATTATTTTACTTCTTGTTTATGGTTCAAATTTTGTAAAAATCAAACCGCTAATTATGATTTCGAGGAACGACAAACCAAATCAGTCGAGTTGGTGTGATAGGCGGGATTGGACGGTTTAACCGGTTTGATGATTTATATGTTCTTTTTTTTTCTAATTTTCTTTTCAAAAACCATTAATTAGTTTGTGTTAAAATTTATAAAATGGAAAAGATGGTTTATGATTACAATACAAATACATAATTAAGTAGATATTTTTAATAAATTTGTGACTTGTGAAAATTTATGGAATACATAACATTTCATGTAAAAAGTTGATTTTTCCGTCTAAATTAAGTGTATACAAAACCTATAAATTAACATAACATACAATTGTACATATGACAACATGAAGTTATTTATATTTTTAATTATGAAACATTTATATATACATTTACGCATAGTAAGCATTTACAACATATTGTTCAATTGTGTTTTGGTCCACAAAAAGGTCCAATTAATCCGTTAGAGGATAGAAAGCCCAACTAGCTTCAACAATTTGTTAGGGTATTCTATGAATTCTTAATCTTGATTAAGTTACTCTTTATTAGGATTTTTATTTTATTTTTTTTGTTAATCAAGTTGGGTTAGCATAATAAATTGATGTTACCAAAGTTGAGTCTCATAAAACCATGCATACTCATAGAACAGTGTGCCGTTTTCACTCCAAAACGTCGGGGGCACGCATCTCCCCACCCCTACCCGAGCGTTTTGGCTAGGTATTTTGGAACAAGCGTTTCCTATAAAATGTGTATATGCCACAAATTTTGAGGGTTTTGTGAGAGAGAGGGGGAGGAGAGAGAGACGTTTTTGGGTCTTTTTCCCACTAGACCCAATTGCAAAATGCTCAAAAGCTGACTAGGCGTCACATGGCGTAAAATGCCACGATGTACCTAGTTTTGACTACGCATGGTCTAAGATATTAACAAAACAAAGAATTTTATGTTATAATAATGTTTCATACTTCTCGTTTCGTTCCAAAGTCTTTGATGGTGTTTAAAACGCTTATTTTGTGCTCAAAATGACCTAAAACGAACTACGGGGACTAAAATTGTCATAAAACAAAGTTTGACTGAAAACCCCAACTCACGTGGCGCGTAAACCTGGTCTCAGCCCGCTTCACAGCAGCAAACAGTGCAGCTCAGCAATAAACAAAACAGTTTTTTTAACGTTTTCTGTTCGTTTAAGCTCGTTTAAGGCCCGAACTCGTGTTTTAACCATCCAAACCGACCAAGACTCAACCCATGTAAGGCCCCCCTACATTAGCGTTGGATTTACTCATAAACACAGTTCTAAATATCAGAGTTGATTAAAAGTTTCACGGAATAATAATAATAGTCAACCATTCATTACAAACATTCTCAACTTGTCTTTTAAAACATAACATAAATGAAAACATCGAAACGTCATGACAAATCTTCAGATGCCAGCCTCTTCAATCTTTCCATGTGTCCTGCTCAAACCAGTTGTCTCAATCTGTTAACCTGCGTGTATATTAAAAGTCAGCTACGCTGAGTGAGTTCTAGTTAATCACATAACTTACTTTTCATACACATATACGTGCCCGAAGGTACGCATTACATACTTAACCTGTCCATCATTCTTTCATATACATTCATAACTAACCTTACATTATAAAGAGCATTCGCCCTACATACCTTGGATATTATTAGGGTCCGGTACCCTCCATCCTCGGATATTATTAGGGTCCGGTCTCCCTTCTTTCTCGGATATTATTAGGGTTCGGTACCCTCCATCCTTGGATATTATTAGGGTCTGGTCTCCCTTTCTTCCCTAGTATCATGCCATACATTTCTAAATATATAATTGTAAGTCTCATACGTACATACATCATTCATTCAACATATACAACAATCATATCATCAAACCATTGTCCGGCAGTGCATGCAATATCCGAAGATCGTTCATGCACCAGCAAGCTTTCATTCACATTTAATATATACATAAATAACATACAAATTATACATTTCATACACTTACCATTTAAGGTAAGTGTATTGACTATCACATTGAGCATGCACACAATCACGAAAACATAACAAGGAATGGAGCTAGAAACTCACCTGAATGCGGTTACGTTCACCGTTTATGGTTATTCCCTTCTTGAGCTGTGCACGACTAACTGTATAACAATTACACGTATCAATTAACTATCACTACCCATATCGTCTTTCTAGTTTAATTACTACGCTCAACAAACGGGGGTCCGGAGGCAGCGTGTAACATCCCAAAATTTATAAATAAAAATAAAATAAAGTTTATGATTCGAATCTTGTGTTAATATTTAATTAATATTAAAAGAAGTATGGATTTGGATAACTAAAATGAATTAAGATGGTGGGGATGGGCCTTAGGTCCATGGTCTTTAAGGAGTATAAATACTCCCTTAAACTACCCTAAAACCCTAAATCCTCATTCCATCTTTCCATATTCTTTACACACTCAAAAACACACACATACTCCCTACACCATACACGGCAGCGAACTAAGGAGCAACCCGAGACCCAAACCGAGCCTATGTCTTAATAGATCTTGCACGTACTAGCTATATACAAGATTTGAAGTTCATAAACAAGTTAACCGTGACCTAACGAACACATAAAGGTATGTTCTTCATATTAAAGTTTATGTTTTTGTGAATGTTTAGCCTTGAAACTTGCTATAAAACGAGTATTAAAGTAGCAAACTTGATGTTAAAATGAAGTTAACGAACCTGCGGTTATGAACGGCTCGTTAAAGAAAAACCCTAGATCTAGTTTTGAATGTTTTAAGCCTAAAGGTCCAAACTTTATGCTTTTCCGGGCCGAGTTTTAACTAAAATGATCATGGGAAGGTTCACGGGATTGGTTAGTATCATATCAAAGGGTTACGTGTTGAAAAGGAAATGATTATGGAGGTTAAGAACGAACCCGTAGCTGCTGCTACAAGTTCGCTGAGCAAGTTCGCTCATAATTAAGTTCGCATGTATGCAAGTTCGCCTGTTGTTAACTTCGCCATATAAGTTCGCATGCTACCATGTTCGCTGACAAACAAGTTCGCCTTAATCTAAGTTCTCTTATATATATTTAAGTTCGCTTATATATTTAAGTTTGCTTATATATCTAAGTTTGCTTATATATCTAAGTTCGCTTATATTGAGACCCGGATACCTGGCGACTTGTAAATGTATACATATACGTGTATACACTTGATGGCATGCATCGCAAGGACCTAAGGAGATAAAATACTAGAATGTTAAAATAAAGGAAAACCATAAAAATGCTAAGTAGAAGTAAGCTAATACTAGGCCATTAGATTAGATCAGATGAGTATTGATGCGTGTAACTTACATACAGTTAGCCGAGCTCAGTTAAAGAAGGGATTAACAACTAACGGAGAAAGAAACATAATCCAGGTGAGTTTCTAGCCCCATTTCCTTGTTATTTTTTCGGGGATATGTGCATACTCGATGTGAAGTGTGAATACACTTACCTTAAGTGATAAGTGTATTCTATGATGATTGATGTGATAGTAAGTATAATGTTATGAATGATTGTTTGTCGGTGCGTGAACGATCTTCGGATATTGCGCGTACCGCCAATGGAAATTATCCCTAAGTGGTTATTAGTGTGTGTAAAGGTTATGATGTGAGTTGGTTATTATGTAAATGATGTAATGAAAGAAAGCGTGCTGTAGACAAGCAGAGGTAGAGTGTGATAGAAGTGGCAAGGGTCTAGAAGGGTGTTAGTGGCATGGCGATAGTACGTGGTAGGGTAAGCCTATACGTGCCTTCGTTATTAAAGTGGCATGCCATGAGTGCGTGGTAGGGTAAGCCTATACGTGCCTTCGTTATTAAGTGGCATAAAGTGAGTGCGTGGGAGGGCAAGCCTCTATGTGCTTCCGTAAAACAAGTGGCTAAGACGTAGGGAACAATCAAGTGGTTAGGTGGTAAGGTGAACAGGTTAGACAGTGGACTATGTGTCTTCGGACACGTATATAATGCATGTAATCGTTGTATGGCAAGTTGCATGATTAACTAGAACTCACTCAGCGTAGCTGACTTTTATTATGCACGCAGGTGAGCAAGTTAAAGAGCTGGCATGACGATGGCACATACCACATGGCATGGATTGAAAGGCTGGCATCTGGAGATGGAAGAAATGATGTTCTAAATACGCTATTTGTATTATGGTTTTAAAGAAAAGATTAAATGATTTGTAACGAATGATTGAAGCTAATGTTTCCATGAAAAGTTTTAATAAACTTTGATTTGTAAGAACTGTGTTTATGAGTAAATCCGACGCTAAAGTAGGGCACCGGGATCGGGGCCTTACAAGTTGGTATCAGAGCAAAGTTCGAGAGATTTAAGCATCCTACATGCTTAGACTCGAATAGAGAATGAGATTTAAGAAAGAAAGGAAAGAAGATGCTAGTTCAAGACAGCCATGTGTCACTCAAGCAAGCTCAGTAACAGTAAAGTATATAGTTAATGAATGATAATGTTAACTTCATTGTTAAAGGAAGGATATGTGTATGTTAGGGATATGATTAATTGCTTGTTTGATTGATTAACTGTTTAAAAGTAGAAACTAGCACAAGTTAAATCATAAAAGGGAAGTATGTATAACCTGAGGAGTAATGCAAATAGTTAATTACACTTGATCAATGTCATTAACTACTTACCTTATGATACATGTGCTAAATAATTCCTTGAGTGATGACGTTTGTATTTTCATATTTAGAATACGATGGCTGGATCTAGGGAAATTGTTGGAGCAGGAGGCCGCACTGGACGTCGTGGCAGGCCTCGTCGTGTCCGACAACCTTCAGTTAAAGAAGCTTCCAACACCGGAGATGAAGGAAGCGCAGCTGGAAGAAACCCGATCAACAACGAAGGGGTTCAACTAGATCCTACAATTCAAGCAGCTATTGTTCAAGCTGTAGCAGCTGCTGTGAAGAACATGACTCTGGAGGGGTCTGTTGGAGGCCGTGAAAGAACTACTGAAAGGGCGTGAGGAGATGATAGGAAAGATATTGAAGGAGAGAGAGAGAGGCTTCGAGTGTGGTTAAGTCAGTGAAGGGTGATGATAGAAGGAGGGGCCGAGGTGGGTAGTCATTCAAAGGTTGCGATCCGCCGAAGCTAACTGGTTTGGGAGACGCAATCGCTACTCTCCAATGAATAAACACAATGGACAAGATTATCTGAATTAGCGAGTGCCGTCCCGACCAAGCAGTGGGTTATGCCACTCAGTCATTTGAAGATGAGGCTATGTACTGGTGGGAAACTGTGTTACAAAGGAAGACTCGAGAAGAGATTAAGGCAATGAGATGGAATCACCTAAAGGAGTTAGTGATGAAAAGGTTCTGTGCTGATGCCGAGGTTGAGAGGGCCGTGATGAAGTTTCTGAATCTGAAGGCGGGAAAGATGACACACCGCGAGTACACCACTGAATTCAACCGCATGTCTAGGCTGGTGCCTGACATGGTGAACACTGAGGCGAAATGGATCAAGTGCTACATCAGGGGACTTCCCCAGAAGGTCCGCACGTTGGTCAGGGCTAACAAACCTGCTACCTTTGAGTCTGCAGTTGAGTTAGCACATATGGTTTATGATGATCTGGCGACGGATGATATGGAAGTGGAAGATAAGGAAGGAGGGAAGGGAACCAAACGGTCTGCAGATGTCGTGGAGTATGCGGGGAAGAAGGCACAAAAGATTGCAGGCAACAAAACATGCAAAGTGTGCGGGAAAATGCACTTGGGAGAATGCAAGGCTAGTCCAAACCAGTGCTACCAATGCGGAAGGAAAGGACACATCTCACGTGAATGCACCGAGGACCAGAAATGTTACAAGTGTGGTAAGTCAGGTCACATAGCTAGAGATTGTGGAGAAGACGTGGCAGTGGAGGGAAGAAGGGGAGACGCATAAAAGGATGGTTTATCAGCAACTGAGAAGGTTGCAGGAGAATAAGTGGCTTATCACCGTTGTTTTATGCTAGTGTTGTTTTATGTTACAGTTTGAACCTACGGTCTGGCAAGCTTGAATGATTTCCTTTTATGTTTTTTTGAATGAGTTCTGTTTTCTTGTGATTTCGTATGAATTACTTATGAGTTATCTTGAATGCATGTTGGTTATGAAAACTAGTTGTGATAGGATAAAGCGTCGCCTTAGGCGTTAGCGTTAACATACATACACAACGCCCCTGGAAGGACGAGACGGAACTTGGTACATCAAGGGCCTCATGGACAAGCTACCTCGAGTAGCTAAAACCCATGAACATCACTCGGTGACTGCAAAGTTAGGAGTAAGAAGGATAACCCAGAACGCAAGGGCGATTCAATAAAGTGTGTGAATATAAGAAGTGTTCCTTTTACAAGGAATAAGTTAGGTTTCGGGGACGAAACCTCATTAGGGGGGGGGGGGGGGAGACTTGTAACTGTTAGTACACGGTTTTGCCTCTCGAGTCTTTGTATTTATTATTAACGTATTTGTCAGTTTGATTTATGTAATAAATAATTAATGTTATCTTGTAGTTCATTAATGTAATAGTCTAGTTCGCTAAGGATGTTTAGCGAACTAGATCTAAGTTATTTCCCTCCTGATTCGTTAAGGATGTTTAACGAATCAGGGGGTGTTTCATTAATATTATTTCTTTAAATTTATGTAACGAAGTAGACCCTAGTTCATTAGGGGATGTTAACGAACTAGGTCTATCTTCTATATATAGTGACCTCTGTCACTGTTTAGTAAAAGGTTGGAGAGTTAATTAACGAACCTCTGCCCGATCTCTCTCTCAATCTTCATACTGATATTACTTACATACTTACAACCAATACATACATATATATATATATATATAACGTATTAACTATAGATCAATGGCAATAATGAACTAGATCCGTATTTTAGGTTAATTTATAAACAACTCAGATCTAAGATCTGTGTTGGTAAGAATTAACGGAGATCAAACAAGTGGTATCAGAGCTTTCGGTGCTCTTTTGCTCTTGAATTTGATAGTTAATTCGTTATTATAGACGGTTAAATTGTTATTTTGTGTTAAATTTATGTTCGGGGTGATTTTGAATCAAACTAAAGTTGATTTGGTTTGATTTTGGAAGGATTGGATTAGTTTTGGGTTTGGTAAGTTTATTGTGAGCTGTGGTTGACTGGAATTGAGGTTTGGATTGTGTTTGGATTGTTTAGTTTGGATCTGAGTTTGGCCGAGAAACAGAGTATTGTTTTTGGTCAAATTGGATATGTGTTAAGTGTAATTGTGTTACGGGATTGATACGAGTGGATTCGCGATTGATTTACGAGTATTTTGGTAGCTTATTTGAGCGATTTGGTTGGATATTGAGTTTGTATTACAAATTTATGTTTCTGGGTTCGTGTTCTTCAATTTCCAGATTTCTGGAAATGTTCATTTGAAGATTTGAAGATATGAATATTCAAGTCTAATTCGTTAGCCCATTCAACTTGATTCGTTAACATATTTCACCAATTCGCTATGATTTATAGTTGATTCGTTTAACCAGTTCGCTATTCTGTCTGATTCGTGTTCACTAATTGGTGTGACACGTGTCATACCTCGGAAACTGTGTTATAACAACCTTTGCCATGCGGCATTCGGTGTCAGAGTTGGTTACAAACCGTTTTAACAACCTGATTCGTTATAAGTTGATTCGTTATCAACTGTTGCTTGTTCGTTATCTAATTCGCTACGTATTTCTTAGTAATTCGTTACAGGAAATTTTCTAATTCGCTAAGCTTATACTTAGTGATTTTCTTAATCAATTCGTTAATTTGACTCATTCGTGGACCATCAGATTCGTTGCTTAATTTGTTACTTAATTTCAATTCTAATTCGTTACCTGATAAACCTCAACTTCGTTAAGGTTTAATTCGTTGATCACTGTTCACAGTTCGTTACCTCTACTGTTTACCATTCGTTAAACTTATTTTCAAAATCAACCCTTAAAATTCAAAACTTGTCAATAATGGCTGGTATTTATGCATTAGCTTCTCAAAACATGTTGATGCAACAAATGTTACAACTGGATACCGAGATAGGTTCACATTCAAAATGTCCACGTTTGATGAAATTTAGCGATTTTGCTAAATGGGAACCTCGTTTTCATGCTCATCTAGGGTCAGTTCACCCTAATTGTTCATACTGTTTGGATGAGGTTTACACCGTTCCAATGATTTTGCTAAAAAGGTTATGCTTAAGTTTCAATATAGAAACTTTAATCTATTGAAGGGTGAGACTGTTGAAGAGATGACTACACGATTTAATCATTTGATAGCCGAGATGGACAAGATGAAATTGGAGATATCTGAATTTGACAAGATTGATACTATTAAAAGTGCTTTGCCAAGTTCTTATTCAACTTTCCTTATGATGTTGAAGGAGAATAATTATTTTAGTAATGAGGATTTGACTGCATCTAAGTTTCTGCAAAAGATCGAGGCTCGAGAATATGATCTTAAATGTCAGAAGTCTTCGAATGATAATCAAGATTCTGCATTCTATGGTGGAAGCATGCCATTAAGTTCAACCATTTCACCTATCACTGCTTTTCTCACACAAACGGCAAGTGAAAATGAAACAACTATCTATAGTGATCCACATACTTGTTTCTATACAACTAGAAATACTGGTTTATCTGGAGGATCTGGAAGTTCATCATCATCAAATCAATTCTCATCACAACCAAATGTAAACATGAGGGAGTCTGAACAAAATTTTACCTTCTTATCTGCTTTCATGACTTCATATGAGAATTTGGTTAGTAGTAAAATTGCCACAAGTGATTTAACCGATGAAGATTACGATCAGATTGATCCTGATGATTTGGAACTGATGGATTTAAAGTGGAACATGGCTATGATAGTCAGGAAAGTGAAAAAGTTCATGCAAAGAACGGGTAAAGATCTTCCTTCGTTGAACAAGAAATTGGGGTTTGACAAATTAAAGGTCAAGTGTTACAATTGTCAAGAGTTTGGTCATTTTGCCAAAGAATGTGATAAGCCTAAAAAGGAGTATACCGGTCCTAGAAAACAAGATCAAAACTCATCGGGAAAGAGTGGTAGTGATGCTGGAAAGTCTTCTGGAGGTAAACCTTCGTCTTCTGGATCTCAAGCAATGTTATCCAACGTAGATGGAGATGACTGGTCACAAAGGTTATTATGTGGTAACAATCAAGTAAATTTGGCAATGCTTGGATTTCCTGAGTACTTTCAAGATGTAAGTGGAAGTGAAATTTCTTCTGATGCTGATACTGAGGCTGAGTATGATGATTCAAGTGAAAAGCTTCCAAACACTTTTTCTTGCATGGCAAAGATCAGTGATTCAACCACTTCTACTTGCATGGCTAAGCAAAATGAGGTTAGTAACTCTACATCTAAACTTTCTTGTGTTGATTGTGAAACCATTAAACCTAAGTTAGATGCATTGAAAGCCCATAATGATAGTTTAGTTAAAGAGATCGCTTCGTTGAAAGATAATTATAGGCAATCTTTAACCTCTCAAATGAAATCAAGAAAGAAGATTGAAGCATTGACTATAAGTAATCATGATCTTAAGGCTGAGTTATCGGTTAAAATGACTATCAATGATAAAAAATTTCAAGAAATCTTGAAACATAGATCAAAGATAACCGATCTTGAGAATGAGGTTCTTGATTTAAAGAACAAATTGGGCAAATTCAGAAACTCTTCATTTTTGCTAAATGAAATAATTGAAGTATCTGGTAAGCAAAAAGATTCAAAGAAAGGAATAGGTTTTGTTGAGATTCCACCACCTTTTCATAATGATTACAAACCAAATCCTTTTGCTAGACAAGAAGAGGATGTGATTGTTAAAGAATCTGTGATTCCTGCAAAGACAAAACCAGTTAAACCTGAATTTGTTAAAGCCCAACCTTCAATTCAGAAACCTCATGTTCAAAGCAACAAAGTATTTGTTGAAAATGTTGACAAAGTTATCATTGAGGATGTGTTCGAACCTGAAATCATACACAAGAACAAGAACATTCCAAGTTCAAATCACATACTTTGTGAACCTCATGAATTTGAGGAGGCTGCGTATGGTTCGCACACAACCAAGGTGAAACAAGATACTCATATCAATGTTAAACCAGTAAGGGCCAAGAAATCAGAAAAACCTAAAATTTCTGATGAGGATTTGTTGCGTTTTATAAATCCAACTGTTTCTAAGCCATCTGCTGGTAGTGTATTTAAGTTAAAGGGATAGACACGATGTTCACTAAGAAAGACATTCCAATAAGTATCATTAAACCAGAACTTATTGAGAGTGTATTTCACAATGAAACTTCCAAGATTCAAGATCTTGAACGTCGATATGCTCAAGCAAAAACATTAGCTTCATCTGATCCATTGACTAAAGCAAAGCAAGTTTTAAAACAAGCTAAGAAAGTTCAATTTGTGAAGTCAACTGGAACAGATACGTTGAAAAGTTTTTCAAATTGTTCTAATTTAGATTTCTATTTGAAAAAGAAATCTGAGTTATCTGATGATTTTGCTAAGAGCATGACCAAAAATGTGAATTATCATTCATCCTCTGTGTCACATGTTCCAAATAATTCTCAACATCATCATGCTGACATGCGAAGTTGTTTCCTTTGCGGTCAACAAGGTCATGTAGTAAGAAATTATGTCCAGAAGAACTATCAGAATCTTCATCCTTTTGTCAAGGACCATTCCAAACCGGTTCCTTTGGTAAAGGAAATTCTGAAACGACCTGTATCATATGCTGATGATACTTATATTATGTTCTCAAATGTGCATCCTTGAAAAGTTGTTCATGTGAATGAAACTCATGGTTCTGTTAAACCAAAGTTTATTCCAACCGAACCATTATGCAAAAATGTTAGTTCAAATGTAGCTCAAGCTGCGTATCTAAGACGAAAGTCTAAGAAACCTGTAACTTATTCTCAAGTTGCTGAACAACAATTGAATGCAACTAAGTTTAACTTTTCTCAAGAAAACCAAAAGGTGCCCAAGACTGAGGCCTGGGCTGCCTTTTTGAACTAATCATTTTCGTTCGTGTGTATGTACATCCAAGACCATTTCTGGTGAAAACTGGATCATAGATAGTGGATGTTCTCGTCATATTACTGGGAATCTCGACCTCTTAACAAATGTAAGAAATACTCAAGGGGGTTATGTGGCGTTTGCTGGGAAATCTGGAGGTATGATTACACAAGAAGGAGATGTTTCGAATGGGCATATTACATTTGAGAAGGTTAATTATTGTGATAAAGTGGACCATAATTTATTGAGTGTGTCGCAAATCTGTGACAAGCAATACACTACAGTATTTACAGATAAAGAGTGTTTGATTTTAAAACCGGGTTATGTGATTCCCGAGGACATGGTTGTCATGCGATCACCTCGATCAAATGATATTTATGTCTTGAATATAAGTTCCAAAGTATCAACATCCATCGAAACATGTTTTATCTCGAAAGCAACCGAGAAAGACTCTATTCTATGGCAACGTAGAACGGGTCACATACATGTTCATAAGATGAACTATCTCATGGCTAATGACTTAGTTGAAGGTTTTTCGTTGAAGAATTTTAAGTTATCCGATCACTGTGTTGCTTGCAAAAAGCGCAAACAGAAGAAGAAGTCACATCCTTCTAAGTTATTAAATTCCATTGATACTCCTCTTGAACGACTTCATATGGATTTATTCGGTCCAGTGAATCGTGCGAGTATTTCTGGAGATTGGTATTGCCTGGTAGTCACTGATGATTATTCACGATACTCATGGGTCTTGTTTATGAGTTCGAAAGATCAAACACCGGTTCTTGTTCAAAATTTAATCACTAAGATTGAATCACTATATAAATAGAAAGTGAGGAGAATTCGAAGTGACAATGGTACTGAATTTAAAAATACTGTATTGGATTTCTTTTGTTTACAAAAGGGAATTCATCGAGAATACAATGCCCCATATGTACCACAACAAAACGGTGTTGCTGAAAGAAAGAATAGAATGTTGATTGAAGCTGCTAGAATGATGCTTGCTGATTCAAAGCTTCCTATCCATTTTTGGAATGAGGCGGTGAATACGGCTTGTTACACACTTAGTCGAGTTCTAACTGTTAAGAAACTTAAGAACACAAGTTATGAGTTGTTGAATAATCGTAAGCCTAATTTAAAGTATTTGGAGCCTTTTGGGTGTCCTTGTACGATGTTGAAAAAGGATGTAGGAAAGTTCGATGAAAAAGCCATTGAAGGATATTTCTTGTGGTATGCTTCTCCTAAGAAACGGGTATTTAATTTTACGTCTGGTTGTGTTGAAGAATGGTACCATGTGGACTGTCAAAAGTACACTACTCCTTCTCAAGGGAAATGTCCCGACTGGATGTTTGAGTATGATGGCTTATTTAATTCGTTTACACCATCGACGGAGCAACCAGATGAAGATTTAGTTCGTGCTTATTTTGAAGAACAATTGGTAATTCCAAGATTTGTAAGTTCTAATGATGTTGAAGCTCCAATCGTAGCTCCAATAGAAGAACCTGACAATGAGTTTCCAGTTCTCTTCGACAACGCATCTACTTCATCTGATGATACTCAAGTTGTTGATCAAGTTATCGAACTTGATAGTGATGTTTCATCTCACGATCTGGGTGAACACTTCACTAATTTATTTGAAACTGTTGATGTTCCTGAGAATACCACTTTTAGGATTCATAATTATCATCCAAAAGAAAACATTATTGAAGATCTTGATGTAGGAGTTCAAACACGACATCAAGTTGCTTCGTCAAGTGAGAATAATGTATTATGTGCTTATGCTGACTTACATTCGTCTAGGATTGTAAATCTTGCTAAATTCACTTGCTTTCTATCTCAAGTGGAGCCAACGACTCCTCGTGTGGCACTTCAAGATCCTTCTTGGGTAGAAGCCATGCAAGAAGAATTACAGCAATTTGCACGTTTGGGTGTTTGGGATCTTATCGAAAAACCTGCTAGAGTCAAGAAGGCGATTCCGACTAAGTGGGTATATAAATGTAAGAAAGACGATCGTGGGGTAATTGTGAGAAACAAGGCATGTTTAGTGGTGCAAGGTTTTCATCAGCAAGAGGGTATTGACTACACTGAAGTATATGCTCCAGTTGCAAGATTAGAGTCGATTCGAATCTTTCTGTAGGTTCCCGCGCGGGGCATCGCCGATCGATACGAGATCCGCACGATGTCTAGGAGTGCGGAATCCTCCTAGACTCGTTTATGGTGTAGAAGACGAAGAACACGATTACACACAAACACATATACGAACAAACACACGAATGGGATAAACAAATCTGCAGATCCTTTATAATAATCAAAACCACGTTACATACCGAACATAAACCAAAACACGTCCGACCCGAGGTGAGCTCTACCTCGGGTCGTCCCACACGACTCTCCCTCTCTGTTTCTCTCTAGACAATTGAACTTTAACACTCAAAACTCTAACTTTTCTGGATACTCCAAACCTAAACAAGACACGTATATATATATCGAAACAACTTCGCGGGCTTGGGCTTGGGCCAGTAGGCGAAGTTGTTATAACTTCGCCTATGGCAGAAGTTGTTCTAACTTCGCCTACGGCAGAAGTTGTTACAACTTCGCCTACGGCGAAGTTGTTATAACTTCGCCTATGGCGAAGTTGTTCTAACTTCGTACTTCGTTTCAGCTGATCAGAATTGCATAGCGACGGTCACAAAATGCACCAACAGACTCCCCTTTAACCGTTTCTCTCAATTCTAACAAACACAAAAGATCATCTGTTACAAAACACGCACCAACAGACTCCCTCTTAACTGATGATCTTCTGTTTGCTCTTCAACCAGCCGTGTCTGAAATTGTCTTGTAGCTTCACAAATCTACCAATCACCCAGCGTCTTCCATATCCGATCTCCCCTTCAGTGTAAGCTTCTCCGACTATATAGATTGAGGTCTTTGAAATGCATGCATCCCCGTGCCTAATTGATCATCTCAACCAATCACGTGAGTCCTTCTGACTTCACAACACGTGAAGTTGGGCTCCCTCCACAACTTCACAAACACGTCGGCATACGATAAGGTTTAATCTTCAACTACTCAACATCAAGTGATCAATTTCATCACAAAACCACCTTGACAGAATCTAACACACATGACCATTAATTAATCCAAAGCATCTTCAATCACCAGGGATAACGATCAAGAACATAAACACTTTAATTCCCGATTAAATCCAACTTGTTCCAGAATTTTCACTTTAATAAATAAGCATCACGTTTCAGGATCCAATTCTCGAACGCATTGAAAATAACATAAATAATATGTTCTGACCGCAATCCAGTAATGACGAAAACCTTCAGTTCAATTTGACTTTCTTCAGTTGGTCATCCTCGAACAACAACAATTTCATTGCCCACAAACACCCAAATATGTGTTAATATCTAGTTTCAATCAATATCCTATTCACAACCTCAACTCCATATCCAGAGTTGACACGTATTTGTTCACACGTAAGACCAAGAGATAACAAGTTTCACTCGTTGACGGAACAACGTCTTAGGTCTCACAATAATCGTGTACACCTGGCCATACAGACGAAAACTCCAAACACTTTTTTTTTCTTTTTTTTTTTTAACTTCGCCTAAAGTCAACTTCGCCTAAAAGTCAACTTCGCTCCTCCTTAACTTCGCCTGTCCATAACTTCGCCTGACCAAAACTTCGCCTGACAGATAACTTCGCCTGAGATAAGCGAACTTGTGAGGTAGGCGAAGTTGTGAATAACTTCGCTTAACCTTATATCTTCGCCTAAACCCTAAAATTTAAGCGACAACTTCGCCTGAACCCCATAACTTCGCCTGCGGCGGCTGTTCGGCCAAAAACGCATCAGAAACGTGCCAGAAACACCAAAACGCAGATCTTGAACCATAGCATAAGAGCCTAAGGCTCTGATACCACTTGTAGGTTCCCGCGCGGGGCGTCGCCGATCGATACGAGATCCGCACGATGTCTAGGAGTGCGGAATTCTCCTAGACTCGTTTATGGTGTAGAAGACGAAGAACACGATTACACACAGACACATACACGAACAAACACACGAATGGGTAAACAAATCTACAGATCCTTTATAATAATCAAAACCACGTTACATACCGAACATAAACCAAAACACGTCCGACCCGAGGTGAGCTCTACCTCTGGTCGTCCCACACGACTCTCCCTCTCTGTTTCTCTCTAGACAATTGAACTTTAACACTAAAAACTCTAACTTTTCTGGATACTCCAAACCTAAACAAGACACGTATATATATATCGAAACAACTTCGCGGGCTTGGGCTTGGGCCAGTAGGCGAAGTTGTTCTAACTTCGCCTATGGCAGAAGTTGTTACAACTTCGCCTATGGCGAAGTTGTTATAACTTCGCCTATGGCGAAGTTGTTCTGACTTCGTACTTCGTTTCCGCTGATCAGAATTGCATAGCGACGGTCACAAAATGCACCAACACTTTCTGGCGTATGTTGCTTACAAGAACATTAAAGTATATCAAATGGATGTCAAAAGTGCTTTTCTCAATGGTGAACTTCATGAGGAAGTGTTTATTTTACAGCCTCCAGGTTTTGAAGATCCTGATTATCCTGACCGAGTTTACCGTTTAAACAAGGCATTATATGGTCTACATCTAGCCCTGAGAGCTTGGTATGGCACACTCGCCGACCATTTGACGGATGATGGTTTCAAACGTAGAACTGTTGATTGCACTTTGTTTTATAAGACTATTGGTGATGATCTTCTCTTCATTTAGATTTATGTTGATGACATAATCTTTGGGTCAACAAACGACATGTTGCGTAAGGAGTTCGAGAAATCAATGCAAACCAAGTTTGAGATGAGTTCGATGGGAGAGATGAATTTCTTTTTAGGGTTGCAAGTTCATCAGTCTGAGAAAGGAATTTTCATTCATCAGATAAAATATGTGAACGATGTCTTGAGCCGATTCAAGATTACTGCCGGAAAAATCCCTTCTACTCCTCTTCCCGTGGGTCACAATTTATCACCGGATGAATTGGAGGATACTGTTGATCCTACCCTCTATCGTGCTATGATTGGTTCCTTGATATATCTTACTGCTTCTCGACCCGACATAGTGTTTGCTGTTTGTTTATGTGCTAGGTACCAAGCTAGTCCCCGAGTGACTCACCTGGCAGCGGTCAAGCGTATTCTTCAATATCTTAGGGGAAATCCTGACATCGGGTTATGGTATCCCAAAGATGATACTTTTGATTTTACCGCTTATTCTGACTCAGACTATGGAGGATGCAAGATTAATTTCAATTCTACCACAGCGGGATGTCAATTCTTAGGAAACCGACTTGTTTCCTGGCAGTGTAAGAAGCAGACAACGGTCTCCACTTCAACCGCCAAAGCTGAGTATGTTGCAGCCTCGAGTTGCTGTTCCTAGGTTTTGTGGATACAACAACATCTTCGCGACTACGGTTTGAAGTTTCTTACTACTCCCATCTTAATTGATAATTCTGCTGCTATAAGTATCACCAAAAATCACGTACAACATTCTAAAACGAAACATATCAAAATTCGATATCATTTCATACGGGATTGTTATGAAAAGAAATTAATTGACCTTGAGAAAGTACATACTGATTTTCAAAAAGCCGATCTATTTACCAAAGCCTTTGATAAAACGCGTTTTCAATTTTTGCTTGGTTTAAATGGATTGAAGACCCTCGCTGATATCCTGAAACAAGGATGATTATCTGTCTTTTCTGTTAATTTTGGTTTAACTTTTTATTTTGTTTTTAGGTTTTAGGGGGTGAAACTTAGAAAATACAAAAATATTGTGCGTTTCGTTTGTATAGATAAAACCCAAAAACATTAGAAAAAATACAAAAATATTGTGCGTTGCGTTTCTTGAATTTAATTTGAAAAACCAAAAGCATATTAAAATTTGAAAATCAAAAAGATTGTGTTTTCAGTTTGTACAGAAAATCTTGAAAAAGCAAAAAAGATTGTGAATTTTCTGTTTATAAAGAAAAATTCGAAAAGACAAAAAGATTGTGTTTTTTAGTTTGTAAAGAGAAAAACCAAAAAGATTTTTTGCTTACGATCGCTGAAAATTATGTCATTTGCTTCTATTTTGAAAGACATATACTTGTATATGGTTGGTCCTAAAAAATTTCTTGTATATATTCGGGTTAGCCATTCACCTGACAATGAAAAGTATTTGGGGCGTTCGTTAAGCTTTCTACTTTATTTTTAGCTGAAAATTAAGTCGGTTATTTAAGTTTGGGAAGCATGCTTGCATGTATTGGTCCTGTTATCTACTTGTTGATGGATAGGATAGCCATTAATTTATGAACTTAAATTAACTGGGGCGATTAAATTTGTTTATGCTTCTCAAAATTTTGAGTTTTGAAGCAAAAAGAGAAATGATAGTACATTGACTATTTGACCCCAAATCCAGAAAGAAATAAGCCTAAAAGACTGAGTGCTTAATCATTGGTGCATTGATAGGTCTTAAACAAGCTGTTAGAATAAAGTAAGTGATATAAACCTAAAGAAAAGCCAAATTGAAAGAGGTGTTAGTCTCTAGCTAAAGTCTCGGTGAGGATGACAGAAATGTAATAACCGGTCATACTCAAGCCTAATAGTTGTTGATCTCCTAAAAATAGAATAAAGCAAATAACAAGCGTTAGGATTCTGGACACTGTGAGTCTTTATGCGGCTTAATCATCTGGGTATTCATATGCATGAATATTTCACTCGCTTTTAGAGCAAACCCAAAGTCATTAAACTTGATCACTGTTGTACTTCGTACAATCCAAATTACAGACTTGATCAAAATCCGCTGTTAGTCATACAACTGTTCCTCCCTTGCGCGCGTCTTAATACCAATAAGAAACGGACCCCAGGGGATACAATGTATGTAAACCGGCAGATGGACTCGTGCATACTCACTCACAGTAAAGGAAACTCGATGCATTGCTCAAATATTCTTAAATCTTCAAAATTTTGATCAACACTATAACGGTTTAAGTCAAGTCGGGGTGATTTGGTAAAAATCAAAATAAGCATGAACCAAGATTAGTGGCTGATAGTTTCTGATATTCTGTGCGCTAATTGAACCTTAAGACATATCACAAAAATGCTCGAAGGCTTGTTATAAGATTTAAGTGGACAACAATATCAATGATCGACTTAACGCCAGTCATAATATCGCTGAAATATAAAACTGTGATGAAAGGGCATTTTAGTCAATATGATTCTCTGCTCAAACTCAACGAAAACACAAAAATATGTACTGTTTTTGAAAATCATAGAAAAACACAAAAAGATTGTCTATTTTCTAGTTCAGATATTTCTGTAAATACATTCTATATTTTTACAAAATATCAAAAATATTTTATATTTTATTTTACATAGTATTTAATTTTTTTTTTAAAATTATTTTTCAAAAACGTGAAACGTTTTAAGTTATTAGAGGTATCGAGATAACGGTCCTCGATAAACCTTTTAAGTTATTTACATAACCAGTTTAATTTATTATTTATTTAACTCATTTATTTATTTATTTTATTAAAATTTATTTAATTTAAAAGATAAAATCAAATAATGTCTAATTCGTTAATTATGGATAACGAATTAGGTGTCTTTTAACGAACTACACTCTAGTTCGTTCACCTAATTCGCTTCCGCACTCTGTAACGAAACACATCTAGTTCGTTATACATATTTAACGAATACAGACACGAACAGGTCTAATTCGCTATACCACGTGTTTAGTTTAAATAACGAATTAGCTGATTCGTTAGTTCAAATTTCAAACGAATTAGATCTAATTCATGCCTTGGGAAGCGTGTAAGGACAGAGTATATAGGACGGCGTGTATGCGAACCGTCCTATACTATTCATCTTTTTCCTTACACTTAAAGTTACTCTGCCAAAATTTTTCATAATTTATCGACGATCGAAATTTGAACTTTTGAGTATACCAGTGTGTTAATAAGGTATAGATGATCACTTCTTTGTGATTTTCGTCAAAAATGATACAGCTTTGCTATGATAATTATGGATTTTTATATCAGGGTTTTACGGTCTTTGAAACCTTTCATATTTGGATTTATACTTTATTTATGTAGTTTATTTTGTTCTCATTGTGATCGGAATGTGATTCCAAGACCCTTGGTGACCTTTAATCAGTGTTTGATTATTGTTTGCCGGGTCAATTGATTGTTTGTTGGTTCGGGTGTTTAGGCTCTGATAAAACCCTTAATAACCTAACTCATGTCATGCTTTTGAACTTCAAATCAACACCATTTGATTTGTATTGTGTTTCAAAGATCGTTACGAATGTCGATTCGGTTATTCAACGATGATTATGGAATAATCGAACCTGGATTCAGCATGTTGACTTTCAGTATTCTTATTTTATTTTGACTTTGACCAGGAGAGTAAAAGATTAAGCCAATTTTGTGGCCATTCGTTATACTTAGCGAATTGGAATTCTTCGTGTCCAATTCGTTAAGTAACTCACAGGAACTAGATTAGCGAATAAATTATTCAACGAATCAGCTATGGATTCGTCAATTTGACACGAACTAGAAGTTAGTTCGTTATTATTAATAGTTAATTCGCTAATTCTCCTTCGTTAAATTATTTACTTGATAGCGAATCAGTCAATTCGTTATATTTTTGTAACGAATCAGACTATTTTGATAATGAATGACAGTTTAGAATTAATTATTTAAATAATTTCACTAAGTAATGTAAATTAATAAAATATTCAAAAGGACTAAACGCGTTGATACATCGATTACACACGAAATCTAAAAATTAAATACACTGCCTATTGATAGATATATATAAATGCCTAAAGTATATTAAACCTTCACTTTACTTATATTAGTCTATATTATTCAGTGTAATGGCCGATCAAATGGATCAATACCCACCCACTGCTCCCCAAGAACAGGAACAACCTCAAGAACAAGCTGAAGTACAATTGCTATCATATGACAAGAAGCACAACATATGTGCTTATGTTGATCCAGATGTTGCTGACATAGCTGTGTTTTGGGATGTATTGGCATTTTTATGACGTTCGGTGATATATTATGCAATAACTGCTCGACCTACTGTGTATCTAAGCATTATTAGGCAGTTCTGGAATACTGCTGCGTTTGTTGACACCGAGAATCATATTCGAGCCACTATTGATATAGTGCTAAATATATATGTTTCCCTTGTTTATTTTATTTAATATTTTAATTGTTTTTGTTCGTTTTTAGTCAAGATTTGTATACTAATAACGTTTTTGTGTGTCGTAGGTTTCGGGATTTGATCGTGATTAAAAAGGGCGAAAAACGAGCCAAAACGGAGATCCGGAACGCGTCAGGAAGGGTCAGAACAGAGAACCGGTCAGACCGGGCCGGTCTGACCGGCCCCCATGGAAAATCACGCTGCGCCGCACGGAGGGGGTACCCTATTTGCCGTCACGGGGCGCCTAGGCAACACTGGGCTAGATTTATTTCGTTTTTTCTTCTTGTAGGGCCTTGTTTTGGGTCTTTAAACACCTTTAACTTAAACCTGACATAACCTGAAAACCCTTGGCCGATTTTGGGATAGTTCTTGGAGCATCTTCGCGTTTGTTGGTGATTTTGAAGGCGAGAGGATATCCGGTGAAGAGCTACACGTTCACGTTTGAGTTTACGGGTTTTATCATCTTCGATTCCCCATTTCATATATTTTCACCATGATTTCATTATTATTTGTTTTGTTTGATTTAGACTTTATGATGATAGGCTAAATTCCATAAACTACCTAGGTCGTGATGAACCTTACTTCAGTTTGATTTTATTTGGATTTCGTTTCGTTATGGATTTTTATGTTATAAGTAAACGATTGAGTTTGATTTAATTGATTCGTATGATTGCTTGGTTTTGTTTGCTTGAATTTATTGTTTCACATTGCCCTTGTTGATTTTTTCATAGGATAGGGTTTTGTTAGGTCATTTACTGTGTGTTCTTGGCTAGTTTGTGATTAATATGCATTAAAATCATAGAAACAATAAAATCAAGTAAATAGATAAAAGTGAGCTGCTAGTCTAAAAAGCTGTAAGGTGATAGGCTATTAATAGATCTTTGCTTGTCGGGATTGCTAGATTTAGTTCTTCGTAAGGAGGCCGTCTATGTTTGATTGTCAGCTTAGTCTATTAAATTGGGTCTGCTTTGCTATCTATTGAATTCCGCACTGTAAGGTAGGTTTTCTTCATAAAATATACTTGGACATAAGCGATTAAATAACCGTAAGGAAGTTTAATATAAAACTGGTGAGTCTTAAAACTTGTTAGAAATCCATAGGCGTCTTCTTGAAGTTCAAAGGTCCTGTTCGGGTTTCTGTCAAGGGTCTATTTTATGATCCTAGTTCCATAACTTGCGTTTTCCATTTAATTAATAACCGTAACTTTGGGGATTCTAGCCTGGGTAGTTATCTTCATAATCTGAATTAATCCAAGCTTTTTTAATTGTTTATTAGTTTAAAATTAATTAGGTTAAGGTTTGTTAATTAATTAAGTTTAAGATAATGATTATGTTTTATTATTATTATATAAATTAGGTTTAGGTTTTATTATTATATTATTTGTTTTATTATTAGTTAATTAAAGTAATCATTAGTTAATTATTATTAAGTTTTAATTATTAGTATTAAATTCCCCCTCAAATATTATTAATAAATAGTCGTGTCTTGTAGTTGAATTTAATTTGCTAGTTTCGTAATTTAAAGAGTCTCGTGGGTTCGATATCCGGACTTACTTAGCTGTACTAGAGTCGATCGGTTCACCTGCCGGTTAGTAGTTTAAGTTTAAGGGTCTAGAGTATTACTTAGTGTCTAGATTAGTATAATTTTAGTTATTTATTATTTGACTACTTTTAGAACATCAAGTTTTTGGCGCCGTTGCCGGGGACTATTGGCAATTGAGTTATTAGCTCTGATTGGACTTACTTGCTATATACGTGTTATTGTGTTATTGCTTTTGAGTTTTTAGGGTTTTTGTTAATTAGATTTTTACG
The DNA here is from genome assembly GCF_021521415.1 of Bidens hawaiensis. Taxonomy (NCBI): domain Eukaryota; kingdom Viridiplantae; phylum Streptophyta; class Magnoliopsida; order Asterales; family Asteraceae; genus Bidens; species Bidens hawaiensis. The sequence goes on from NW_027491642.1 coordinate 594,729, forward strand.
TGTTTATTTTTTTGCTTTGAGTCGTGGGTGTCTAATTGTCCGTGTCTTTTGCTTGTTTAGATTCTTGTAATTATGTGTGAAATTTGTAATGGACCTCACTTTACCATTAAATGTCCATACTATAGTAACCTTAATTATGATACGTGTGGTGACCCTCATTTACCCTATGATTGTCCATACAAGGGTTCTAGATTTTTTTGTTATAGATGCGTTGGTTGTCGTATGACTCGTGCATGTCCATATAATCGTACTAACCCTTCTATGCAGCCGGTGCAAAATTTTACACAGGGACCTTTTCCGTATTATTTTGATAATTTGTATCAGCAACTTCAGCAAAACCAGGAGCAGTGATATGATCAATTTTCTAAAAGCCTTTCTGATGAGGATGTAGCTGCTATGGGTAGGATAGAAAAGATGTTGGTCCAATACATGGCTATAGATACCCAAAAGATTTTCGTTGAGCATGATACCATCTTCAAAAATCACCAGGATATTATTACAGATTTCCAACGTCAAGTAGAAGAAATTTCTAGGAGACTGGATGAAGAAGATGAAATGGAGAGATTGATATCCTTGGAATATGTTGAGCAGTCAGATGAGGAGATCATTCAAGTAACGGAGACAAAAATGGATGTTGAAGTCCAACCTCCGGTTTCACATGCTATTATTGATTTTTGGAGTGACTCTGGTGATGAGATAAATGAAGAAGAGTGGGCTGCTTATCAGAGGTCGTTAGTGAAGAAAGAAGAGATAGAGGATGACGTGGATTTGGAAGATTCACTTGAGTTGATGTTTGGCGTTGAGGAAGAGGTTATGAATGAATTGAGTGAGGAAGATGAATTCCTTGATCTGGAGTTGGATGGATTGTCAGAGTATTACGAGGGGGTACATTGGATGTTGATGGGGATATTGCGTTTTTCGAGGCCTTACTTGACGTTGTAGATGAGGATGTGGTGTTAGAGGAAGAACACCATTGCCAGCCCGTGGATTGTTATTTGAATGATGATCAGGAATCAAAACCACGGGATAAGGTCGAGGATGATAGGTTACCTGAAAACCGAAGTTGCGTATACTTTAGAAGATGGTCTACGGGAGTGAAAAAACCATTAAAAGTCAAACACGAACAGTCTTCTTGATACTTACAACGCATTCGGCTTTTGCCAGGTAAGTTTAAATATAGGTGGTCTGAACCGTTACTGATTTTAAATTCTAATTTAATATTTTACGGTTCCATCATTGATATATTATTGTTTGATAAATTCCGGGTGGAACTAAACGGGTTGGACATGGTCCAAATCAAAGAGAAATCTCCTGATTAATTTCAAGTGTGGGGAGGTTTCGCGGAGTTTGTATAATTAATCGAGTCACTAACGTAGTTTTTTGTAGTTCTTTTTTGTTTTTGTGCTTTTAAGTTTTGCTAGGTTTGAAGAAAGTTTGAGCTAGAGACGATCCCCAGGTTGAGTATAAATGAAAAAAAAAGTGTGGGGATGATGGAAGTGGAGCCGTATACTTCATATTTAATTATTTGCTCCTGATTATCTTGTTTTATATATTTGTGGGTTTGTGAAGTACTTTAATTTCATAATATCTATCAGCTTGATAAGATACGTCTTTAGATATGTTTGTTGAATTTTTGCCGCTTACGTTCGTGAGAGAAGGAGTTACCATTTGCTGAGCATGTTCGTAGTTGGAGGGCAATCATGGAAGAAGACTTTGGCATCATATTTCATGTGCATATTACCAGCTAAGTCTTTTCCATTATTTAGCTTATTAATTTTATTTTTATTTTTTACTTTTTATTTTGCTTTTGTTTTTAATTTTTAGTTTTTAGTTTTTTGTAGTCCGACTTTATTTTAATTTTATTTATTTAAGTCGTCCTTATCCTTGCATTGAGGACAATGCAAAATTTAAGTGTGGGGATAGGATATTTGAGTCGTAGTTTAATTTTTCTTTAAATTAAGAAAAATAAAAAAAAATTGAAAAATGCTTTAAAAATGTCTCTTGAATATAGTTTTTTGCGTTAAAGTGAGAGATGATGATTTTATCGGAAATTTGTTTTTCAAACTACTAATAATATGAGATAAATAAAAGAAAGCGCACTTAACCTGAGATGTGTCGGTAGGCTCAGCCTTGAAAATGAAAGGGCAATTTGATAAAATGGGTCGGAAATCTCTTGTGGGTAAAGCGTTTTGTCTGTAGAAAATAAGTAATAAAAGGTCAGCCATACTCAAGCCTCAATTCTTAATATGAAAAGTGGAAATATCAAAAAGTTTGAAAAGTTTAAAAAATTGAATAAGTTATCATATGATTCTTGGGTAAGTTTAACGTTAGAGTATGCCGTGTAGCCTGTGATATAAATCTTAAACTGCTAGTTTTAGTGTTTAACACATCATTAGTTCGGTTTGATTTTATTTGGATTTCGTTTCGTTATGGATTTTTATGTTCTAAGTAAACGGTTGAGTTTGATTTAATTGATGCGTATGATTGCTTGGTTTTGTTTGCTTGAATTTATTGTTTCACATTGCCCTTGTTGATTGTTACATAGGATAGGGTTTTGTTAGGTCATTTACTGTGTGTTCTTGGCTAGTTTGTGATTAATATGCATTAAAATCATAGAAACAATAAAATCAAGTAAATAGATAAAAGTGAGCTGCTAGTCTAAAAAGCTGTAAGGTTAGGCTATTAATAGATCTTTGCTTGTCGGGATTGCCAGATTTAGTTATTCGTAAGGAGTCCATCTATGTTTGATTGTCAGCTTAATCTATTAAATTAATTGGGTTTGCTTCGCTATCTTTTGAATTTCGCGCTGTAAGGTAGGTTTTCGTCATAAAAGATACTTAAACATAAGCGACTAAATAACCGTAAGGAAGTTTAATATGAAATTGGTGAGTCTTAAAACTTGTTAGAAATCCATAGGCGTCTTCTTGAAGTTCAAGGGTCCTGTTCGAGTTTTCTGTCAAGGGTCTATTTTATTATTCCAGTTCCATAACTTGTGTTTTCCATTTAATTAATAACCGTAACTTTGGGGATTCTGGCCTGGGTAGTTATCTTTATAATCTGAATTAATCCAAGTTTTCTTAATTGTTTATTAGTTTAAAATTAATTAGGTTAAGGTTTATTAATTAATTAAGTTTAAGATAATGATTATGTTTTATTATTATTATATAAATTAGGTTTAGGTTTTATTATTATATTATTTGTTTTATTATTATTTAATAAAAGTAATCATTAGTTAATTATTATTAAGTTTTAATTATTAGTATTAAATTCACCCTCAAATATTATTAATAAATAGTCGTGTCTTGTAGTTGAGTCTAATTTGTTAGTTTCGTAATTTAAAGAGTCTCGTGGGTTCGATATCCGGACTTACTTAGTTGTACTAGAGTCGATCGGTTCACTTTCCGGTTAGTAGTTTAAGTTAAGTTTAAGGGTCTAGAGTATTACTTAGTGTCTAGATTAGTATAGTTATTTATTATTTGACTACTTTTAGAACATCAACTATCAACCAAACTCCTATAACAGTGGATGTTGAAGTGATCAGAAGGGTGCTTCGGTTTGGGGACGATGATGATAACCCAAGTGAGTTTGATAAGGAGTTAATCAAGGGTTTGTTCAGATGTGTACGTTATGGTGGAAATATTGAGGATTCTATGTTTAACAAGAATGGTTTATGCCCTCCCTACAAGTATCTTTTACACGTACTGATTCATTGTATGGGTGGTCGTAAAGGTGGATTTGATGAATGCCGAATTAGTCTACAATCGGCGTTTGTGGCACTTATTCTCAATAAACCATTCAACTTCTCATAAATGGTTTTCGATCATTTGAAAGAGCAAGTTCAGAAAACGGCTCAGAAGAAGAAGTTCTTAATGTATCCTCGATTTCTGTAGTTGATAATTCAAGATTTGATACCAAACTTGGTTATTGAGCAAACATTGGTGGACGATGTGCTTCCTTTTGAACACATGAAGGACGAAATTGTACGTAGAATGAAGATCTATCGTAAGGAGAGGCCTCGGGACAAACATATGATTGGTCACAATATTAATCCTGATTATGTATGTCCTCCTAGTGAATGCTGGATCCATGATGACTCGGATTCCGAGCGTGAGGGAGGAGAAGGTGGGAACAATAGTGGTGGTTATGGTGATGATGGTGGTGATGGTGGACATGGTAGTGCTGGTGATGCAGCTCTTCAAGAACAACAAGCTGCAGTCGATGCCGCGTTAGCTGCCACAATTGCAGCTCAACGTGAACGGAAACGAAAAGGTAAATCACCAGCTTCTGAAGTTCCAGCTAAGAGACGTGTATCAGCTAGAGTTGGTGTTATCATTGGTGTTCCACCGCCTCGAACAACCATGTCTCAATGCCCGGTAGTGCCGCTTACTACTAGCACTCCAGCGCTTACCTTGACGACAACGATGGTCCCTGATGAAAGACTTGGTATGATTCCACATATGGCATTAGCTGAAATACCAATGCCTTCTGCTACACCTTCCACTGTTCCTCCAACACCGTCTATGAGGCCTCCTCCAACTAGTGATGTCTCATTTATGAGAATTACAAGGCCTCAGGGACCAATCCAGCATGTCCATCCATCCTTGTATAATATGCCACAGAACCGTTAGACAGACATGTTATTAAACCTCCTTCATTTGTATGAAAACCAAATGTCTGTTGACCATCAAAATCAAGAACGTCTCATGGAGAACCAACGAAAGCTGATGAGTTATGTCTCATTTTTTCAAAAAGAGACAAAGGAGCTTCGTGCGATTGTTGAGTCTCAGGGGGTGAAACTCAAAGAACAGGAGGATCTGATTTTGCAGTTAACATGCAAAGATGATGCATTGAAGAAACTCAAGAATGATGACCAAGATCCTGATGAGTCTGGTGCAGAAGGTGAGCCTAAACACACGCACGGCTTAGCTTCCGATGCAGGTACAAGTGGTGGTGATGACTCAGAAAAGCAAATTATTGTTTATCAAGACTATATATTGATATGATTGAAGCTGATACAGTCATATTCGTTGATGGATCGGGGATGGTTAGGAGTATCGTGAACAAGAATGAGATTGAGGTTGGTCAATTTGTTAAGCGAGCCTTAACACGAGAGGAGATTTCATTACTGCTTGGTCTGAATGACGAACAGTTGACCATGTTAGAGGCAGAGCCTGATGTTGAGGTATTTAACGATGAAGAGATCTTAAATGATCCAACGTTTGAGATGAACACATATTTATTTATGATGATGAGGAGGTCGTGGTTGAAGATG